>NC_139536.1:26926116-27526116 GCF_965153285.1 Podarcis tiliguerta
GAAATATCAAGTATTGGGCATCCACTGGACTAGATAGAAATTACTGGGTATTTGGTCCAGGCAATAGACTTCGCAGCAGTAGGCATGAGCATATACATTTGATAACGGAAGTTCCAGGTAAGGAAACTGGGAAGGGTCAAAAGAGGATGAGAGTGAAGACTGCAGCAAAACTGGCAAGAAATATGACCAACAATAGGACAGTTGGGACAGGGTGACTGAGACAATAGTTCTGATATTCTGTGGCTTGTTGAGCACAGCTAGGTATGGGTGAATATGTCAATTTCAGTTTCTTGTTTTTCCAATACTGAATCCAGTTCATCACACATCCACAACAGTTTGTGTGTTTTTAAAGTCCACATGAACTTTCACCAGCATTTTACTAAGAAATTCTTTGAATATACACATTGTTGTAGGCAATTTTGCTTATTGTACACATATTTGCAAACCAGCTTTCCATGGCAGAATGCATTTTTGTATGTTATTTTCACTAATATATGCAATTTTAAGGAACACTATGCATTTTTGTGCATGTTACATGGCTGAAGAACTGCACTGCAAAATTTGAAGAAGCGTGAATTTCAAAGAATGGTGGTTTCAGTTCATATCTTGTTTTAGAAACTAAGAATTCAGTATATCTGCCTTTAAATATGAACTGATTCTAATTTTCCCCACTTCCCTGTGTGTATCTGGTGCAACTAGAAAATCAGGAAATAAAATCTGTATGTTGACCAGAAATTAGCTACGAGTGTTAGATATTTTTTCCAAGAAGGTGATTCCCATCACTGTTGGCTGATATGAGTCTTCTTCTGCCATAGATTAGATCATATTTACTTGAATGTAATGCACACCTTTTTTGGCTAAATCACGTCGTGAAAATTAGGGTGTGCATTAGATCTGGTGGCACATTTATATTCGCCAGCAAATACTTTTTTGGTTTCAAGGTTTTGAACACTGAGGTGCACATTTGATGGTGCATGAATAGTGCTAGTCAGAGGTCTCAGCTTCTCAAGATGATTGAGGGGACCCGATACAACCTTCTGACATTGCATGTATGATGTTACGAAGAGCCATGGGGTGAAGCCAAACACCCTCTGAACAGTGAGGGGGCTTGGCCCCCTCAAATAAAACATGGGGGGGGGGAATGTTTCAGACCCTAGGATCCAGTGCCTATGATGCTAGTACAGCTCACTTCAGCAAAAATTTAAGTATCTTTGCTGAAGGCCAAACTATAAATTACAGAGAAAATCTATAAGTGACCCTCCATCATGATGAACCAACATTTTTATTCTGTCTTTAAAACAGCTAGGGCTGCATTGGTGATCCAGATTTCACTTCAGTAGCAGCACTTCCAAATGTCTTCGTTAATAAAATTATTTTGCAAAAAAACCCAACAACCCCTGAGACACCAAATGTATAGCAAAACAACACTAGAACATTTCCACTGAAGTGCCAAAATGAAAATACCTTCATCAGTATAGAAGAAGCCAGTGAAAAGAACAGTGTAGCTTATCTGCCCATTTGGCTCACGAGGAGGAAGCCATTTCACTTGAACTGCTCTGGGTCCATCATTAAAGACAAATAATTCAATTGTTCCTTCGGGTGCATCTTCACTTGTACGAGCCTCTACCTGCAAATTTAACAATGTTTGTTAAAGAAAAAACTTGTTTGTTACAGAAAAAAAGGAAGCATGAGAAGAAGGAACATTTTGTTCACCTAGTACATGGCAATAAAAGATTTCCAGATTGCCTCCATTCCTGTTTCCAGTGCCATGGGTCAGCACAGAGAGCATGTGTAACAACAACTGTCATCACTGAAACACAGGAAGTTGTCTTATACAACGTCAGACCTGTATTTCTGTCTACCTCAGCAATGTCTACACTGACTGGTGGTAGCTGTCCAGAGTCCCAAACAGGGGATATTCCTAGTCCTACCTAGAGATGCTAGTGATTGAACCTAGACCTTTGCACGCTATGCAGATGCTCTACCATAGAGCTGCAGCCCTTCCCCTTGGAATCTGTGAAATGGGTACCCATCATTCTTAAGTCCCTGAATATCTTATTTTAGTAATGAGTTCTGATTTTTAAAATTTTATATGGTTTTTATTGTACAGTTTTATATTAAAAATTGTTTTAAACTGCTCAGATATTTTAAATGAATATATAAATATTTCTAATATAAATATTTTTAAGTTTACAGAAAGCAAGATATGCATTTATCATGCATTATATTTTTTTAATTTTATTTTATCTATACAGTACTGCCCTTCATCTGAAGATTAATATAAGGAAGGATAGGTAATTTCCCCCAGTTCTTCCCAGTTATTATCCCATTACATACATACATACATAATTTTATTTGTATGCTGCCTTTCTGCAGTTTAAATTGTGCTCAGGGTTGCTCACAATATAGGTAACTACAACATAACAAAAGTAGCCTTAAACAATAAATAAAACATTTAAAAATACAAAACCAAACAGAACAATTTTCACATAAATCACTTTCCTGAAATAGAACTCTGCAAAAAAAAAACACCTAGGTTCAGGTATTATCTGTTCTGCTCCAATAGAAATTTGTTTAAAAAAGAAAGAAAGAAAGAAAGAACTATTACACAGAACTTCAATAGCGGAAGATTTGTAAGCATTCCTAATTATAATTTCTACATTGCTGAGTGTTTGTAAGTGCCTGTCTATAGGAATTATCACAGATTTGATTGATTACAACAGACTTTTGTGCATTTGTGGCTTATTGGCATGGAAATCCTATAAACTGGAACTTCCTCACCTTCCTTGCCTATGAGCTCTCCATTGGCAAAGACTAGGCGATCCATGTCAACCATTGCCAGTGCTAGCAAGACTATTGGTTCATGCAGTACCTTTCATTATTGGCTCAGATGTGCCTATGGGAGGGGGCCTCCCCCTTTCCCTAGTGATAGGCTTGTGCCCTGGGATAAAATCCAAGATTGCCTATATGTAAAACATAAGCTGTTCAACCTAAAACTTGTCCTGTAGCCCCAATGCTCCTAGCATCTATGAAAAGGTCTTAAGGCTTGTGGTGATTGAGACACATGCCCTGTGATGTGTTGCCTTTTTGCTGCTGTGAATGAATGTCCTCTGTCAATGCTATCAAACCCACCTGCCAAACAACTAAGAGCAGGTATTGCAACACCATTTTAGCAAGCAGTTTCTAAGACACTGTGTGCCCTTTCTGTTCTCTATCCATCGATCTTTGCACCTTAGGAGAGCTCTTGTCTGTACCCCAAAGGAGCTCATCTCCCTGCCACGCTTTCTTGTAGCCACAGGTAAAAAGTTGCCAAACCTGTGGCCATCCTCTCATCCTTCAAAAGGTAAACACAACAGAAATAGTTGCTTCATGTTTCTTGTGATCACACTTGCTGGGTTGTTTGCTTCCTGAGTATGTGGTTTGGGAACTACCATATCTTTCGCTCCATAAGGCACACCTGACCATAAGACGCACCTAGTTGTTAAAGGGGGACTTCAAGAAAAAAAATATTATTTAAAGGGAGCACTGAGCAGAGCCTGTATGCATCCCAAGCTCTGCTCAGCGCTCCCTTTCACGAGCCGCGTGGAGTGTGTGTGTGGCGCTTGCAGGCTTTTCCCCAAAGAGGGAGAAGCCCCCAAGAGCCGCACACACACTCCACGCAGCTCCTTAAAGGGAGCGCAGCTATCCCTGGCTTTTGCGGGAGGTGGGGGAAGGGACAGAGCCGCGCTCTGTCCCTTCCCCCACCTCCTGCAAAAGCCAGGGATAGTCGTGCGAAGCCTCCGCAGGGCAGCGGGATGAAGGCTGCCTGCTGCCCTGCGGAAGCTTCGCAGGCTATCCCAGAGCTGCTCAGGAGCTTGTCGGGGCTTGCGGGGGAACCCCGGATTTCTGCCCCCCCCCCGGCCCCAAAGAGCGGCTCAGGGAGCAGTGGACAGGCTGCTCCACTTTGTTTCCCTGTCACCTGAATCTTTACCATTCCCACATAACTTCTGCCTAATGTCTTCTGTTCCTAGTTCAAGTCCTCCTTGTCTTTCTTCCTGTTCCCAATTTTTATTTCTACCTGCTTCAGGCCCCAAGACCACATGCCAGTTCCATACTTACAGTTTTGTCCAGCAGCAGCAGCTTCCAGGGAGGGACAGTGGTGTGCTTCTGGCCTCTCAACAGCTTCACTGCTGCATTGACTGGGATGGAGAGGGATGAGGTGGCAGGAAGGTCAGGAAGGTGTGAGCACAGTGATGGAGCCAATCTTGCACTCCTCCTGCTGCACCTCCATCAAGCTGACCTTGCCCCCACCCCTTTGGCCTCCATTGCCGTCCCACTAAATTCAGCAATGTGGTTGACAAAAGGCCAGGTACATGCCACCCCTCCCCTCTAGCCCCCGCTCCTGGCAGCATCTGATCCTCTATATCAGGGTTAGTCAACCTCAGCCATGCAGATGTTTTGGAGCTACAATTCCCATCACCCCTGACCACTGGTCCTGCTAGCTAGGGATCATGGGAATTGTAGGCCAAAAATATTTGGAGGGCCAAGGTTGACGAAGCCTGCTCTACATAGCTACCTATGACCCTATATCCTACAATGGCTATTTTCAGCTTTCATGTACCTACAATAGGGATCACCAATGTGCTGCCTGCGTGTGATTGTCAGTATCTCCTATGGTGCCAATGAAAGGTCTCCATAAATATCGCCTCAAACACAAACAATGCATGAGAGACGGTATGTTCTTCCTGCTCAGTTTTGGTTTGCACTGGCTTGGTCTATCCATTGGTCTATCCATAAAGCCTCTTAAACATTCCCACATTTCATTGGAAGCCAGGACTGGGCACCACTCTTTATTCTGCTCTAAGCAGAGGAGTGGGGCAAAGAGCTTCCATCTATAAGTGGTGGCTGCTGTAGGTGTGCCTGTTTCCTATTGGTTGGGTGGGGCGGCTGAGGGAGGTACACGCCTGCATCATTTCATTTCATAGTTCTCTCTCTCTCTTTTCTTTTAGATGTGTCAGACCTTTTTTGTAACCCCACAAAAAAAATAACAAAATTCCTAATGCAAAATTCGTAAAATTCCAAATGCACTCACCAACCCCAAAATGTTGGCAAACCCTGATCCTATAACACAGGTTAATGGCTGCATTAAAACAGCAGAAGTTTATATATGCCTATACTGCAGGACAGGGTGGTGGGGTTGAATATTCCTAAACTGCTCAAAGATGCTGAACGTTCGAATGAAACACGACTCCACACGTAGACGGTCATCCTGAAGTCATACACTCCTGTGGAATTGTACTGAAACTCTGCTTTATACCCATTTCATTAGTGCTACCTTTCAAAATGTAGCAAAGGCTGCCATATGTGATAGATGTGTGACATTAATTTTCAATTATCTGTGTCTCCATAATTATTGTTTTATTATTTTACCATTAGAACAAAAAGCTTCTCAGAGTCGGAGTGTGCTTAGTAATATAAACCGAGCTCAAGTTTCCCTCATTCTTTTCTATTGTGCACCTGCTTCATCATATTCATATTTTGTGCCTCATATAATATAAGGCACTGAAGTCCTCATAATTTTCAGTGAAGTCACAATTTACCCTGTGTACTTTTAGACAATTTGGATTAAATGCCTATATGCCATTCTGCACTTGATGCATTGTACTTATAGTTATGCTTTTTCAGTACTGTATCTTAAATTGCATATTGTTTACTATGCAGGGAAGACATTCAACATAAAAATTGAGTGGACAAACAACTTGTCTGGCTTTCATTCAATGCCTTATATACTGATAATTTTTCAATTAAGTAAAAATTTTAAAATAAGCACAACTAACAATCAAGTATGAACATTTAAACTGTGCTTAATATTTTTCCAAATAAGAGAACATATGACAAAATAAAGATGATGTTTCAAAATCATATGGCAATTGTATGGTATATATTATCTATCATTTTCTTAAACTACATACTTGTAGTTTTGAGATATGTACCCTGTTTATCAGATGCGTTTTTATGATTCCCAGATGAATCAAAATTGTAAACAGCTATGTACTTCCATAAACAACACAGTGAAATCGGTAGAGATTCCAAATGGATAACTATTTTATATATTAAGGTTAAGTTAATTATTTCTGATTTATCCATTTCCCAGATTTTCATTAAATTTGAAATAATACACAGCTTCTCTGAAAAACCATTAAGCCAACGTATTATGCAACAGCAATACATAAAAAACTCATTAAAATCTGCTACCTTCAAAAATCTGCTTCTTTGAGGTGCTTGCGTTGCAAAGCATCTCTTCAATCGATTAGGGCACATTAAATAAAAGATCAGCAACAAAAATAGCTGGAAGGATAATATCAGTTTACCACAGGGAGATGTCCCTGCTTCTATTTAAAGTTCTCAATGAGCTAAATATATATTTCTAAACCAAGTGTTGGATATAAATGGTAATGGGGGGGAAATCTTTCAGAAAATCAAATGAAGATGTGTTGCTTTAACTTCCTGGCAGCATTTAGGTGAGTTGCTCTCTAAATAAAGACATTGCATTTCAATTCTTGTGATTGGAGATGGATCACTGGCTCAGGAAAATAGTTTGCATTCTGAGCAGGCGATACAGATAAGTATTAGGTCGACTCTAAACCCCTACTTTGAATTGCACTGAAAGTCAGGGCTGAGTTTCAGCTTTAATGAAGTGCAGTTGCTTACTAGTTTCTTTCAGAACACGGCGGAATATTTTGAGACTATTGCAATTCTGTACAAGTAAAATATACTGTGAGCAGCAAGTGCAATGCTACCATCTGAAATGCTTAGTATTACTATCTGCGCATTAAATTAGGGAGAAGTGATTCAGTATTAATGCCAACTCACTGGAACCGGGACCCCTTAAACAAAACAAACAAAAAGTTTAAGGGAAAGGTTCAAGCAGCGCTGCTGTTGCTGCGCAACCTTTGTGCATTTGAATAGAGGTTGTGTGGGAGCCCCACACAAATCCTACAGAAATGAATGGAGTTTGAACAGCAGCAGCTGCACGAGTGTTTGGTGCACTGTTCCCTAAATTTCCAGGATTATTTTTTTTAAAAAAAAATGAGTAGAAAAATTGGCAAAAAGCCACTCATGCTTTTAAGAGTAAATATCCATCAACCCCGTCCAAGCTATAAAATGTTTAATGGTAATAAAGTCTACAATCCTGCTCTACAGATGGATGATGTTACTAGCATTTTAAAGCAATGAATCTTGGGAAGAAAAAGGGAAATGTGATCAAAAATCAAAATAAAAAATTCAGTCCTGGTGTCCTTTTTTAAAAAAAAGGCAATCTTCGTACGGTGAAGCTAATATTACAAAGTGAGAGCCTGTTAAGGAAAACTTTGCCAGAAATGCTAGAGTATGTATTTCAGTGGGGTTTTATTCTTGAATAAAAGCTTGGCTGGGCAAGGGAGCTTTTCTTCCCAGATTTTACTGCAAAGTGCAAGTTCAATTTTAACAACATTAAACCTCATAAAGACAGAAGCCGTGTTGTTTTTGACACAACACCGTGTCATTCTGGAATGTTCTTATCAGAGTCAGAAGCAAGATCACCAAAGAATGTGATTATTTCTTATGCTAGAAAACACTGATATTATTAAATAACTTCTGGTGCTTTTATTTTTAGATTTATATAATTAAAAATACTTATTAGGGAAGCACAAAATGGTTACAGAACCAAAGAGCTGTCAATATTAGAGAATAAAGTAGATGTTGTTTAAACCTCCAACTTAATATTTCAGTACTAAGAGTTATACATTTCTAAAATTCTCAGTATGTTACTTGCTGCTGCATCACATTCAGAAATGCATACCCTTTAATCCTACATCCATACCTTTTTCAGAACAATATACCATATTAGGCATTGATGTTGATAATATGGTGTTTAATGTGGCTTGGTCTTCTACAAACTTTATATTATCTTCAAACTTTTATGTTGAGGCAGAGGCTAGAATTTTTTATTCATTACTAGAATAGCAATTCTTCTTTTAATTGCATCCTTATAAGTCAGATTAAACCACATTTGCACCTCTTAAACATATTAACTTTCCTTAATTTTAATAATATGCGTTTCACCCTACTTTTCACCCCCCCCCCCTTTCCACACTCCTTGTCTCAGTCTTTACTGTATCTATATGATATTTTGGAACGGTGCCTAGTGGTGACCTATTCCAATCCTTTGCAGCTTTTAATGGCATTTTTTATAAAATGTCACATTTTGCCAGATGGGTTAGTACTGACCAGTGTGAATCATCACCATTTAGTCTGATATTCACTGCCATCTGACATTTATTACATTCTCAGAATGTAAATTGAGGTACTCACCAGCGGGCCTAGCGCACAGCCTTTTGCAGTACATGCCTGAACTCTGAAGGAATGTAGACTCCAAGGAGAAAGTCCAGAAGTAAAATAACTGAGCTGGGAAGAATTCTGTACAAGAATGCCATCCATGTACAATGCATAGCTAGTGATAAATCCTATTTAAACAAACAAAAATGAAGAGAAACTTAAAAGGCTTGATCATAACAGGTAAGAGGGAGGGAAGCAACAGTCTTTTAAAAGAACTTCAAGACAGCACATTCTCTCATCTCCACAGCTTACAAAATAGAGGCAGCAACATACATGTGCCACCAAAACAAATCTCTATGTAAAACACGAGAAGTCCAATGAAGCAGTACTGTGCCCATCTCGTTAAAAAGTAAAATTAAACCGCTCCAAAGAAAGTAGACCTTAATAGACTTGCTTCTTAATAGACCTGTTTCTGAAGTGTAAGTCAAAGCAATCGAGCTGGGAAAGTTGAGGCAATTCCGTTTCACGGCCCCACTCTGCATGCAAATGCATGTGTGGATTAAAACAAGGACACTGAAGATATATAGCGACCATTTAGAATCCTAACACCTTCAGACCTAGAAAAACTAGTGATCCATATTTTAAACATACTGCTGTAGTACAAGTCAAAAGACAATTCCCCTATCCGTCTCTTGACCTTGGCCCCATCCTCTGCAATGTTAATTGTTGCTATTGTTCTTAAAAATAAGACAAATACGAATGTTTAAATAAATTGCTATTAATTGAGACATTACTTCGGAATTGCAGACCTGGAAGGGAAGGGGTGCTATGGGTTCAATTAACTACCGTATTTTTCGCTCTATAAGATGCACCAGACCATAAGACACACGTAGTTTTTGGAGGAGGAAAACAAGAAAAAAAATATTCTGAATCCCAGAAGCCAGAACAGCAAGAGGGATCAAACGCAAAGCCTCTTCAGGGCAGGGGGAGCGTTCTTCCCGCTGCCCTGAAAAGGCTTTGCGTTGCTATCCCAGAAGCCAGAACAGCCTTAAGGATCGCTGCACAGCGAAAGCAGCAATCCCTCTTGCTGTTCTGGCTTATGGGATAGCTGCGCAGTCTGCATTTGCTCCATAAGACGCACACACATTTCCCCTTACTTTTTAGGAGGGGAAAAGTGTGTCTTATAGAGCAAAAAATACGATAATTTGTATTGCACCTGGTAAGCAGAGGGGAGTTTTCTTTTGTTGCCATACAGCATAAACATGGTTTACGTGCTCCAACTAAAAGGAAGTTTTCTCTAATGATGGAGTTAAGACAGAGATGGGGAAGTGGATTCCACCCAGTGAGTCAGTTCCTTATCTTCCCCATCCCGTGCCGCCCAAGTTTGACAGCTGGGAGGGGCCTATTTTGTAATACCATTTTGCAATGCTCTCTTGCTGTGTTTTCCATTTTGACCAAGCCACACTTAGCTGCCCTAAATGTAGTGTCATATATGACATTAGGTAAAGATGTGGGCAGGCCAAAAGTAATCTGGGTCTACTCTTTAGACACAGATGAAGTAAAGCTAGAACCATTCTTAGCCCTGCTTCCCCAAAAATATACCATGGGGAGGGTGTGCTTGCTGATATTCTGATGCTTTTGGAGTCGAACAGGAGACTTTCAGTGACATTGGGTGGGTGTAGTTCGGAACTTACATTACTTAACTTTACAATTATGTCGATTCTGTTATCACCAGGCTGAGCACTGCTTTCCTTTTGGGTGAAAACAGAGGCAAATTAGGTGTTGAGCAGTTTTGCCTTCTCTCTGTCACCCAATAGCATTTCTCTGTCTTTTCCATGCAGAGGACCTACAACTTGCTTGTTCTTCCTCTTGCTTTAAACATAGCCAAAGAAACCTTTTATTATTATTTTTAACCTTTCTTGTGAGCCTGAGCTCATTCTCAGCTTTGGCCTGCCTGACATTCACCCTGCAATGGTTGGCTACTCATGTATACTCCTCTGCGATTTCCCCTTTCTTCCATTTCTTACACATGCCCTTATTAAATCTCAGCTCATCTGTAAGCACCTTATGCAGCCACACTGGTTTCTTTAGAGGCCTCCCACTTTTCTTTCTTGTTGGAATTGTCTGCATTTGGGCCTTCAATATTTCACCCTTAAGGAACTCCCAACCATCTTGGACTCACTTCTCTCTGAGTATTTCTGACCATGGGATCTCACCCAGTAGCTCTTTAAGCTTTTTGAAGTTGGCCTTCTTAAAGTCCAGAGTGCAGTTTTCCTTGCCTCTGTATCAGGAAATCCAGGAGGGACCAGGTCCAAGATGGCAGCAGAGACATTCACAATCCCAAGGGTTTCTGCTCCAATTGAAATCTTAATGGCATTTTCATTTGGGTGGGGACCAACTTCCAGACCATAGAGAATGTCAGGCATTAGATAATTTGGTCCATAGAGATGTAAGAATACAGTATTTCCCACTATCTGCCTAGTGATACTGTCATTCAAATTGTAGTTTCCAAATGGAACTGAGAGCTTTCTGCTTCTCTATTATTTTTTTATCTGTATGTAAAAATTCTTCAAATGATCCCAGGGATATCACATCCACATTATAGTTAACATTAGAAAGAGAATCCATACCATTGCCATTATCACTGAAATTACATGGTAGTTAGCAAATAATTGGTCTCCTGACCCCCTAACCCTCTGTTGCCTTTACCCTGATATCTAAATCAACCCAATGTTCTGCACATCCAAGGGGAACATTGTTAGTGCTCTGTATGGAAGTTGTAAAATGCACCACAGGACTGCCTATAATGGAACTGTGAATGTAATTAATGGGCTGTAGAACTTATCATAGGTTTTGTCTTCTGTACTTGGAAATAAGCTGCTTTTTACACTTAGTTTAAATGTCAACTTCAATTATAAACATTTTATTCTTTTTGCCTGTTCAAGTCAGGACTGTGTTTCCTTTACAAATGCACAGCTTCTTATATAGTACTTCATTCCTTTGCGGCAGCATGTTTTGGTTGCAAATTTCAATAAGCAATGAATTTCAGCTTTTTGGAGCTACTGTGAATTGATATGTTCTTATAGGTACCCTGATAAGCTAGTCCATATTTTGCTCATGGAAATAATGAAGACATAGATTTGTTGGGCAACTCCTCCCCATAACACACACATACACATGTGGCTCATTGGTGTCTAGAAACACACAAACATATATCCATGAGCTGTTATCACCCAACTCACCATTCATATGACCTGAAACCTGTTTCAGGCAGGAGCAGACAGTGGGTGTATCATTCTCCTAGCCTAAATACATGTACTGCAGATGATGGGGGAAGCATGCACCAGACAGGGGTGGGGCATGGTGGTACCAAACTGTAAATGTTTCAGGTCAAATATCTGCAAAGTTTAGCCTGCCAAATAGTACCGTGAACCTGTATATACAGTCATAATACCTCGGGTTGCGAACACTGTGGGTTGCACGTTTTCGGGTTACGGACTGCGCCGAACCTGGAAGTACTGGAATGGGTTACTTCCAGGTTTCAGCGCTCGCGCATGCGCAAAAGCACTAGATTATGCTTTGTGCATGCGCAGAAGTGCCAAATTGCATCAAGTGCGTGCGCAGACGCGGCGCTGCGGGTTGCAAACGTGCCTCCCACACGGATCACATTCAAACCCAAGGTATGACTGTATTGGCCAGGGTAACACAAATACAAAACACTTTGAGCTGCACTTTGGAAGATGGCAAACTGTCCTGGCTGCAGCCTCTCATGTCACATTAAGTGCAACTCCAGAGGGTCACCTGGCCATTGTATGGGTTTCGTGGCTGCAGAAGACTGTTGGAACTGTGAAACTCCTCAGGGCCTATATTGCTCTTTGGGTGCTGGCCGTTCCAAATGCATTTGCACCTAGGTGCATTGGTAGCCATCTACTGGACATAAAGACCTAACAGGTAAAAGAGTACATTTGATAATTGATAAATTTAGCTGTTTGATACCTCTGTGTATGAGTAGCTACAAGGTATCGCAGTCATCAATTTATGTGGACACTGGGATTGAATAGTAAGGAATACCATGTTCTGCTGTCACTACAAAATCACCTATAATCTTGACTAGGTTTCAATATAAGACCTAGAATCATAACGGACAATTTACTACATCTATAAAATTATTGTAAAGATGTAAAGATACATCACACAAAACAACTAGAACTGAAATTGTAACTCTGCCTTGTTTCCAAGAATGAGATCCAACTTGTTGTAGACTTAACAACTGTATATTCCTGTTATCACTACTATTCAGCATAAATACTGAAGATAATTATACTAATCTTAACAAAGCACTTGAAAATATTAACCTGATTCTGATACCAATTTGAAAATTTAGTATACTCAACATTGAAGGAGGACTGGCCCCTTTTGAGTTTTGTATTTGGTGATTTAAAGAACAAACAACCAACAGTTGCTCACATCAGATTCTGCATTTTCTGCACTTGTAATGTGAATGGAAAATACATATTGTCTAAAATATGTATCTCTTATCATTTCTGTCCTGAAATAAAATGTTCACAAGTGACACATTCCTGACTTAATTTCTCCAAACTATTCTGTAGCAGGGATTTGATCACATACATGTAAATGTAAGTTTGTGCAATTAATGTGGATTAAAGCCTCCTGGCACAACAAACCCACTTTTTGCACTAAGCAAAATGATGATGAAATGCACTAGAAAGTGTAGGATAATGATAAATTCATAGGAAGTCATATCTTTCTTTACAGCATCTTACAGCCATCTTTGCATATATGTCTCTTCAAGTTGTCTCCATCGCTTTCTGTTGTTTGCTTCTTGCTTCCATGTAACCTCTACACAAACAAGTCAGAATAAATGCTCAATAAAGAGCGGGCATTTATATAACCTCCATGCAAGCTTTGTGCAAACAAATCAGGACGAATGCTTAATAAACAGGTCATCTGGAAGCAACCTAAGAGGCATTCCTGGTGTACCATGTTTAAAACAACAATAAATGGTTTAATGGCTATGGAAATAGTCCTAGGCAATGATTCACAGAACAAATAATAACAGTGACATATCCCATCGTCCACATTCAGTGCTGTGCATATCTGAGAGCAAGCTTCATGTTAAAATTCCTAATTGCTTACAAATTATTCTGAAATAATCAACAGTGCTATGTTGAAGGCAGATTAGCTGCAAACTTAAATTAACTGACAGATTACAATAGTTATTTATAACTCTTAGTCTATCAAAGACCTCGTTAATAGTGTCTTGTACTCAACTTGAATTGATTTCTTAGTGTAATTTTTATATAAATCTCCAGGATGCAGGGGGAATGCTAGGAGACCAAATATTCATTTGGTACTTTTAAAAATTGTACTTTAAAAAATTCAGTTATTTTTAAAGTAGCAGCAAGTATCTGCAAATAAGACTGCCACATGTTTACGGGCCTTGTTCATGTACCAGAATTGAGCAGGTGAAGCATTCTCCACAATTTACCTCTATACCAGGAAAAAGTTTCACCTGCTAAAATTCAGTTGCTCATAAAGCCATTGGCCCAGAGTCACTAAGAAAGGTGACAATTCTGGCTACAGTAATTCTGATTATTTATTTAGAATGGAAAGCTTTGGCCAAGTCAGCTTTTATCACCCTGCAGCAGTTGGACATTCTTGTAAATTACATTTTAAGCCTCCTCCTCCTCCATGTTGAACAGAGTACTATGTACGCTGTACCCCACCCTATTTTATCCTAAAAACTTATGAGGTATTTCAGGGTGGCTGAGCAGAGAATGAACCTGAGTGTCCAAATTCTAATTTAAACACTACTACATCACATTGGTCTGCATTTGTAAGCTAAACAAACAAATTTGCACAAACTATCATTTGGATCACGATGCTGTTATCCTTTCAGCTTTCACACTTCTCTGAATTTTGAAATACTGTTCTTGACCAAAAGCCCAGAAAACTTACCAAACTTCATATAAAAGTTCACATTTCGGGTTGAAATACATACAAAAGTGTGTATTTTAGATTGAAATGCATATAAAAACTTGTGTTTTGTGGGGATATATGTTCAAAAATAATGTGGATTTTCATACGTTTTTTTAAAAGATCACAGCTTGATGCAGAAACAGGACGCAGCAGATTTATGAACAAACACATCTGAAAATGACACAGACGGGAAACAGACTTATCCTACCATCTCCTAGTCAATCACTTTAATCCCTTTACTACTCTCTCCATTTTTAGAAAGTAAAAATGCAAGACAAATAAAACATTATGGAAAAATGCTATAAAAATCAACACGTTATTAAGAGGTGTCAAAGACGATCCTTCAGTTCAGTTGTTCAGGAAATGCAATAGGCAAAGGAATGCAGTACATGTGAACCATCAAAAGGGAGCACTTTTGAGCCACTAAAACAGCAAAGCAAGGCTGAAAACTTCTGTCTCCTAGCTATAGACAATGATACTATCTCAGGTATTTTATGCGCTAAAATGATCATTAAAAATTAAGCACCACATATAAGCTGCCATTTAGAATATTAATTTACCTTTACTAATCATCTTTTTAACTTGAGGCTAAAAGAGTTCACTTACCATTCGGATACTCTGGCTTCATCCACGAGATATTAAAGGAGTCAGAGGAATAAGACTGGGCTTCGGGAGCAGGAACACCTTCTGGTGTACTCTCAGTTGTTGTTGCCGAGTTAGCTTCACTTATCGTGCAGCCACCTCCACTGCAGGCCTTTTACAAAAAAATAAAATAAGTCACAACAATAAATCTATAAATACATCCCCAGCAGATGCCAATCAGAAAAAAAGCCAGAACTCAAGAGGCTTTGTAAAGACTTATATTGATTGTATATTTTTAGATCTCAAACAAAACATGATCCCTTCATACCTTTTCACTTGTTTGTGGGGATTTATTTTAAGTTAAAGTTACACAAAGCCTATGAAATTGCAGGAAAGATCCTTTCCCAGGAGCAGGCCTCTCCAGAGAGTGAGCTGTGTATCACTCTTTCCAATTGCCTGCTTGTTTTGCAACAAGGATGCCCAGGAATTCGAGACGAAAGGCCGCTTCTGTGTGAAGGGGTGAAGACTCTCCACGTGAATAAGTGGAGCTGAAAAAGGCAGGGATTGTTTTTCTTCACATTATTTATTTAGGCTGCTAACTTGCAGGCTATTTAAATATTTTTTAAAAAACATTTTGGAAAGGTAGTTTTTCTTGCTTTTCAATGGAAAAGCACTGGATAGGCATATAATCAACATTAAAACATATAATACATGGTTATATATCTCTCAATACCCACTTTCTAAACTTAATTTTCTTACTTAGCATAACACAAAACTTTACCATTTGTTATGAAATTTAAAAATTGCAAGTGCCTTAGTTTTTATGAACATTATAGGTATCACAGGTAAAGATGCAAGCTGCTGCGCTCTAATTATATCTTGGTCTTTGTTAGTTGGGAAAACAAAGTTATTATTTTTTGGGGGAAAGTTTAAAATAGTAACAGAAAGTCAGCACGGTAGAAAACAAAAGGAAGGTTTGATTATCTGGGCCTGAAACAGTATAAATGCCCGAGGACTTTCACACAGAAAAAGAAGAAACTTCTGTTTTTAAAGTAAGCACTCATAAGAAAAATCCCAGTGGCTAATTAAGGAGTAGCAATAAAACTGGAAATTCAGCCACATTTTAGAAATATGATTGAAGAGTTCAATTTTATTTCATCATTGTACTTAGATAAGTTACAATGATCTGCACTTTTGCCTGAGAGATTGTTTCTAAGTAAAATGGATAGGAGTAGCCTAGAAGTGTAATAATAAATAGAGATGGACAAAGCTAGTGGGTGGGGGTGTCCCACCGCCTGATCCAGGATGAAAATCAGGTTTCCCCATAAAGGGGTAAAATTCTGTCCAAAAGCCCAAACAGGGGCTAATGGGCCGTAGAACACACAAATTCCAACCTGGCGAGATCACCCTATCTGACTGCGATATGGGTCACCATCTCTTCATAAATGATGGATAAAAGAAATCAGTTGCATTGTTGAAAAGGTTAACAATACAGTGGTACCTTTGGTTACGTACTTAATTCGTTCCAGAGGTCCGTTCTTAACCTGAAACTGTTCTTAACCTAAAGCACCACTTTAGCTAATGGGGCCTCCCGCTGCTGCTGCGCCGCCGCAGCACGATTTCTGTTCTCATCCTGAAGAAAAGTTCTTAACCTGAAGCATTATTTCTGGGTTACCGGAGTCTGTAACCTGAAGTGTCTGTAACCTAAAGCATATGCAACCCGATGTACCACTGTATCTAAAACTCCAATATAACAGCCCTGGATGCTATTTTCCCCTTAATTTTCCCAGACCTCAGACATCACACTAAACCATGGTTAACATTAACCATGGTCAATGTTACACACAGTCCATGAATCACAGATAAAGCCGAGGTGCCTGGCAGATAGTCATTTAAATCTTGGTTTATAACATAACAGAATAGTTACAGTAAAAGCACCAGCGAGAGCAGCTGAGCCTTGAGAGAGGTATGAGTTTTCTGTAACCCCACTTGTGGATTTGAAGCTTTGGGGTGATGACAGCCCAGGATCACTCATAACTCTAAGCTATGGTTCAACATAACCATGGTTTATAAACCAACCACAGAGCTTGGTTGACCAGCAAACTTTACCATTAAGGGACTGAGCTTGGTTCACATATAACCCTAAGCCCTAGTTTGATAAAGAAATGCAGGGGATTTCCTCATTTTTCTGGGCAGTCAACAGGAAAGACTGAAAGTTTCTAGAATATGGTCTGTGGGGCTGCACAGAGACTGCAAAAATGGCATTATGGTATACATTGATCTGAAAGTGACAATTAAATGGAAATCAATGCATATATGTAAAGTGTAGATTGTTTACATAAGCACAGCAGTTCATAATTCATTAATGAAGACTCAACAAGCCATCACACAGAAAAATACTAGGTCTTTTTTAAAAGGGGGGGTGTGTGGGATCAATGTCCTCTACTGTGAATAAATGAAATATAGTGCATATAAATGCATATTGTGCAAAAAATTTTGCCACATCATTTTCATCATGTGGAGCCATCTGATTCCATTCCCTTTTAGAATGTTTTCCTGTACATGTCTACTCAGGATTTAGTTCCCCTGAATCTAGAAACCCCAGAAACTGGTTATAGGATTGTTGTTGTTGTTTAGTCATTTAGTCGTGTCCGACCCTTCGTGACCCCATGGACCAGAGCACGCCAGGCACTCCTGTCTTCCACTGCCTCCCGCAGTTTGGTCAAACTCATGCTGGCAGCTTTGAGAACACTGTCCACCCATCTCGTCCTCTGTCATCCCCTTCTCCTTGTGCCCTCCATCTTTCCCAACATCAGGGTCTTTTCCAAGGAGTCTTCTCTTCTCATGAGGTGGCCAAAGTATTGGAGCCTCAGCTTCACGATCTGTCCTTCCAGTGAGCTCTCAGGGCTGATTTCCTTCAGAATGGATGCGTTTGATCTTCTTGCAGTCCATGGGACTCTCAAGAGTCTCCTCCAGCGCCGTAATTCAAAAGCATCAATTCTTCGGCGATCAGCCTTCTTTATGGTCCAGCTCTCACTTCCATAAATCACTACTGGGAAAACCATAGCTTTAACTATACAGACCTTCCACTCAATTGGCAAATATAGTGAATCTCACAACGAAATTGATGGGACTGGAAAGTTCTCCACTCACACCCATTGGCCACTTCTTGTGGGGTGGGCAGTCTGCACCATCTACTCTACAGCCTCCTCTCATTTGTCCACGTCACTATGCAGCAATTAGAATCAGTAGCAACGGGAACTTTCTAAAACTTTATTGCTGCAGGGAATGGGGTCAGAGGAAGGAAGGCAGCTGGGGAGGAAAAAGAAGAAATAGCAAGAGAGAAGACTGGACGGTTGTTGCATGTGTGCACACACATATGTGTGCTTGTGAACGAGGGATGGAGAGAGATTACGCATATGAATAGGTGATGTATATGTGCAAGAAAGAAAGAGTGTGAGGTGACTCTAGCCCTGTCCCTTTTGGCTGTAGCCCCTACTTGCCACAGGCATGTAGCCCCAAAAAGTTCTCCCCAAAGGAATGTACTCCTTGTGCTGAAAAGGTTTTTCCAGCCCTGTTCATGGCAAATATCCAGCTACATAAATCACAAAACTAGCAGTTTCATCATACCTTGCTGCTGAAAAGGTGAAGCTAGATGTAAGATCAGTTGCAATTACACACCACTATTTACTCCATAGGGCAAAGCACATTTGGTATTCCTATGGTATCTGCACCTATAGTCAGCCAATTCTTTCTAACTTAATTTGTGCCAAGGTATCAGTGGGGCAAACTGGATGTAGTCCTAAAATAAGGGAAGAAAAGTAACCTGTGGACATGTGAAGTGTGCCTCTTCCTCAGCACTGAATAGCTGCAATCTCCTGCCGCCTCACACTTAGCATTAGTACATATAAGGGTCTGCTTACTAATCTCTCTTTAGATATATAAAGCCAATGAGGCCAGTATGTTGTGGTGGTTACAGCACCAGCCTAGGACAGGGGAGATCTAGGTTCAAATCACCCTCAACCTTTAATCTCACTGAACTTCATTCAGTCATTCAGTCATTCAGTCACTATCTCTTGGCCTAACAACCTCCCAGAATTGTTGTGAGGAAAAAATGCTGGGTCATGTACAGTATGCTATCTCAAGCTCCTCTGACAAAAGATGGGAAATAAATAAAAATGAAGCACAGCACTACTTCCATATCCAAGAACAAAACTGGAGTTCACTGAAAATCATCTTTTTTTAAAAAAAGTTATTCATTGTGGATTATACTTAGAAGAAGCAATCATACTGTTTTTAAAAGTCCATTTAACAGGCCACTTAATGCTTATGGTTTGAACAACAGATGTAGCAGCATCCTTAAGTTACATTCATCCCATCCCAATGATTTCAGTTGGACAATGTGTGATGAGCGTCTTAACTGCGTACAAAACTGCAGGAAATGTACATAATGCTCTATAGTTTACTATGCTGAAATACCCAAAGGACAAGCAAATGCTATCAACATGGATTCCAAGTCATCCTTAATTAGTCTGAATGTCCTTGCTTTGGTGGACTCTGAGTCAGATCCTTATAGTTACTTGAAGGTAAATTATTTTCTTCGTGGTATAATGTGGTGTAATATTTAGAGCATTCAAGAGCATGTTGAGCAAAATGAATGCATACAGAGTGTCTACACATAAATGTAAATGTATTCATAATCAAGAGCAGAATATTTTTCTATGGCATTTATCAAAGCAAATGTCCTTATATAGGTATTACTATAAAATGATGAGAGTGTTTAAAACAAATAGGGACAATCTCATGTTTATATTCAAGGTATTTTCAGTTGTACCATGGAACTTAAACTGTTCTGTAATCAAAAAAAGAAAAAACCCACACCAAAGGAAATGACTGCACAAAAGAACAGCAATGACATTTAAAAGACATTTTAAGATGCTGCCGGTTTGCAATAAACACCTTCCCCCACTTGTATTTTCTTAAACTTACTTTTGTGGGGATTTACAGAGAAATTGCACCACACCAAAAAGAAAGAAGATATGGTGGAAATTGGGGCTTGGTTAAATATGAGCATCTACAGAATTTAAGACACATACAACTCAAAATGCCTTTATGCAATAGTGATGTGTGAACTCCCGTAGCTCATACTCACTTTGTGAACACATGAACAACATATCTAGTCTTTTTGAGTGTGTGCAGAAAGATGGCAAAGGTCAGTGGATTAAGCAACCCTTCCCACCAGCCTCCTTGTGTTCCTCCACCCGCTGTGGACTCCTAGGCAATCCCCTGTACCTTTCTTCTCCTAGACTTACCAAGTTCTCCACATACATACACACATCCCTCCTCTGCTGGAGTACCTACAAGAATACTGCAACACCTGTGCCCGAGCTACAGGGAATGCTAGAAAACAAAGTTCTCCAGAGGTCTTGACTCAGGAGTCCTTGAAACTATGCTTTTCCAATGGCACAATGGTAGAGGGAGGGAGGGAGAAGTGGGAGAGCTTCTTGCCACCAGCAGCAGTGTCTCATCCATGCTATGAAGTAGGTTTAGGAGAAGGATACAGAAGAGGAGGGGAGAGCTAGTTTGGTGGCAAAGTGACTGGCAGTGTGTGAACTCAATACGCGCCCAAGCCCAAATCATTAAAAAGACCAGGGCTTGTACTGGGGAGATGCTTTTTTAAAAACAGGGAAGGAGGTTGTTGCAAATTGAATTTAATTTCCATCATTAATTTGTAGTGAACTGTGGAAGTTATTTCATTTCTGTGATCCCCTCTGGAGCTTTGCTGGAGTCTTCAAAACTATGAGGTGAGGAACTGGTTGGTTTTGCCTATCCCGTCTTTAAAAACAACAGTCCCTTTCTTTGGCATTAAAGTTGTTGCAAAACTTGCTTAAAGTTATACAAAAATTAAGATTATGCTTCCAACACCCCTCACAATAGTCAAAAGGAAGTAAAAATATAAATACACATAAAAGTTATCCATTTGACTGTCTCATTAGAGTGTGTGTGTATGTGTGCAACTTACTGCAAGCTTAATGAAGTATTCAGTACCAGGGGAAAGGTGTCGGATGGTATAGTGCTGGAAAAGATCTGTAGAATTATAGGTGACATTCCAAACTGTGGCATTTTTCTCATTATTGGCAATGTACAGGATATAGCGCTGCAGGTTGCCATTCACATCCTCTGGTGCTTTCCACCTGAAAATAAAAGCAAGACATAATTGCATTCAGAAAGCAACTCACGCAACTATTGAAATACAAAGTTTAAAGGGGGGAAATCCTTATAGTAATTACTTAAAGGAGGAAAAATAATCTGGTCATCAAACAGTCTGGAGAAAATATTGAAGCAACACATGTGGCAATATGAAACATTCTTTAAAGGTAATATTTGTACTTGGAGCCCAAATGATTGTGACAATATCTTCAAGGTAAAAGCTTCATGCTGATGGTATCACAAGCATTTTTTCCCCCGTGGCAATCTTTGCACTGAGGCTATGGCCATATGTAGGATACACTGATTGCATAAAGACAAAATGGAAATTAAGTTGGCAAGTGATAATCAAAGGTTCACAGAGGCACTAAACTAATCACTTGTATGCATTTAATCATAATAAATTTAATTTTTGTCACAAACCCTATCTGTGATTGAACTCACTAGGATTCTTGCATAAACAGATAAAACATTTGTGTCATCTTTAAAGGGGGTGGGGGTGGGATTTGGCTTACCTGTGAATTCCCATTCTCCATGGTACCAGGGTGAGGCAGTGTTGCTTACTGAGAGAGATCCTCATCCTGGTCACCATTTGGGGGTCTTCTTGCAAACAACAGCAGGAGAAGACTTTCCAGAACACTAAGAGCAAGCCCCAGATCCAAAGAAGCACTTCAGGTATTAAGAGGTGCCCCATTGCAATTGCCAATGGGTTGTCAACAACAGTATGAACTATGCTAAAACTTAATCAGAACTTTAACAGATTTTTTAAAAAGAGAGAGAAAAGGAATATGCTAAGACAATGGCCACCCCTTATACATGAACTATCCAGAGTTACTAGAAGGTGGGCGACACTGGACCCACCAATTGAAAGGCTGGGGAGAGGAATTCTAGAAACGTCTAGAGTCGGTAGACTGGCCTACACTATGACCATGCAGAATGAGAATCCACAGGTAAGCCCAGGTAAGATGGGGGGGGGCTCTATTACTCAGATGTAGAACACAGGAAGCTGCCTTACTATTGTGCAACTATAACTGGTAACAGGTCTCTAACAGAGGTCTGCCACATTTTTTGTTTATTATGTATGCATGTTTCTCCAAATACACTCCAAGCAGCTAACAAATTGTAATAAAAACAGAATAAAGCAAGCCATATATAGGTGTATGTATGTACGCATGCACGCACGAATGCGCGCACGCACACACACACACACACACACACATACAACAGTGACAGAAACTTTTTGTCAAATTCCAGCAGTAGAAAAATAACTGAACTGAGCCAGCAAAAAAATTAACCAAAGATGTTTTATTTAAAGTTTATAGAAAAGAAGTTCACCATAAAGCGTTGCATTTTAATCTGGTATGAAATAGAAGGTTTCATAAGGTTTTGATACCTCATATGTGCTCATAGCCTTTTGCTGGCTTCTACATTGGCTCCCAGTACGTTTCCGAGCACAATTCAAAGTGTTGGTGCTGACCTTTAAAGCCCTAAATGGCCTCGGTCCAGTATATCTGAAGGAGCGTCTCCACCTCCATCGTTCTGCCCGGACACTGAGGTCCAGCTCCGAGGGCCTTCTGGCGGTTCCCTCACTGCGAGAGGCCATGTTACAGGGAACCAGGCAGAGGGCCTTCTCGGCAGTGGCGCCCGCCCTGTGGAACACCCTCCCATCAGATGTCAAAGCGATAAACAACTACCTGACATTCAGAAGACATCTGAAGGCAGCCCTGTTCAGGGAAGTTTTTAATATGTGACATTTTAGTGTATTTTTCATCTTTGTTGGAAGCCGCCCAGAATGGCTGGGGAAACCCAGCCAGATGGGCGGGGTACAAATAATAAATTATTATTATTATTATTACTTCTACTAAGACAGGCATGGGGAAACTTAAGCCTACCAAGCTCCTTCAACTGGCCCTTAGTATTCCCCGGTGGCCATGCCCTCAACTCAGATGATTGGGAGTGCTCAGTTATCACCTCCATTGCTGAGTAGCCTACGGGGAAGGTAGCCCCTTTCCCAAATGTCATTGCAGGGGGTGAAACCCTGGCAGCTGGATCTTTTGTAACCAGCGGCAACAAGAATTGAATATGTGACCTTTAGCATGAAAAGGATCACTACTGGCTACACTGGAACCAATGGAAGCTTCAGCGCTGGTGCTAATAGCAAGGGTTTTTGAGAGAGAGGAGGTTAATTTCATTGTTTTAGTGGGGGAAGATTAAACCCATTTCCTGGTGGGGGGGAAACTAGACACATCAAAGATAACCTCACATTTAAAGTCACATTTAGTTTGAATCGAAGTCATAGACTCTGCTAAGACCCCAACCAGGATTTCCCTCAACTAGGCAAGGACAGTCTGGGAGTCCCTTGCTGCCACATGCAAATTGAGCATTCCTGGAGACCAAAAGAGAAGCAGCCAAGTTTGTCCCAAACTGAAAGAAGAAGAAGAGGAGTTTGGATTTGATATCCCGCTTTATCACCACCCAAAGGAGTCTCAAAGCGGCTAACATTCTCCTTTCCCTTCCTTCCCCACAACAAACACTCTGTGAGGTGAGTGAGGCTGAGAGACTTCAAAGAAGTGTGACTGGCCCAAGGTCACCCAGCAGCTGCATGTGGAGGAGCGGAGACGCGAACCCGGTTCCCCAGATTACGAGTCCACCGCTCTTAACCACTACACCACACTGGCAAACCATGGGTAAAAGAGGAAAATCTATACTTAACTGTGCATATATTGTTTTAGAATCCAAAACGGTCAGGACCGGTGCATCCACATGAGCTGGTGGCAGCTGGGCTGTAAACAAGGTGACCTGGGAGCTGTTTGTACAGCCAACAATTGTGCAAGCAGTGACGAGAAACTGGTGCGCTGCAAAAACTCGTAATTCTAGAAAAGGAGGAAACAGGTATGGCACTTAGTTTTTTCCTTAGGATTTCATAAAGGACTGGATTCAGAAACACTGAAAAGAATTATCTACCACGTATTTTGCACTTTTAAGCGGGGTGGTGGTGGTGGAATTAGAATATTATAAACACTGTTAGCATTAGTTATTGATCTCATTTTGTTCTATATATCTTCTTGCAAAACCGAGCTACTGAACGGAGGAGGAAAATGTAATATAGAAAAAAGGCATATGCATTAATCTGTTTCATACTGTTTTATGTATAAAACATAATGAACACTCCCATATATACATCAGTCTTAATATGCTCAAAGGGTTGTTTTCTCTCATAAAATGTGTTAGATATTACATATAGCTATTATGATATATTTCATAATATCTCATATTTGAAATTTCCCTGAGGTCTTGAAAACTGCAGCCTTCTGTAAGGCCCTGTCTACATTAGCACACACTTCCTTTCATATTTAGCTCTTCCTCTACTAGCATTAACTGTTTTTCCTAAAAACATACATTTCTTTATATCCTAACAACCTTCTGGGTTTCTGGCTCCCTGCAATAAATTCAGAATGTGTGCTGCTCATGTAGCTTCCAATAGCTGAGTTGTAAGGTTCTGTGGAATAATAATAATAATAATAATAATAATAATAATAATAATAATAATAATTTATTATTTGTACCCCGCCCATCTGGCTGGGTTTCCCCAGCCACTCTGGGCGGCTTCCAACAAAGATGAAAAATACACTAAAATGTGGAAAAGGAGGGAAGAACTATGAAATGTAAATGTGAAGTAGTTGTGTTCCAGAATCATGGTGTACCTGAGACTAATATAGACTAAAAGGAATAAGCTGTCAAAAAATAGCAAGATTGTCAAGGTGGCTGGGTACCATGGTGGAAATTCATCCCAAAAGAGGCTGAGGCAACCCAGCCAGCTGGGCAGGGTATAAATAATAAAATTATTATTAAAATGGAACATAAGAAAAAATGGTAGAAATTCTTAAGTCTTTAGTAAATAAAAATATTTCAAGTGGAAAAACCAAGACATAGTCTACAATGGATGCTCCCCCTTTCCAGGTGGGATGCAGTTGGGGCTCCTCACCCTCTGCCTCCATCCTGGCAGACAGCTATTGCATGTTTGCCATCCATTTGAGAATTCCCCTGGCTGGCACAATCTCAAAGTAGGACCTCCTGCCTGACCCCAGCTTCAAATGGGCCGATCAGAGCCACCACTGGCTGGGCAGTGCCTCACTGGCTGGCCAGGCATTAACTGGTACCATGTCAGTGCCAGGTTTTGTAAACTAAGAAAATCTTTAATAAAAATAAATTTTAAATGAGAGAGAGAGCTGGCTGCGCTTGCTTTCCACAGCCCTGTTGGCTGAAGAGAAAACCCTTTCACCCTTCCTCATCTTTAATCATTCGTTTACATTTTAGGTCAATTTCACATTATTTTAACCGTATTTCGCTTTTCAGGTTGCTGCTTTAATCTTATTTTATTCCCTAGGTTGTATTCTAACAATTTGGAAGACAGTCTTATCTCTTCTGCTGCGGGTATTATTACACTGTTCTTTCGCTTTTATTTATTTCTGTTTGTTCTCTAGGAGCTGGAGAGAGCAGATGCCATTATGCTTTTGTCTGTACATAGTGTGTAAATAAATACAGTGGTACCTCGGGTTACATACGCTTCAGTTTACATACGCTTCAGGTTACAGACTCCGCTAACCCAGAAATAGTACCTCGGGTTAAGAACTTTGCTTCAGGATGAGGACAGAAATCGTGCAGCAGCGGCGTGGCAGCAACAGGAGGCCCCATTAGCTAAAGTGGTGCTTCAGGTTAAGAACAGTTTCAGGTTAAGAACAGACCTCCGGAACGAATTAAGTACTTAACCTGAAGTACCACTGTAGTAGATTAGCTCTACAATGTCTCACGCTTCTTGCTGTGCTATGCCAAAGGCTTAGTGTGCATATCTCATTATGATGTATGTCGCTAGAAGCGCACTGCAAGAGAAGGGAGATGCCTTTTCCAGAGCTGCGCGTACTGGAAGACACTCAAGTTCTGGGGGCTTGCACCCCCCCCCCCCCGAGCATTTTTCCAACAGTGCTTCCTGACCTTGCTGTGGTTGCTGTATTCAGAGCCAGGAAGGAATTTCCCTGTAAACAAATTGGCCGGTCTAGAGGTTTGCCTTTCCCCAAAGCAAAATGTCACAACTTTTGGAGGTTAAGGCATTGGGTGGAAACCTAGTCTTCAAGCTTTGGGTGAAGTGGTGCACCTGATCAGAGCTGGTAACAGGAAATATGATGTGTGGTAGAATGTCCTTGGTTCTGGCACCAGTCTTCTGTCACAGTGGTTTTGAGCCTCTTCGAACCTACAACCCTTCCTAATCTGATCATGTACCATGGAATCTACCCTTATATATCCTTTTAATCATAAACAGATTTATCCCAGCCTTTCCTTTCTCTCCCTTTATTATATTTATTCCTGCCTTTCTCAGGGAATAAATCTGCTTTCAAGCCTAGCCACAATGGATTACTCACTAAGGAAAACAATGGCTGCATGCCTCTAAACGTATTGAAGTTTCTCTCATGTCTTGTGGCCTGACAAGTAGCCACAAGAATGGGAGAGAGAAAAGGTGCCCACGAGAAGAGCCCAGGCTACATTTCCTACAAACAGTGAGCTACAGAAACCACACATTTAAATCAAACCAGCATCAATTACTTGCCACATCTGATCCGATTTGTACTTCTTGTCTGATATTGACCTATTCAAGTGCTTCATAATGGATCAATTGCTGCTACAGATGCAGGTAGGAACATAAATCTAAATCCGGGGCACTCCCCTAAAACTCTAAGGTTACTGTTTGTCAAGCCCCTTCTGATTACAGCATCTTGTTTTCCATTTGCTTGATTGGGTTATTTGCATAAGAGCAAATGTAGGCAGTTGTGGGCATGAAAAACAGATCACTCTAAGATGCATTAGAAATGGATCCATGAGAATTATCCAGAGATGTGTTATGCGGAAATGCATCCCAGTATATGGAAACCTCACCAATTAACGTCAAATAAACTATAATTTACAATACAGATCACAAATTATATGCTATTTTGCAATTGATTTCATGCTTTTGTTGAAGGAATTTCATTGATCTCTATTTACAAAATGAACCAATAAGCAGGAAATGATTTTCTTTTAACTCTTCACAGAAATTGAACGGGTTTTATCACATTATTACTCACTTCCACATTAGTAAATTAAAAGTCAGCCGTTGCCCCTTTTAATTTATAAAATGGCATATGTCTTATCAACGCTATAATGCAGAATCTCTTAATTGTTTAAAATAATGGCATGTCTCTGCCCATTATTTTATTCTTCTGAAAAGTTATGTCTTCACTTCCTACCATTTATTCTTTAACAAGCAGAAGTCTTCACCAGCCCTACCTGGATATGCCAGGGATTGAACCTAGTTCCTTCTGCATGCAAAACAGAAGCTCTACCACAGGGCTATGGCCCGTCAACCGTCTGTACAATAGCTGGAGAGCCACAGCTCTGCTTTAACTAAAAAGGTAAAGGTAAAAGCAACCCTGACCACTAGGTCCAGTCGTGACCGACTCTGGGGTTGCGCGCTCATCTCCCTCTATAGGCCGAGGGAGCCGGCATTTGTCCGCAGACAGCTTCCGGGTCATGTGGCCAGCATGACTAAGCTGCTTCTGGCGAACCAGAGTAGCACACGAAAACTCCGTTTACCTTCCTGCCGGAGCGGTCCCTATTTATCTACTTGCACATGACGTGCTTTCGAACTGCTAGGTTGGCAGGAGCAGGGGCTGAGCAACAGGAGCTCACCCCATCACGGGGATTCGAACCGCCGACCTTCTGATCAGCAAGTCCTAGGCTCTGAGTTAAGCTTCAAATGTTTACCCTACTTTAACATGAGATGTGCCAGTTGCTATGAATGCAAAATATGGGCAGAAGTCTGTTTAAAGACTGCTGCTGTCTCAAAGCTACTGTTAAGAACACCAGGATATAAGAGTAGCTCTGTTGGATCAAGGCAAGTGGTCCATCTAGTCCAGCATCCTGTTCCCACAGTGGACAGCCACATGCCTATGGGAAACCTATGAGCAGGACCTTAGCACAAGAGCACACTCCCTTCCTGTGGCTTCCAGCAACTGATATTCAGAAGCTTACTGCTTCCAAACATGGAGGCAGAGTGTTATGTACTGAAGTTCTCACCCTGGGCTAGCAGGGGGATACTGTAGATAGTTTTCACTCAGGTCCACATATGCAAATAAGGGATTGAAAGTGAAGTTCAGTGATTGGATAGTTACAGAAAATGGTTACTGTTGCGTTCTAGTGGAGCTCTATATAAGCAGGCTGGCTGAACCCTTCAGTTCAGTTCTGTTCTGGCCTGTGAATAAACAAGAGCTGTTTGAAGAATCGCTGTGTCGTCTGATATGTTCACCCACAACTTAACACAGAGTATAGCCATTGTGGTTAGTAGTCACTGATAGCCTTATCCTCCATGAATTTGTCCAATCCAAGTAATCCAGATGGCTGGCCATCACTCTTTCTTGTGGGAGCAAATTCCAAAATTTAATTCTGCAATGTGATGAATAAGTACTCTGGTTCCCTACAGGCACCCCTGTAACACCTCTGTGGAGCTTCTAGGAAGAACAGGAATGCATGTGTGGCGGAGGTTTTCTCCCAGAAGCACAAGTTCCTATCAGGCAGAATGTGGGCTTCCTGATGCTGGATACATGATCAATGCCTTCGTCAAACCTACTCTTACTTGTAAGCAATAAAGCTCTGGCCTAATCCAGCCCAATACCAGAATCCTGCGTCCATTCTTTCGGCCCTCCCTGCACCAGTCACAGACATCATGTTCCTGTGGCAGCAAGAACAACCATAAGATTATAATCTCTGAGACTGCATTCCTATGCACATTTACCTAGGAATAAACATTGCTGTACTCAATTGAGTTTTTCAGAGTAGGCATGCATACAATTGCACTATGAATCTCTTTATTATGTAGACACGTTCCTAAACTTGTACACAACCCTAACAACTCCCCTGGTAAGGGAACTGCTTTTTCTTTTTTCACTATCCATCATGTATATGCTTTCCGAAAAATGAAGGGAGGGATTATAACTCTGCCCAGCATGCAGAATCAAGACCATAGGTTACGAACATTTCCCTTTGGTTAATAGCACAGCTGGTGGAACACCAGTGGTGATTGGTTGTGTACAGAGTGACATCAATGTAATAGCTCCTGTCAAAAAACTGGTGTGCATATGAAGTTTCAGAGACTGTTTTTATGGTGTCACTGACACCTAAACCATCGTGATATTGTGTTAAAATCTAGTGAACCTTGGAAGCTGTAAATAATGCTTTCTGAGGCGTCTCTAGGAAGAGTAACAAAGGCCTCAAATGTTGTTTCCAAAAAAAATTACTTCCATATAACAAAATAAGCCACTCTAGAAGTGTGGGAACATGTTGTGTTTATTTAGTGATGAGGAAAGATACGTTTTAAGGCTTGGCTTTCTTCTGCATGGCTTGAAAGAAAACTGAAACACAGTCTAAGCTTATTTATATTCAGGCTTTGATGCTAGAATTGCTAAACATTCTGCAGCAAAATTTTGGCTGACCTGAAGTTTAAAAATACATGTTAAGAATTTAATTAAAATTCAGAAACTGGCCATATTTTTACAATTTGCTTTTTTAAAAAAGAAGTTGCAAATCAAGATTCAAATTCCTATCATCATCCTGATGAAGCAGAGCTAACCTAAATGTGGTTTATCTATGTAAATATCCATCTGCATAAGGTTCATATATTGGCCTCCACCGTTAGCCATATTTTTCAGTATTAAATCTGAATTTCCTTGCATGGCTGGTTTAAATGAGGTCATTACATCGCTATCCATGGCTTAATGAATATTTCTTTGCTTTCTCATTTCAATTAGTGAGGAGTCAAACATACTGGTCCCAATCCTGAAATGTCTTTGCTTGCATATAAACAAAGAGCAACTTCACTGAACTCAATAAGGATATGCATAATACCAAAGTCATTTCAACCTTAGTGCTACTAATAGAAATCCTGCTTTAGAGAAAACCATTTTGGACAATTATTTTACAATTCTTTTACATCAGGTTTATATCACTATAAATGGAAAAGTGCTTTACTAATCGCAGCAAATCTGATTCTTACATCCTCATACAAAATACGCTTACTTGGAAGCAAAGTCTATTCATTCAGTTGATCTGACAAATCAGATCATATGGGTCAGGCACTAACACTAAATCTGGGGTTTCTTTGAGTTTTGAGAGTGAAAGCATGCCAAAATGAGAGGTGCCAGGTTTTAATCAGAATTAAGGCAGCTTTGTATGCTATGCTTTATACATCAGCAGAACTTCCATGTACAAAACACCTGCACATTTTACAGAGTGAAGAATTCAAACCTGAGTAAAATGTGGCAACGGTTTTTAAGATATTCTCAATAACTTTTCCAGTTCACTTCATATTATTTTTTTACAAGTATGTGGTGAGTTGTACATGTGTGTCCACATTACACTTGGCAGGGTGAATGCAACAATTTGTACTCCAATGTTGCTCTGTCAGTAGTTAGCTGTTTAGTAAATTTATAACCCACTTTCGAAATGGACTACTTAAAGCAGCTCACAGCATATGTAAAAATGTGTGGATGCATTATTATTATTATTATTATTATTATTATTATTATTCATTCAATTTATATACTGCCCTTCATCACAAGATAAAAATACAGTGGTACCTCGGGTTAAGAACTTAATTTGTTCTGGAGGTCCATTCTTAACCTGAAACTGTTCTTAACCTGAGGTACCACTCTAGCTAATGGGGCCTCCCGCTGCTGCTGCGCCGCTGCCACATGATTTCTGTTCTCATCCTGAAGCAAAGTTCTTAACCCGAGGTACTATTTCTGGGTTAGCGGAGTCTGTAACCTGAAGCGTCTGTATCCTTGAGGTAATAAAATGGCACACTTAACAGACCATTGGTCATATAATCAACTCTCCCCTCTTTTTCCTGGAATAGTTCCTGCAGGGCAGCTGGTAGGTGCTGGGCAGGAGGGGAGTCCAGCTGGGGACAGGAGCAGACTGCTCTCCAAGTGCCACACCAGAGATGAGGAGTGGAAGATGGTGAGGAAAGAATGGTCCTTTACTTATGCTGCCCACCTTCTATGGAATGTTCTCACCAGGTAGGCCCACCTGGTGCCAGCTTTGTCATCATATCGGCACCAGCCATTTTTTGTTTTCCCGGGCAGCACCAATGGTTGGATGTTTGTATTCTCTTTTTACTTGTGGATCTTTATTATGGTATTTTATGCTCACTGTAAATAGCTTCTTGACTTCTGTGTGGGAAACATTATGTAAATAAACCTAATCTAACAACCCAATATTGTCTTTGCCTCCCTCCCTGTGGAGCTCAGACTCTCCTGCTTGCAAGATCAGCTCTCGTAATTCCACAGTAATAGAGACTGGCTATGGTTCTTCGGTGGAAGACATTCTGTGCATGTTCAAAGGCATTCTCACCCTAATTATTGTTTTGTATGCTCCCATTTTGGCACTGAAAATAGGTTTCCAGCTAGCCTTGGCTTCCTGTGCACTACAAGCAGTAAATTAGGACTGAATGACAGAACAAAGGATGGTGAAGCTGTAATGCAATCTATCATGGTCGACTGTTGTAGAAGTAAGCAGAGGTCAGCCATAGCAGAGGATTCCATTCTAAAGCACGTTTAGGGAAATGCTCCTTTCACATTCTATTCAGCTGAACAGATTTACCTGTTCCTTGATGTGCTACAGCCTTGTCCTGACAAGCAAAATCCAGTTGCATAATCCAACACCCAAACAGTTCACACATCAAACAAGAAGTGTAAAATAAGAAGTGAATAAATAATTGGCACCGAGAGAAGGCAAACGGGAGCACCAAAGTCAGTAGGACTTTTCAAGCATTCCTGCTGAACACATGTGCAAAAACCCTTGATGACTTTTTCAAGTGTCCAGAATAAATTTTCTTTTAACAGTAGACTACCTCTCCCCCCCTCCAAAAAAACAGCAAAATACCCCATAACTTTTTTGTTTTATCAAATAGGTGCATGGAATTTGGAGACTGAGTAGCACCTCCTGAGGGGATTAACCCAGCCAAATTACAGATAGTTGGGTGCAGGAATTTTTGTGCTAGCCACAAGTAAAGTCTGGTTTTTTGGGGGGAAATAAAGAACTAGCAAAATAAAGTAATAGTAAAGACAAACACAGAAAAAAGAACGCAGCTGTAAAAGAAATGTGAACCTAACCTTAAAAATCAGGGCCAAAATGGTGGTGGTGGTACAATAAGAGAATTGTGAAGCTGTCTATGTAACTAAGACTAAGGACTCAGCCATACAGCTGCAAAAAAAAATGTATTGTGTTGTAAAGTGCATTATACAAATGTGACTCTAGATGGCGATTGTGAGCTATGCGAATTCAATATATTTTTCAAAACTTTTTTTAAAAAAGCATTTTTACAACATTTCTGGTTTGTGTGCGGATTCCACCTAAGACACAGAAACTGAAGTATTTGATTTTTTAAAATATTTGAATAAAGATAGGACTGGGATTGATAGGGAAAGGTTGGAAAACAAGAAAGGTATATAGATTAGAAAAGCTAGGTTGGGTACTGAAGGATAAGACAAGTTGAACAAATGCCAACAAATTCTTTTTAATGTTCAAGGAAGTCCGCTACCTCCCACTTCCTCCTTATTACTACCTATGTTCAGGAATACAGTACTCATATATATCTCTTGTGTACAAAATACACTGGAGTTATAACTAAAAACAACTAATTTTTAGGCAGTATAGAAATAATATACAGGCAGCGACCGTTTTAGGCATGTCCAATGTGTGTGTGACCATAGACACACACACACTGCTGGAGGAAGGGGTGTATGGTGGGGGCGGTCTGTCCCCTCAGGGTTGACACCACTGCACCCGCCCAGGACACTCGCCCCACCCCCATGGGCAGCTAGCCCCACCCACGGGTGTGCACCACTCCGGGTGCCAGAGCAGTTAGCTCCGCCTCTGCACGTGTATCATGTCAAACCGGAAGTGATCTGAACAGAATGGAGTCAGGCTATTTGCAGGGTTTTTCTATAGTGTTTCAAATATATGCAATTTTACTTAAACGCGCAGTGCCTTGGTATGTAATCTTCGCGTAAATTGGGAGTCGCCTGTAATACATAGCAGTCATTTCTGGACCATCATAGTACAGAGCTCTGGTTGTATCCTCAATTGGGAGGAAGTGGGAGATGAAGGACAGTCAAGAGAGACACAATGAGCTGCGCTGAAAACAGCTACAACTTTTGATTGCTTCCATTGACAGTGTGAAGTAGACAGAGAGGCCACTTTGATGTTGCTGTGACTGCTCTATGGGGAAACCAATGCCTACCTGCAACATCAACCAAGGTAGAAATATGCTACAAGACAGCGAACAGCGTGAGCTTCTCCACGTTGCCCATAGACACAGTGCATTGCAGTCCATATGATGTACTTGCCTGTACACACACAGGCTTCCATCTGCTTAGCTTCTAATTATTATTATTATTATTATTATTATTTATTTGTACCCCGCCCATCTGGCTGGGTTTCCCCAGCCACTCTGGGTGGCTTCCAAAAAAGATGAAAAATACACTAAAATGTCACATATTAAAAACTTCCCTGAACAGGGCTGCCTTCAGATGTCTTCTGAGTGTCAGGTAGTTGTTTATCGCTTTGACATCTGATGGGAGGGCATTCCACAGGGCGGGCGCCACTACTGAGAAGGCCCTCTGCCTGGTTCCCTGTAACTTGGCCTCTCGCAGTGAGGGAACCGCCAGAAGGCCCTCGGAGCTGGACCTCAGTGTCCGGGCAGAACGATGGGGGTGGAGACGCTCCTTCAGGTATACTGGACCGAGACCGTTTAGGGCTTTAAAGGTCAGCACCAACACTTTGAATTGTGCTCGGAAATGTACTGGGAGCCAATGTAGGTCTTTCAAGACTGGTGAAAATATTTCTTCTCCTGAAAATATTTCCCTGCTTGGTTACCAAGCCCAGTTGCGATGTTATGAACACTAAACTCTTGAACTTTATTTTTTTAAAAAAATTATTGCTATGAGGAAAGTAAGAATCCATAACCAATGTTTGCCAATCCCAAAGGTGTGCTTAAAAAAACAAACAAAAAACTTTTCCAGTTCCATTAGTCAGCAACCAACCTATGTCTATGGTAAAGGAAGACAAATCCTCTTCATATAGGGTAAATGGTTGAGGAAGGCAAAATGAACAATGGCCTTTTGCCTGGATTGGGGTTCATTTTAATCCACAGATGTGAACTGAACTAATCTCCAGGATAGTCCCACCCTAGCAATCTTGCCCCCATCCCAATGAGTATTGGGCTGACTAGCTAGAAATGGACTAGCTTTTTAATGGAAGATGAGGTCAACATCAAGCCACTTATAAGCTGTCATGATCCATACATTTTTACCTGCTCCTTTTCCCCGTCCATAATGGACTCAACGCCCCTGCCAGAAGGTAGGCAACTGCTATTTCCCCATCCATATGTAATATTCTTCCTTACTGTGTACTATAAAAGCGGGCAGGCGGGGATTAAAACCAGAGTGGTTAAGATACATTGTGCATATTATTTCAGGATGAATACTTTTTTTCTGTTGACTTTCTCTTGCAGCACCCCCTGTGCAGCCCACCTGTGAGCTGGGGAGAACAAGTTTAATTTATCATTAGCAGTTTATATGCCCTTTAATTGGAATCAATGTGCTAGCCTAGGCAAATTGTCTATGTAGACTCCCCTGAAATATCTGCATACCTTAAATGGCATGATAAGCTTGCTCAAAGGAGGCAGACAATTTACATTCTACCGGTGTGTTATAAATAAATAATAAGAACAGATTAGAATTATGCATTTACGCCTAGTAGTGAGTGTGAGATGCATAATTCACAAGTGGCGAACCCTTAAGAGACTTCTGAATTCCCCAATCTGAAGCATGCAGATCAAGGGATATTTTTCAATTCCCTCTGTTCCATGCTTCCATTCCTTTTGCTCGCTTTCCTGGGGACCAAGCAAGGAGCTTCCTGATTACTTCTTATCAATTAAAGTGAATTGTTAGAACAGCTTCTTCTTTTTGGAAACCGGTTAAACAAATATTTTAGTGTTCTTCGCAATGGCCATCCCAGATAGTAATTCAAGAAGAACTAAATTTGTAAGAAACAAACATGGCCCGTCCTAAAACATTCGAACACTATATCCATAGGCAATTTATTTATTTGTATGTTTCATTTCTTCCAAATTAGGGGTAGAGGTAGTGTTGGACTGCAACTTCCATCAGCCCCACCCAGCATAACCAATAGTTAGGGATGATGGGAGTTGTATCCCAACACCTGTGGGACATCATATTGGATAACCCTAATCTAAAGAGTTCAACAAGGCAGTGTCCATGATCTTTTATCCTGTCAACAATCCACTTTGGTTAATTTTGCTTAGAGATAGTTAGTGACTGGCCCACAGTCATCCAGTGAGCTGCAGGGCTGAATGGCAATTTGACCCTAGGTCTCCCTGGACCAAGTCCAGTGTTTGCATTCACAACAGCACACTGGCCCTCCTTGAATTTATCATACTTAGTAAGGATTTGTTCCACTCAGCCATGCAACTCTCTATTTTACATTTCCACAAGCAATTTACCTCTGGTTGCATGACAGAACTAACATTATAAGGTTCATGCTTCTCCACTTCAGTGTTAAATCCCCACACTAAACATTAACTGGGTCTTTTTCATAGTACAGTGGTACCTCGGGTTAAGTACTTAATTCGTTCCGGAGGTCCATTCTTAACCTGAAACTGTTCTTAACCTGAAACACCACTTTAGCTAATGGGGCCTCCTGCTGCCGCCGCCGCCACACAATTTCTGTTCTCATCCTGAAGCACAGTTCTTAACCTGAGGTGCTATTTCTGGGTTAGCGAAGTGTGCAACCTGAAGTGTATGTAACCTGAAGCGTATGTAACCCGAGGTACCACTGTACTTGTGCAACTCCCTCTGTACAGAAACACTTAGCTGGCTTACTCATTGAATAACAGAATCACAGAATTGTAGAGTTGGAAGGGACCACAAGGGTCATCTAGTCCAACCCCCTTTAATGCAGGAATCTTTTGCCCAAAGTGGGGCTCAAGCCTATGACCCTGAGAATAAGAGTCTCGTGCTCTCCCAACTGAACTAAGGAACACTGTGAAGGTTTATTTCACCATGCACTTAGTTTGTGTTGTATTGTTAGATTTTATCTGGCCAAGTGAACGAAGTCACAGAAACAAATTGTACAAATAGCCATTTTTATTAATTTATCAAGTTCCGTGTTGTTCTACCCTGTCTGGATCCTCAGATGACTTAAAAATTTAGATAACTGAGGGTGTAATAAGATTAACAAGGGACTGAAAAACTTCCATGCTCCCATCAGCACAGCCAAAGTATTCTCATTAAATATGGGTTCAAACTAGAACCCATATTTAAAGATACATTATCTGCAGATGACACTATTGGGTCTGAAATCACATTTACCATTTATTTCTTTGTGAGTGAAGCATTAGGCACCAGATGAATAACCCTACAGGATATCTGATCTATAACATGATTTAATCTCTTACTAAGATCTTTCTGCGCTGGGAATCAGGGAGGGGAACAGTGTAGAACACACCTATGGGTGAATGGATAGGCAGAAGACAGAGTTCCATAACTCCATTATGACTACAGAATATTCATTTTTCTTATATAAACCAATGCTGAATTGGAAGGGCAGAGAAGTAGCAGTGGATTCATCAAAAGAGTAGCTTCTGTAGTCTCTCTGGTTTGACAGGTACACTAGAATTGTAATTATTGACGTGTCTTCTAGAGAAGCATCCTCTGGGATTACCACCTTAAAGAAATCAGATTCCTTGTAATTTCACTAATTTCATCTAGCTGAAATCAATCATTTTGTCCCTTGAAATTTCCCTTTGATCTTTTGGAAATGCTTGGTACCAAAATTTTACTTTCCACTTTTTAAAAACTTTCCCATTCACCAGAAACAGTTTGCTTTCCGGCTTTCTCGTTACGCTAAAGCACCATCTTTTTTTTTTTTAAGAAAAGCACTCTCATATTACTAATATGTAGGTAGACTTTTTCACCTTTCCATTTTTTTTCTCCCTACGTTTTATACTGCTTTGAGCATTTTTCAGCATTGTTCAACTGCCATTCACTGTGAGTTATATTTGCATATAAATTTAAACAGAAAGACTTCAATTATGCATAGATTCACATTCCTAGTGCAACTTAACACTACAAGGAAAAATGATTGTGTACTGTTGGAACAATCATATTAACTCCTGCCAACAACACAACAGGAGTCCAAAACATTTCAGCTGACAGAAGGAAAAATATCATTCTACCTTAATGTTTAAAGAGAGCTATGTGTGTCTCAATTATCCAAACACCCTAAATATCTGACACATGGTGTGCCTTTTTCTATGCATCTAATTAAAACCAATTTTAAACTGATTTTTGGGGTGAAGATTTATAATAGTGTAAAATATTTTAATGTGAAAATGAAGGCTGCTTGTACTGAATATATAGAATAATTCACTGTTTGATCAAACATGATCACACATGAGTATCTGCATCCTCCTCATAATTTAAAAAAATCAGTGCATATTGTAGATGACAGTGGGGGGGGGGGGGGTTGAACCAGAGGCAACTTTCAGTTGAAAGTTGATTAGCAAAGACTTGCCCCTACAGTACTTTAGCGTTCGAAGTATCTCCCTACAACAATTATATGTCAGTATTATCTGCCTGTTGCAGAAGGGGGACTGAAGCGGAGAGGAAAAAAAGAGCTTGCCTAAGACCACTTGTTGATTTCATGGCTGATGTGAAATTTTAACCAGAGACTTCCTGCATCAGGGAGCCCAGTCTATTAAACCACTATCTTGCACTAACTCCAGATACAGGAGGTCAAGCATTGTATTATCCCTATAACTCAGAAGGACATCACAAATGGGGAACCTTTGGTGCTTCAGAAGTTGTTGAACGCCCATTAGCTCTAGTGGGCATGGGCAATGGTCAAGGACTGAGCTTCAGATCAGCAACGTTTGGACGGCCAAAGGTTCCTCGCATCTGATTTATATCATTAACTACTGACTGTACTGTTGCACCAAGCCACATTAACTAGCTCATAATGAAGAACTTCAATATGTCTACTTGGCTATGTTCAGTTCTGCCACCCCAGCTTGTGAATCAGTGTTCATGTTCTATGAAGAACCTAAGGTGCTCGCTCAAGCTATTTTGTTGGCCTAGGCAAAATGTTATTGCATTTCTGGCCCTTGCATCTTGTTGTACATGGCAAGGTAAGGGATCGTGGTTCCTTGAAATGTTTTCCAGACTGTATCCTCTTTGCCATATTCTACATAAATGAATGGAAGAGACTGGCACAGAACAAGGGGAAAGGGGAGTGATCAGAGATGAGAGAGGCAACATCTTGTTCTAAAGGTCTGGAATGGGTGGTTAAGTTGTGTTTCCCCAGAATATTTTTCTCATTAGGTTGGAGCTGTGCAATTCTGCCTCCTCGGCAGTTGCCAGCTCAGTACCAGTAACAAGTCACACAAAACTGGGGTCCATCTTACAAAACTTGGAAAACCTTTTGAGGGATTTAAGGATGAGTGTGGGTGGTGGTGGCAGAAATGCAGAACCAAGGGTCGGTTCATATGTTTGTTCCAACTCACACCCACACTTCAAAACAAAGTAATTTCCCATAAAATACTTTTGTGCGGCAGTGGCTCCATTTATAATTTAAAACTTACACAGTACTTTTGGATCACAGGAGTCATCAGGAATGTTGAGTCGCCAAAGTAGCAGAACTACAAAGCTCTGTAATGGAAGCACTCTGTAAGAGCTGCCTGATCCCAACAGACAGTTTACAAGCATTGTAGTCCCTAGGTGGAACCACAGAATGGCAAATATGTACCAAGCAATAGCTTGGTCCCTCTGTCTAGATTAAAGCTGGTTGATCTAATAATCAAAGACCGTGTACAGAACCAACTCTGTGTTAAGCAAGCTTAATCCTATTTTAAATCAATGGGTGAAAGCATGCTTAGGTCTTGTGTTTGATTGTAACCACAGTCCCACTAGCTGTGTGCCTCATAATTATCATAAAATTATAAGATATTTCAGGGCATGCTTTTTAGCTACGGGGTCCACAGCAATACAGTCTCATCAGCATTAAAATCTGCTTTTTCTCTAGCTCACTATTTTTTTTCCTACTTACGTCTGCAGACCTCGTGTCACTAAGTACTTTGCTGGGATGATTAAATAACAACACCATTCCTTAAATTATGAATCCAGATGTTTATTTACATGCCACCATATACATTTGCTAGGAATGGCATAAAAAGGAAATCAATACCAGCAGGCTGAAGTTGCATTTACACTGTGCATCTGCAATAATGGAGTTTAGTATTTGCAGTAATGCCATCATTGGAACAGTAATGAACTCTCTTTCCTCATCTCCTTCATGATAACCATCTAAAAAGATTAAGTTTATGCCTTACTTAAAGAATGCTAATCTGATGTTTTTCTTACATACTTCAATTTATGTTCACTTAATTTTAGTGCTTGTGCACTATTTATTCTTTTTTGTAATACATCATCTTTAACTAGAACCAAATTTATATGGTAAGTATATATCCGTATGATGGCTATGAATATATCCATCCCATAAAATTGTAACAACTTTTGAAGCTAAACTGCAGGTTATGCAATAAGCTTTGATCAGAGGAAGACATATAACACCATATTTTAGAGTAATAGTTGAACATCATGGGAAACAGAACTTAACTTAAATGCTATGGGGCTTTATGTAAACAATTTGGATGATTGGTACAAAAACCTAGTTTCAACCTTAGCTGTGCTTCAGTGCCGGGCAGGGATTGTTCAAGCAGCAAAACACAGCTATAACTCTCTTTACAGCTCTTATGGTCTTTTGCATCTAAATATACTGTAAATTTGAATCAACAAGTTTGGCTAATGCATATTTTTGTTTGTTTGTTTGTTTTTGCATATTTCAGAACGGGGATGGGGAACTTTTGGCTCTCCTTATGTTCTTGGACCTCACTTCGAGACAGCATGTCTACTGGTCAGAGATGACTGAATCTGCAGTTCATACATCTGGAGGGCCAAAGTTTCTCATCTCTGCTTTGAAATGTAAACCAGCAGGTTTTCAAAATATGAGGATACTTCTCTAACATTCTGGGTGGGATCCATGGCAGCAGCCATGCTACTAGTTCCACATGCCAAAGCAGAGTGTGCATCTTGGACTAAATTGCGTTCCTGTGTTGACTTGCAAACCACTTTGGGCTTCAAAGAAAAACAATCAAAATCCCACTGTGTGCAAAGCCTTTGTCCTCACCTGAAGCAGCTGTTTAGATCCTGCCCTCACTGTCTCTGAACATATAATCAAACTAAGAAGCGTTTTCCCCCAGCATCCAGATTTAGGCATGCTGGTATATTATCAAAGCGTATATACTTTGAATCTTGTGGCATGCAAAACTGCCTGTGCTATGTTCTTTGTTGCCACTTAATAAGGCCAAGTGGGTATGCTTCTTGCCGGACAGTTGCTATATTGATCCCTTACCAAAAACCAAGCTGATATTCAGCTGCTCTCATCAGCCAGCTATATTCCACATAGCAGGAAATAAAGGTCTTGCCCTTTCCTGGCCTCAGTTTTCATTTATGAAGAAAATTATAGTTCTGAGTGAGAATTCTTTTCTCTCCCCCCCCCCACCTCAATAGAATCGAAATACTGGTGGGTCTAATATCTTACAAAATTTCTGCTTGTAAATTTGAAAATGTAATTGTAAGTTTGAAAATGGCACAGGCTTAGTTTGTAATGCTTTTGAATGTCAAAGTACTTTAAGTTTTTTGCCTGATTAAAAATAGCAACCTTGAATCATGCTGTCAATATCTAAGAAAAGTATAAATTCCCAGGAGTGTGTGACCTGCTGAGGATTTAAACTGGCAAGTGACCTGGAGCAAAAGGACTAGGAACCATACCCTTTAAGGGCCAGGTCATCACATTCTTTATAGGTCCCAGTTGCAATGCCTTATGTCCAACCTAGCACATTCACCATGACCTGGACACTATGCAGATATTAAAGACCCAAGAGCTTGGTATTTTATTAACTCTGCAATTCCTACTTTACTTTATTATTTCCATTTAAAGCAGATTTTCTACTCAAACATTTAAAAAATACAGAAGGAAGAATAATGGAACTCTTCATAAAATGTAGCTTGAGCCTTGGACAGTTAATACTTATGAACACATATATTTTTTCTAAAGGATGGGAAAGAGTTTAAAGAAGATAGCCAGCTAACGCTTGGTTAACATACCTCTGTAATACTATTATACCACAGTATATTCTGTTGCTTAATGAGAGAGAATGCATAGGACATGTTCTAGTAGAGCCAAATGAGAAATTTAGACACGGCATATGAATGACCCTGCTTCTCAATTCAGTCGCACAATTTCCAGTAACTTCACGGTGGCAGAGAATGGCTCAGGTTCCCTCCAGAAACAGCTAACACTTCCAATGGCTTCAAGGGTGATTTGCGTCCTTCAGCAGTAAGTGGAAACTTCCATATAATGTGTAATATTATTCCCCGTGTGCCTCACAGGAGAATACTGTTAAATGTTAAATCTTTAGAGGACGATAATAAACTATCGCTTTTGGGTCTCTACTACATCCACTGGTTGTGTTGCCATCATTCATTACCATCCTAGACCAGGTAGAGTCCCCAGTGCAGCAGGTGTATTTGATGTGATACACCTGTAATGTTCAGTTACAGCCCAGGGGTTAACAGCCAGCCAACAATAATTATCCTGCTATATAGGTCACAGTTCTTGTAATATCTATATATTACACAGTGCCTGTAATATCTACACTGACAACATTATTTTCCTTCAAACACAATTCTTCATTTCCAGTTTACATTCCCACTTCCCAGTACAACACTCTGTTTTACAGCATTAGCCACTGCCCAGTAATTCTAGGATCATCTACTCTGCAAGTTGTTGCTTACTGTGCAAACTAATTAATGCAATGCTTTTGATTCCAGGAAATGTAAAAGAAACTACAGAAAGACCCTACCATGGAAATTCAATTTTTAGAATGGTTCATTTTAAAATAGAATCTGAAGCTTAAAAGAGCTCATTAAAGCAGGTTAAAAGCAACATGTTGCTTAAAACCTTAGAGTGGCATAACTGAAAACATAATTAAAATAGATATGTAAATTCCTGTTAAAAGCAAATGCATGAAAAAGCATCTAGGTTTCCCCAGTTTAGCCTCAGTATCCTGCTTTAGAGTTTCTATAGCTGCTGAGACATTGTTTAAATTCTGGTTGCAATGCTGTACCGTAACAACATAAAGCAATGGCATTCAACCAGTGTGCCATGGCACCCTGGGGTGCCTTGAATGATGGTCAGGGATACAACCGGCAATACTGGTCTCCCCTCCCTCTTCTGATGTCCTCTTGCATCTCTGCCTCCCATAGGCTTGCATGGCTGTGTTGCAATGGCCCTGACTACAAGCTCCCCAGGTGAATGGTTCCTCTGGAGCTGGCTAGTGGATGCTGAGCTGAGGTGGCCTCAGAGTAAACAAGCAAGTGGGTAAGGGAGCCCAGCCAGTCCTTGCTGTTGGGAACAGACAGACAAGTGGGAGGCTGGACAGGAAGGCAGGCACTGTGCTGGCCTTTCTTCTGCTTGTTGTGTGCAATGCTTGCCTGAGAACCAAGTGTATGGAGCCAAAGGGCAGCCTTTCCATTATGCAGGCCCGGCAGTGCCCATTCAAGGCGAGTAAGTTGATGACTTCACCTCCAATCAGTCTCTGTCAATCTACTAAGGCTGGGGGCATCCTCTTCCCAGGTCCCTGTGGAGTGGCATCAGGAAGCACCTCTCTTTGGGGACGGGGTGCTGGCTCAGAGCCCAGAGCACTCCCAAGGAGAGGAGAGAGGAGTGGAGGCTGAGGGAACACTCCACAAAGGAGGGTGTTCGAAAAGGCATGAGGAACTGCCAGCTCTGCAGGCAAGGGGTAACATAACTGGACTTTTGAGGCTCAGAGTGTGTTTCCCCGCGGAGGAAAGAATGTAGTTGGTCAAGCGAGCCATGGACTCAAAAAGATTGGAAACCTCTGACATAAAGAGACAGATGAAGCCCAGCAATTCTCATGTGCCTCAGAAATAATCTTCCTTCCACCATCTTGCTACCATTGTTGCAAGCACACTTTGGTGAAGAGAAGTAATGTATTTACATGGGTTATTCCATTTTACCTTCAAAGAACTCCGTAAAGTAGATTAGGCTGATGGATAGCCATTAGTGGGACCAAATTTGCTCCACCCTGACCCCTTACCTGAAGGATGGTTGCACTGACATTTGGTGTGGGACAGGAGAACAAATTAAGGCCATAGTATGCCTCCGTAGAGTATTACAGGGTTGTGGCCACACCACAGTCATCACCTACAGCTACAAGATTGGGAGTGGTCTGGAGTGTCCATAGGGCTGGGCAGGTACAATAGGGGAAATGCTCTGCTGCAAGACCACTTTGTACATGTTCAGCCCCCACATACCCCAAGGCAAGGTGGGAGAAGTACACCCAATCTTAGCTTAGGAAGTCACTGTATGCAACAGTTGACCTACCCAGGCGATGTGAGAGGGATGCTTCCCCCTTTACACAATGAGTAAGGTCACCTGCTCTCACTGATTGATCGGCTCTTATTGTATTTCAATAAATATGACCATTCCAAAGCTCTGTCAAGCTGGAATCACCAAATGCTGTGCATAAAACTGCTAAAACAGATTCCTCCTTAAACCCTAGTCATCATCATTTCTATACAGTACTGGTTTTTCCAGATTATGATCTAAGTGCCTCACAAATACAAATAATCATTATAAATGTACAACAAAAACACAATAGTGTCATAATCCAGAGCTGTAACCAATATATGAAGTTGCCTCTTCTTAACACCATATGGTTGTGAATGTTCTGACAAAGGTTTTTGTTTTGGTAAAATCTTTTTGTGCTTATCTCTGTGCTTATTTTTAGAAAGTGTTTTCCTCGTAGCCAAGTGCTCAGCAGTCGAGGCACAGACAGTGTGTGTGTTCTCCCCTGGATCATTATGTTACCCAAATCTGATCAAAGGACAAGGGACTCCAGAAGCTTGTCCAGCTGTGGTCTTATAATAACACCATTAGGTTTTGCTCCATAATCAAGGCCCCTAAAAGTCAACGAAGCTTTGGGCTTAGTATCTGCGACAAGGTTAACTGAAATCTGCTGCAAGGATAACCACTTTAGCAGATTGTATCAGCAGGAAATATTTAAACACTATTTAAAAGGATTTTAAATAAGGAGATTTTATTTAACACTGCCCAAATGCATGGCTAGAGGAAGTGATACAGCAGACATGCCACAAATAGACATACGCCTCTTCTCTACTGATCCCCATAATGTTACACCAAGTAAATGGCCTAAATCCATCTGTTTTCAAGCTAAAACACTGATATGCCAAACTCAGCTAGCCCGATTTGCCCTTTGATTTCGGGCATGCTGAATCTGCATCCCAGATCTGTAGAATTAATGACACTCAGCACCGATCAATGGCGATGTCACTGTTGTCAGTCAGACTATGCCATCTTATGTTTGCATTATAACTCTAAGTGAGATGCTTGATTATTCCATAAACCCAGCATAATCAACCCATTGTAATGGTGGGGTGTTAGTGGTGATTTAGTTTCTTATCATTCTCACAAACCTTAAGCAATAAAAAGGGAAGATTCTATGGTGCATTGTGAACACATGCATGATGTTCTTTCTACATATTGTAGTTGTAAGTTATTGGGAGGAACTCTCTAAACCTAAGAAATTAATTTCAGAATCTACCTAATATTTGGGATAGGAGGGGAAATGCAAGCTGCAGAACTGTGTCAAGACAAGGAATCCCTGAGCTGGCTCATGCCTGGCCAGGCTAGTTAAGTGCAGAGACCTTAAGAAACAATACTGGGGCATTCAGGGACATTGTCCTTCCCACACACACACCCTGGCTCTGTGGAGTGGACAGAGAGAGGAGAATTGGCAGGTTGCCAAAGTGATAGGGGGCATGCTGCCTTGGGAAAGAAATGACTTTTGCAGAAAGGTTTTCAAACATGATGACAAAGGTAACAGGAAGGAGGTTTGGGTTTTGATGAGGGGTGTGCTGGGAAGGAGGACAACCAAGGCCAGAACAATCTTGGCTGCTGACTGGAGAGGCTGCAACCAAGAGACTGAAGAGCATGTGTGACTGCATTGGATTCAAGCTAGCTGAAGTTGTGGGAGAAGCAAGGAGAGGCACTCATAATGCTATGGACTCTTCCTCTCTGTGCAGATCCAGGCGTATATGGGTGTAAAATAAACCAAATATCTTAAAACGCTACAGCCTCCACTGTTCCCTGAATACACAATTGGAATCCCTGGAAGCTTGCTACTGCATGGCAGAGATCAGGGTGGCATGGAACAATACTGTATTTACTCGAATCTAATGCTCACCTTTTTTGGCCGAATTACATTGCGAAAATTAAGGTGCGCATTAGATTCAATGGCGCATTAGACTCAAGTAAATATGGTATACTCTGGTGTTAGTTGTCATAACGACATCTTTCAAAATCAAGGTGTGTTTGTATGAATTCATCCAAATGGTGAATTTGAGGTGTGTGCAAATGGGCTATCATTTCTAAGGCACATACCCAATCTAAACTATGCATTAATTTGAAACACATGCCAAGTACACCTTTCCCTTATTAGTGTATTCATGCTTGGCTCCCCCAGTTTCATAATGCGAAATAATGTATCTGACACAACAACAAAAACCACCAGCCTTCTGCACTGGAGTTCAACCCCATAAACATTTCCTCCAAAGAAAATCTCACTGAACTCAATATGAGTTTACTCCCAGGAAAGCACACATAGGATTACAGTTGGATTTGGCCACAGTTTTTTTTCCTTCTTCTCCCTTGATGGCCTTTTCATCATTGAGAAGCTGCATTGCTACTCATGTGATGGCTGAGATTGAAAGGCATGATTTGGATTGGCTCAGGGTAGTTCTAGGCTGCCACCGTTTCCAGATGGGATTCACATACCAGTAAATTTAGTTGCATAATTCAAGCTGATTTGGAGTTCTTGCACAAAAAAACACACATCCCCCCAAAAAACTGGAGGTTTTAACCATAAAGAAAGTGATGGGGTATGCACTGGAAAGTGTGGGATAAACCTTGATGCAACATCATTTAATATCCCCCTCCCGAAAACAAATAAGAATGAACGCTCAAGAAAGAGCCGGTCACCTCCACACAAACTTTGAGCTAACAAATTAGGGTAAATCTTCAACAAACAGCTCACCTGGGAGCCTAAGAATGATCTTTTCCCCTCCTGAGAATGAGCCTGGCTAAGCTCAAAGTAATTAAAGTTAACCTGGACAACCAGTGTCAGCACCAGGATTTGGGGGGTCATTGGGAAAGATGCCTTTAATAGGACCCATCCCACACATGGGCCTACCTCTGTTCTGCTGCCTATACATTTGTCCCATCCCTTTGGGTTCAAACTGCCCAGCCACACACACACACCCGGGAGATGATAAGAGGAACAGACACTATAGTTATTGCTTCTTGCTCCTGTCACCGCTTGCATGCCAGCAACAAGTCTAGATAGTTTGTTTCTTACATCCTCCTAGATTCAGTTCTTTAGCTCAGGTAGAGGCTGTCGGTCACAGTGGCCTGAGTCCGAAGAACTGTACAACTAGTTCCACGAGACCCACAAGGGTTTAGCTTTGAGTTTCTCGAATACCTACCTACACTATATCGTGGTAAGTCTCTTGGATATGGATTAGCATTTCAAAAGTGGTTTGTGATACAGTACTGTGGTTTGCGCTGTTTAAATGGGGAAAGTTTTTATTTAATTCCACTGGGCATTTCAGAGCCCTTGGGAAACACCTAAAGCAGTTATTGAGATTCCTGGCATTCAATTTTTTTGCTGATATCTCACAAGAATTACTACTAGCTTGCCTAGTCTTACTGCAAAAGCATTTTCACCTGTTTCACAGAAAAGTGGCATAAAATTATAAATATATAAATTGTATCATTCTCAAACTGCATCACAAAACATTTTCCCCGCAGATCTTTTAATAATGCTTTTTATGATAATATTACCACCAGTCTGTATTCCAAATTCTTAGAAACCGAAGAATAAGACAGCACACACACGAGCACACACAAAAAAGATTGATGGAGATCTTGAAAGAAAAAAAAAGCCCCAAAAGATAAACGACACTACAAGAATATAGGAAAACCTGGAGGGGGGATATTAATTGCACCTATACATTTGATAAATATTTATTTTTTTGCAGAAGAAAAATGCATACTAGTTTAAACTGTCATTATGCGAACCTATATCCTATTTTTCATATTATTAGCAATACATAATGTGGTAGTTTATATTCAAAAATAAAACCAAAATGTATATACCTCATGTATTTATCTAGAAATACACCAAGGTTACTATGGTTACGGAAAATCCATTACCTTTGAATACAGAATGAAAAAGTTTGACTTAAAGTGTGCACTATTTATTATAGTATACATCAACAGCCTTCAGGGGGTTCTCTAACTGGGCTCATTTTTCAGTGTCAGAAGTGACCCACCACACTAGTAGCTTATGGGATGTGCACTGCAAGAAATGTTAACGGAATGCATTCTAGGTTTCCTGCACTAACTCAAAATGCAGAAATGCCACACATTTAAAGAAACTGTATCATCAGAAAATGAGTTGTGTTTTGTCCCACAAACTAGTTAAGCCAGAGTATTTAGATTCTGGCCAATTTCACACATATTTCCCATAAAAACGGGCTGGTGAGTCAGTGCAACTAATAGTTCAGTCCTGTGTTGTAGACCAGGCTAATGGAGTAAGAGTGGTAGGAAGCATCCATCCACATTGTATGAGCAGGTGCATCTGTATCCTGTGTCCTCAGGCAGCTGCCAAACCTCTAGCATGCTGGCAGAACCCATCAGCAGTGATCACTATCTGGCACCTCCTGGGCCAAGTGGGTTGGACTGGTGAATCTAGCATTGATGATACACTGTAGGAAATTTTAAACAGACCTACCTGCTTCCACTAACTCAGTTTGTGACCAACATAAAAGGCCTTTCCCCAATATAAAAATCTATGGCAACTGATTTGTGATGGCTCATTCAGCAGTGCAGGTCACCTCCTTGGTACTGTGGACAAACAGGCTTATGTGAACCAGTCCACAGTGTTCTATGTCATAAATAATAACAGTGATTATCCTAGTTCTGTGAACCCAAAACAGTATCATCTATGCAGAAGTTGTGAAGGTACCAGCAAGCCAGGAGAAAGCCCAAGGTATACAAAAGTACTAACGCTGGCTGACTATTGGAGTGGTGTAGTGGAAAAAAAGGGGAAGCAGGACTGGAATTGAATATCCTGCGCATATGTATTCCACATTGCCTGGTGCTTGATTCAGAAAGGGTAATCAGTCTAAAATGCCAAACACGAAGGTGGAAATATATCTTCTCCATTGCATTCCATACAGGACTCTGAAAAATAACTCACCTTTGACAATATGTTTTGTTTCATTTCCAGTATAAATAAGCTGATTATCCATGTATAAATAATATTGCGTTATAATCCCATTTGGTGTTTTTGGTGGAGCCCAACTCAGGAACAGAGATGTGGGAAATGAAATAGCTGTAGGTGGCTGGACATTTTGTGGAGCTGTGGGGGGGGGGGGGAGGGAATGAAGGAAAAATTTATAACACCTAAAGTAGACTTTACATTGAAATCTGTAATAAAATTTAAGACAATGATAGCTAATTGTTTAGACTTTGGAGACAACAACTTAACAATATAAAATTAACATATATTGAAAATGTATTTTTTTAAAAATAAAACCCCCATTTGTGCTTGCCAGTGTAGCACCACTGATTTGGTCTTATTTGCACCTCTAGAGGACGAAGGCAGGAGTAGCTTTGTCAGGAAGTTGGCTGCCCTCTCTTCAGTTTTTCACTTCTGCTTCGACAAAGCAATCGCATTCCCTTTGGCTCCTCTTATTTCTTCATCTTGGCTTACTTTATTCTTCCTTGTTTCACTTTTTAGCCCTCTTACAAGTTACTGTCTTTTTATTTCTTAAAAAAAAAGCAGTTTTAAGTATTTCTCCCCCTTCCCTCCTTCTCCTCCATCTGACTTAGGAAGACAGAGAAGCGGGCAGCTTTCCCAGGCTCTCCCAAGGTATTTCCACCCAGCTAAAACGTTTATTTTATTTCACTAATCATAGTTGTGGGCCACAGTAGTGGATCACAGCTGGGATTGGCAGCAGCTAGGATGCGAAAAAGTCTGCTGGAAACTCTACAGGCATGGGCATCAATCGCCGCCGCCCCCAACCAGGGAATTGGAACGGCCCTTTGCAGCAGTAGTTACAGCCGCTATCCCTTTGGTACCAGAGGATCATTACAGGTACAACTAAGAGGGCCAAACTGCTCCCTCTCCTATGATCTGTGAGAGAACGGATTTCCCAGATCAGACAAGTGGGCCCATTGCTCTAGAGACAAGGGGAGATCAGCTACCCTTGCCCCCCCCCCCAGTACACAAAACTGAAGATGGGGTCAACCTCTTTCCTGTAAAAGGTATTCCTGCCGTCATCCACCAGAGACACAAGTAAGCCCAACCCAGCGATGCAACACTGGACAAGGAAAACTACCGTCCAGGTAGGTACAATGGTACAGTACTTTCTGCTTTTCCATTTTGACAAGTACACAAAGTTGGTGTAGAAGAATTAATTAATACAATTGTGTACAATGAGAAATACTACTAAGCAATCTGCATACTCAGTGCTGTGTAAAAGACTTCAAGCAGGAGCAAGGAGGGCCTGATCCAGTCGGGATGGATGAGAGAAAACCTGAATGCCATAGCTATTTACACTGAACGCCATTCTGATCAATGCCAGAGAGGGTCTCCGCAATCTTCTGTCATTGCTCTAAGCTGTGGAACAGCCTTGTTGATCCAAGTGCAGCCTGATCATTCACAAGCCTTTTGCATAGCATCAGCCAATACTGGTTGGCAATGTGCATGTTAAATGATGAATGGTTCAATGGGGAAATGATGAAAGCTAGAGGGTATGATTGTTGTCATTCTTCTGTATCATCAGTGGATTGTTACTATGCATGCAACATGAGCATCCCAAAATAGAAACTGCTTACATTGACTTTGTGTCCAATCCTTCTGAGGGATAAAACACATGTTCCCCATGGCTTTATTTGATTTTTTTGTGAAGCAAAAAAATCATTATATACATGACAATACATCTGCATAAATGAGATTATTTCCCAAATCACCTATAGAATGCTCGTTTACACTACTGCAAGTATTTAGAAGATAAAAATAAGAGCTAAATGCTTTACAAAAGAAGTCCTCAGATACTATTATATTTAGTAAAGTCCATGGTAATGCTTGACTTCCATATTTATGTATTTGCAATTTGTTTGTTTTTTTCAAAGCCATCCACAAATAATCTAATTTTCATTGACAAATAGTAGCAGAACATTAACTTATCAATTCACTAAAATATCAGTGAGTGCATTTAGAAGACTCTAGATGCTAACTGGATTTAGGGATTTGGAATGGGACTTTAGTATCTCAGTAGACATTTTATTGCTTTTTACTCTTTATTGTACGCTATAGTGTTCTCTTCAGGGAGAGAGAAAAAACAGGATATAAATTATTTTAAATACATAAATAAATAGAAAATACTGAAAGATACATTTCAATGTAACCTAGAACTGATGTTTGTTAATGGCATCTGTGCATAGATTCATATAAACAGTGCACAAATAGTTATGATTAAGGAACTAAAAGCCAGTCTGCATGAGAATTACCATATCCACTAAATCCTACACAAATCCAGAATGGAGTTCCTAAAATGGTTGGATGGCGTATTGTATGCCTCCTTCCAGCCAACTCCTGCAGCCAAGCTGGTGCCAGATGTATTGCTCTGCTTTCATTTGAACCACATCAGTGAGGTCAAGAGGGGGGTCTTGGAGTCTGGGCAGCCCAGGACCTCCATACACACTGCCCAGGTTTGACTGGGTTTTTGATTCAACTTTTGGGAATGGCTGGAGTTAAATGGATTACATTCAGATATGCTTGTAATGAATGCATGCAGGCTCAGGATGATTCCTTATGAATTCTCACAAAACCTCGAAAAATAATTTGGAATGATTCAAATCCCAAATGGAGCAGACACACACCTTTTGCAAGCAAAAAAACCACCTTATTTTTGTCTGCAAAGCAGTCTTGTAAAAGACATGAGTGTATAGTCCTCTCTAGAAAAGACTGCTAGCTCCTTCCCCTACTGAGAGCCAGCAGGTCTGCCAGCCAAGGCATACCTCCCAATGCTGGCCCTCAAAAATAAGGGGTGCTGTTTGCGAGGAGGAAGGAGATTTGGCAACCCATTTTGCCTTGTCCCATATCACCTTGGCTGTACATCAGGCATGGGAAATTTGTGGCCTTGGACTCATTTCCTTGTTGAACTTCTAGTGTATATTGAAGTCCTTTTTAGTTCAGCAGCCATTTTAAGTCATTTCTGATTTTATAGGTTTTAACCGATTTGTATCTTTATTGTATTTGTTGAGTTCACTGTACACTGTACCAAGACAATTATAATTAAGCACTATATAAATTGCTGAAATAAATAAATAAATTCAAAACCACCTGCAATCAATCAGTTAAAACCTCTAGGGGGTGTCAGACAGGGAGAGGGAGGAGAGAGAAAGAGAGGAATGGGTGGCCCCACCCATTTTGGGCTATGGTCCCGCCCACTGCTTCCTTAAGCCACACCTACCCACAACTAACATGCAATCGCTTGTTGATTACTTCTGAGGGTACACTAAGATGATGGTTGGAAGATATCTGGGTTCCTGCTTCAAATGAATTGTGGCAGGTAGAAAGCACAGATAGAGCCTTTTCAGTGGTGGCACACTGCCTATAGAGCACACTATTCACCTACATTGTTATCTTTCTGGCACTAGGCAAAACTTTTATTCTACAAGCTTTATAACCAAAGTCTTTAACCCAGAATTTTGTTTTTGTTTTTGGGGCTTTGTTCTTGCAACTTTGTATTTTAGTATGCCATTTTAATTCAGAGTTGTATAAGATGACCTCGTAAATTTTATTTCAAGGGTGGAATATAAATCTTTGAATAAAATAAAAATAGGTAAAATAAAATTGGAGGGTTGGATTTTTTTGCTAGCAGGGGAGGAGTTTCACTTTAAGCCTACCCAATGAGTTTCTCGAGACAGACGAATGCCAGCAATAACAACTCCAACTCAGAAGCAACAACTGATGAGCCACACTTCTTTTGAGTATGCAGATTCTAAAATTATTAGGCAGCTATCTAGGGTGATAAGAGTGAATGATCTATTATGGCAGATTAGGAGGTAAAAGTGAATGTGAGGAAATTCCACCGTCTGTTATTCTCGATATGAACAGCCTGGGGTGTGAACTTTGTCTCCTTAGGATGTCAGCATCACCTTCTGCTACTGCATCACTTGAAGGTAAACTTTTTGGAAGGTAAATTCTTAAAAGAAAATCATCCATAGAGTAATCCAAGAAACAAAGAAGGTTGTGTTAACTTATAGGCCTTCTTTGAAACAGTATTAGGGCCAGGTCCTTCTTTCTGTTATGGTAGCATAAATTTGCCATCAAGAAAACAAGCAATTTTGATTTCATGGGGAAAGCTATGGACTGGTGTAATTTTACAATCTGGCTCAAGTTATTTTCTTTTATGTTTAAGATAAATATCCTGCAAATCTTTCGAGAACCCTTTCCTCAGTAATTGATACACAGAAGTTACTGAGCTAGTCTCTAAAAGCAAAACCCGAACATATTATCTCTTTCTTGCTGCTCTTGAGCTTAATACCAGCTTCAGAAATGATAATTTATGCTTGCAACTTTTAAGTTTCAAGTACAACAGATTAATAAACGGCCCAATTGGCATTTTGAGGTTCCATCAGGCTGAAATAATTGTTGCCTGTGCTGGTGTTTAGCAGTTAAAAGAGACCATGGAAATCAACCATTTGATTCTCAATTTCATACTGTGCCATACAATCAATTCTTTTTAGTCAGACTGTCTCTAGATTTACTTCTGAGCCATAGTAAAATGAGGAAGCTTTCATTAATCTTTCAGATGCTTCATATTAATGACAAGGCTCTTGCATGAACAATGTAACAGCAATTAAAAAGCCCATTAATCTGCATTACAGCTATTAAAGATGCATGTCATTAAAGGGTATGGAGTTTGATTCATTTTAGCACCCCCCAAAAAATGGAGCAATTATGGTCTGGCAATGCACTTTGTCATCAAATTAGGTTGGGGTTTTCCAGCAAATGGCTTTGCAGCATTTAGCTCCTCTCCTATTTTATTATTCATGACTGAAATGTGGAAGTCAAGACCTTTGAAATTACTTTACCTTCTTGTGGAGTGGAGATGTTCAAGGCATGCGAGCTCTCAGTACAGCCAGCCAAAGTGCAGGCCGTTAGGGTTACAGCATACTTTGCAAAGGGCTGCAAGCCTGTCAGGATGCCTGCAAAAGAAATAAGCAATGCTTTGTGGAGGTGTGTACAATATGCAAGGATCACAGAACATTAAGATATGCCCTAAGATAATTTAGCACAATAGTGAATCTAGTTGTACATCATATGTTTACAATAGACAGGGACAGGTCGAGTCTCATCTGAGAAATATTGATAGCCTTGCTGTAAAACTTCCCCGGAGATTTCTCAGAGGTTTTGCTCAAGCCGGATGTTCCGATTTAATCTTTACCCTATTTAGAAATTCTGAAACTTAACACATGGAAGGAGAATCAAGATAGTGCCCACTGGCCTCATCCCTGACCTCCCTGTGTTAACTGGTCGGTACATCTGATTCTGTGTACACTATCGGTACCCTGCATTTTAAAAGGATGCATATTGCACGCGCAGAAATTAGACGTGACATTAATTGCATGAATGTAATTAACATGTATCGTTTTTGTTATGTAAACATCAGTCACAGGAAAGTCTGAGCAAGGTCTTGGGATGGGGGGGAGGGGAATTTCGCTTGAAATGCAAACAGACATTTGGGAGAGGAATGTTGGTCAGGATCACAGCTAGGAGAAAAAGAGTCAAGCTTCCCTTGCCCACCTGCAAGACTTGGAGGCTTCACTGTGGCAGCTACTTACATAAGAAAAATGTGCATGTTAATTGCATTCAAAACATCTACTTTAGTCCAGAACCTATTGATGCAGATTTTGTGCAGAAGGAATAATCGATATGTGGAGGTCAGGGCCACGACTGGTGGATCCAGTCCCAATCCCCCATTCACGCATTGATTTTACCTATTGATTTATAATGCCTGGTTCAATATTTTTGCTTTAGGTTAAATTCAGGGGCAATCTAGGGTTATGCAGCCCAACCTCCCAGCCCATCTAAATACCTCCCCCCACTTCTCTAAAAAAATCACTTGACATGAATATTTTGTCCAAAGAAGAAGCCATATTGCCTCCAACTTTTGCTTCAGGCACAATTCAGTTTGGCAAGTCTAATAACCATAGGAAAGAATTAGGGGAAATTAATTAGTTACAATTATTTGTCCAGTTTTTATGGGCTACTGGAGCATTTTCGCTTCTCACTTATGCCCTTTTCAGACTAAAGTAAACTAATTTTTCAACTTGGTCCACTCAGCCTCACTCTGTCCGCAGGGGCCTCTGCAACAGCACAGCCCGGCAAGAGGGCTGCATCTGATCATTTCAACCCCCTCCATTGGGGTTGCACTTTCTCTAGCTGCTACACTCTGGGCCAAATGACCAGTGCAAAACCAGAATTGCTCTCCACTCTCCCCAAAGCAGCCACTGAGGTTTAAATAGACATGTTTGTGTACACGCACCACATATGAGGTGAAAAGCGGCCCGCAAATTTTATGGATAAATATCACACGATATTTAGGTACCATAGGAAGCTACCTTATAGCAAGTTCCATCTTGCTTAATTTTGTCTACACTGACTGGCAGAGGCTTTCCAGGATTTCAGACAGGAGTCTCTCCCAGCCCTACCTGGAGATGCCAGGGGTTGAAACCTGAAAGACTGTGACCATCTGCATGCAGAGCAGAGGCTTTAACCCTGAGCTGTAGGCCTTCCCCTATGCACTTACCACATCTACCGGCTCCATCCATATTTAGGGATAGCATAGCATGCTAAGGGGACACGGGTGGCGCTGTGGGTTAAACCACAGAGCCTAGGGCTTGCTGATCAGAAGGTCGGCGGTTTGAATCCCCGTGAGGGGGTGAGCTCCCGTTGCTCGGTCCCTGCTCCTGCCAACCTAGCAGTTCAAAAGCATGTCAAAGTGCAAGTAGATAAATAGGTACTGCTCTGGCGGGAAGCTAAATGGCATCTCCGTGCACTGCTCTGGTTCGCCAGAAGTGGCTTGGTCATGCTGGCCACATGACCCAGAAGCTGTCTGCGGACAAACACCGGCTCCCTTGGCCAGTAAAGCGAGATGAGTGCAGCAACCCCAGAGTCGTCCGCGACTGGACCTAATGTTCAGGGGTCCCTTTACCTTTATAGCATGCTAATGGTGTGCATTGATCACTGGTGCACTGTTGCTACATATGAACAGACAGAGATGTGCTAAGTGCATTTAAACCATGATAGGATGCGACTGAATCATTTACAAGAAAAACAGATTTATCTGTGGGCTGAGTCATATAAATCAGACCTCTGTGTTAATCGATCAAGAATTACTACCACCATTTGGTTCCCAAGCATGATTTAGAAACCCCATTTTACCCACATCTATTAATTGAAAGAGTAGGTACCATTTCTTTGTTCTTGAACCACCCTGGTTGCGAATACACAACAATGTGTTTAAATGATGCCCATCTTCTCATCAATCCCCAATAGGTGAACTTGCAAGGCCATCAATCAATGCAGAGTAGTGTTATACCAAATATTTCTTCTGTATTTTTTGGCTTCCCTCCCATCAAATATGACCACTTCGTATTTCAAAGGTTTGTCAATTTTATTTAAATTCACTCACTTCTCAAAGGTTAATACAATCTTACTGGCGGGGAGGGGAAGCTTTCACCCTGTCCTGCAAAACCAATGAAATTCAAAACTGGGACATATACCAAGAACTATGATGAGCCACAATTTAAACCATCTTTATCACTGACCATCTTTTAAATATTGTTCAATGTCACTTAGGAATTTTGAACAGATAATTGTTTCACTTGAAATATTATATGGTAATTCTACAATATACACTTGCTATTTAATAAAACTTATTAAAAAACAGAAATATAATAAGAAAAAATCTTTATATTTGAGCTGCATTTCATATACTGCCTAGCTGTTGTGCTTTTTCATTAAGAATGGCATGTAAATGAAAATTTAAAAACCACAGCCTGATGGTACAACACTGCTGGTTTTTCTTCATTTTCTTCAGATAAATCAAAATAAGGCCTCAAGGTTTGTCTTCTGAAACAGATATTAAATTAAATATTACTAATAATTAAACAGGGGCTATTTTAATAATAAAAAAACTTGCTTTGCATACCAAGTGGACCTCTTGTGCTAGGTGTGATTTCAGTTCGCTGCTACACTCTTAACTTTACATCCATATTTAACAAATGACATTATTCAGTTTCATGGGGTCACTGTGTCAAAATGTCTGTGTTGGAATTTTAATTTATTTCCAAAGGTTCCCTTCACTGGGCAGAAAGAGTGGTACCTTCAATTGATTTACTGCCTGTAATCTACCATGTGTTTTCTTTTTTTTAAAAAAAGACTAGAACTTTTGCTGTGACGTAATATTTCTTAAAGGAAGAACCTGCCTGCATTGCAGTAGTATTATACAGTATTATACTGCAAATATGACAAGGGATCAGAGTACTCTTGTCACAAACTAAAGGTTCAGTGATTAAGACAGAATTTTGTGGATATAGCTATTCATATGCAGTGCTTTTTTTCTTTAAAAAATGTTTAGGGGTATTCCCATTTTGACTCAAGAAAACCACAATTTTATGGTTCAAACTGAGGGAAATAAATACAGTAAATGGACAAAAGTACAAAGATTCACACAAAAATTAGGGGTATGTGTACCCCTGTCTACCCCCAGAAAAAGCACTGTTCATATTTATGGTATTTTTGATTAATTTTATTCTACTGTTTATTAATTTTTTAATGCTTTTATGAGTGTTTATGTTTGACAAATATGTAAATTAACAGTACAAACCTATACATGTATACTCAGAAATAAACATACTCCCAGGAAACTGGATCTACTTTATATTGCTGCATCCTTAAAAAAACTGAAGTTAATATCCTTAAAAAAAACTGAGGTTAACTTGGGAAGTCATAATTATCTTATGGTGATGATGATGATGATGGGTTTTATAGATGAACACATACACCGTTTTTAGTCCCAATGCTACTCTGCAATCAACTCAATTACAATCCACATTCTAGCTAGAAATGTGCTCATTTAGCTTTTTTAAAATAGTGTGTAGGTGTTGTTGGTGAACTCTAGCATTTGGGCATACCAGGATATTCACAGGGCAATATAGAACTGACCAAAATTCAAGACAAAGTTTTTTGGGGGGCCCCACATCCAGTGCTTTATCAACCACTCAGCTGTCATAACTAATGCATGATTATGTTTTAAGATAAAAGTTCTTCCTAAAACCCACTACAAGTACCTATGACAGTCTCAGAATATTTTCATAACAATGCATAATTTAATTTGCTCAGCTATAAATTAATGTGTGTGTACATCAATGAGGATCTTAGTTATGGGGCTGCTGACTTTGTACTGCAGGATAGGCAGGCGCTGAGTATAAATTTCACTGACTGACTGGAAGTGCAGAGGAAATGAGTGGGTAATGAGAGCAGAGCAGCCAGTTCTTTAATTGAATTAAAAGCTGGGTGACACCAATGCAGACACCTGTCCAATTACAGACAGGCCAAGGTGTTTACCATTGCTGTACAAGCGATTTGAAGATGACAGAAATCTTTCCGCCCACAGATTAACATAATGAAGGAGAACAGATTACAGTGGATGCTAGCCAAACAGCTAGGTTGGCAGCTGAGAGAGGAGGAAAAAGTACCTTACTGAACTATGTAAATAAGAAGTGTACTTTTTTCATACCTACCAACTGCAGGCATTTGTGTGAGGCAAGGGGTGCAGCCAGAAGGGTCAGATGCAACAGATTCCCCAAGACTTTATTCAAAGTTAACGCATTTCATAATCACATCTACCAAGCATTAGACCGATGTATGTCTTTCGGTATTTTCTGCCCACTGCTGCCCATTTTTTAACATTTTTGTGGTAAGCAAACAGGAACACGGCTATCCTTCAAAATCCACATCTTTCTGAATTTTCCTCAAGCCAAAAGGTGTCCACAAAAATTCATATATTAATTAAAATAACATACAAAACTACATTTTATTATTAAAACGTGCGTGTGAATGCATATGAACATATCTGTACTAAATTCCCAAGTGACTTTTTAACTCCCTGTGTTAAAATAACAGCTTGTGCTGTTTAGGTTGCTACAAGATTGGGACCAAGGGCTGCAACATTGAAGCCAGTTAAATATTATAACAGGGGTTGGGAACCTTTATCAGCCTAAGGGCCACATTACCTTGTGGGGAACCTCCTGGTGGCTACAGGCCGACAATGAAGGCAAACACAAAGAGCAATGGATGTGACTCTTATCTTTGCACTGCAAGCTAATTATAACCATGGAAAAATTAGCTCCATCCAGGCAAGCAGAAGGCATTAGCATAGCTCAGGGGCACATTCCAGCCAGGCAAAAGCACTCAAGGAAAGCTTGGTGCAAGGTTAGTAAAGTGTGTGGCCTGGGATGGGGAGATGGCTAAGGGGGAGTTCTGAGAGCCAGACAAAATGATCTGGAGGTCCACACCTGTGCCCCTGCATTGTAGTCTCATGCAAATTAGTGACACTTACCAATTAACCGCACAGGCCCATTCTCATGTTGCCACCCTCTGAACCTCTCATGGAGGAGGCACATGAAGAAGGGCCTCAGATGATTGTCACCAGGTCTGGCTTGGTTAACAAGGGGAGAGGAGGTCCTTGGGGTATTGCAGGCCTTTATATGTCAAATCTAGCAATCTGAATTGGGCCCCAAAACTAATTGGCAGCCAGTGCAGTTGAGCCAGGATTGGGGTTATATGCTCAAACCATCTTGCCCTGGTGAGCACCCTGGCCACTGAATTCTGCACCAGCTGAAGTTTCCAAACTGACTTCAGAGGCAGTCCCACATATAACGTGTTGCAGTAATTTAACCTAGGTCAGCATATTGCTGACAATGTACTCCAAACCTCTGGATGACCCCAAACAGCGGTTTCATGTAGATGTTTAATAGGATGGAGAATAAATCAAACCGTGAGGAACCCCATAATGAAGGTTCCACAGGGCCGAAGAGCACTCCCCAAGAAACAACCATCCAAGTAGGACTGGGACCACCATAAAGTAATGTCACCCACCCCCCTTTCAGGTTCATCTGCTTTAATAGTGGAGTCAATATCCCGGTGGATGCAAGCAATTTTATCCTCATATTGCTTTGCAAACAAGTCACAGTGAGCTACCATCAATTCTGCCACCTCCTTCAGGCCAGACTGTAAGGGGCCCCTCACTACCCAGAAAAGCTCTGCCATATGGCACAAAGAGGATATAATAGAGGTAACAAAGTATGTATTCTTTGCTGCCTTCACTGCTACTAGGTAGGCTTGATGATGAGCCCTCAACCAGAGTTGATTGCATTTGATTGTTTTCTTCCACTTGCGTTCAAGCAGTCTCCCAGCTAATTTCCTTGCCCTAAACTAGGAGTTTACTGGGAGTCAAAGGGGCTCCATGAAGCAGGAGAGGGCTCTCAGAGACTATCATGACAATGGTCCAAGCCATTCAGATGTTCCAGAGCAGCCTTTCTCAACCTGTGGGTCCCCAGATGTTACTGAACTACAACTCCCATCACACTCCCATCACCCCTAGCTAGCAAGGCCAGAGCTCAGGGATGATGGCAGTTGTAGTCCAACAACATCTGGGGACCCACAGGTTGAGAACCGCTGTTCTAGAGGTTGGACAATGCTTCAACTGGAACACCAGTCATATCAGTTGGAAAATCTCACAGGGCCATCTGGAAACCCATTTGATCCATCAGCCTCCAAGAGCAGACCATCCTCATAGGTCCCCCTCCCCTAAAAAGGGAGAAGGTGCTGAAAGCCTACATGTCAACAGGATGTGATTTGACCATGACAAGTGGCTGCTGTCAATACTGAAGCCCACGGAACATGAGACTTTTGCATGCAACAGAGTTATGGATTTGACCTGAGAGGTGTTTTGAGGGGACAACTTAAGTAGAATGACCATTACTGAGGCGTATTATGTATGAGGGATTATATGGGAGCTGGGAATCCAAGCCAACCTTACCCCACCTCTAACCTGTTTTATTCATAAGCTACCAAGCTCTCTCATCACAGTCCCCCATAACATCATCACATTCTCCATGTGATACCCAATTGTCTAAGAACATAGAGTGAAGAAGAAGAAAAGCATTGAAATGGGCTGCAAATAAATGAGGGGGGATGGGGGAAAAGACAGAAAGGCAGCAGGTTTTTGAGTGGGATTTTGCTTTCCCTTTAAAAGCCCATGTAAAAATTGTCAGAACACAAAAATTCAGTGCAGCTCTATATAAACTACAATGGAACCCCAAAGCTCAGTAACATCAAACCACTAAAATATAATTTGCTATTTAAAACAAAAAAGCTCATTCTGACATTTTTTCTTAAAAAAAAAAAAAGAAGAGATAAACACACATGCAAACATCACATTTAAAGGTTTGGTTCATGCATTTGCTTATGTGCTGCAGATAACTGAAACCCTGTGTTGTTGCTTCTCTTTTTTAACCCCACCACTGTGGTGAGTCACACTTTGTTGGTGTTAAGCGTTAATGCAAAATGCATTAGCGCTTAGTGGTGAGATCTCTGGATGGGCTGGTTCCAAAGAGCTTAATAGAGAAGCCAACACTCCAGCATTACATGGGATGCTAACACTTTGAAAACATCAATAATGCTTACTTTATGCTTATTGAATGCACTTTCAAACTGCTCCCTTCCATCACTGGAACATTAGAGGGAAGTTCTATGGTTCCATTTCTGACCCTGCTTTGACATCTGTTTATCTTCTGTTGCATTTACATTAGATTCACTGATGGCTCAAACGCTATGGCCAGAAAGTCTAGTTTTCAGAATGTGCCAAGAACATTTTACTTGTGCAACTAACACCAAAGGATTAATGCTGTTCTTCTATCCAAATCAGTAAGAGCCAAACTGACACACACACAAAATCAAAATTATTGAGTCAGTATGGGATCAAGAACAGCCACTTCACTTCATGGTCACTTTGGGAAATTTAACACTGATTTGTTCTTTTTAAAATGTTGCAATACTACATGCCAGTATGTTGACGGAGTTCTTCGACTCAAACAGAAGCTGGAACCTTTGATAGTAAACAAATAAGTCAACCTTCCTATTAGCCCAACCAGAGAACCAAAAACAAGGCACATTTTTCCATGAAAATATTAAAACAACACCACAAAACAGATACACCCCTATCTATACAAGAGAGTTCACTGTCAAATTTCCAGACGTTGAGAGCATAGCCCATGCAGCTGAATCCTCCTAAAGTGGTTCCTCCCCTAAAGGAACCTTTGACAGTAGAACACACCACCTAAATTCACCCTTTGAGCATAAACTGCTGCAACTACTTAGAGAGATAAATTGTGTTTTGCCACTTCTTTTTCCCATTTGAAACAGTTTGTCATAATCGATATGAATGTGTCATTGTGCAATGCAACTTTCCTTTCTATTATTGCTCTGTCTTGCCCAGGAGTGGAGGGAGGAGGATACCAAAAAAGGAAACAAAATACAGAGTTGGGAGCTTATGGTGTTAGAAGAAGAAGAGTTTGGATTTGATATCCCGCCTTTCACTCCCTTTAAGGAGTCTCAAAGTGGCTAACATTCTCCTTTCCCTTCCTCCCCCACAACAAACACTCTGTGAGGTGAGTGGGGCTGAGAGACTTCAGAGAAGTGTGACTGGCCCAAGGTCACCCAGCAGCTGCATGTGGAGGAGTGGGGAATCAAACCCAGTTCACCAGATTACGAGTCCACTGCTCTTAACCACTACACCACACTGGCTCTCATTAGTTGAAAACTCATAAATGTTCCTCCCCATGGAAATCTTTAGTAAAAGGCGAAAGATTTATACGATCTGAGGTGAAACCAGAGTATTACTTGTTAGGCAGTCAAGTAAGTAAATTCCATGTACCCCCCAAAATATACACATTTTTGCAAAGCAATTTCCCCTAATATAATGCATTTTGTAAGTTTTCACTAATATATTCATTGTAATGCACACTTTACCTCAACACATGCATGTTGGTACGCCTTACTTGGCTGAAGAACTGCATTGCAAAATTCAGAAAAATGTGAATATTGAAGGATTGCTGTGTTTCACTTCAGATACAGTTATGGAAAGTGCAAATGAAACAGATGCACCTTAAACTGTGATCTGAATTGAATTGCTCCCCCATCCCAAATCAAGATGGATCATTTATTTGAAGGACCAAAGTGCATTATTGGACACATGGACTGCTCTGTGCCAACCAATGGACAAGCAAACATTGTAGCTATTGCTCAAACAGGTTTTGGGGTTTTCTTGCATCAGGTCTGTCTTACATACGGTTGTGTAATTAGTAAACAGTGAGAGCAAAGATTATTTCCCTGACATCTTTTGAGCTCACATATTTGAGAGGGTATAATAAATCTCTCCTCTCACCATGCTTGTCCTAGGCAAGGACAATGGACAATTACATTCTCTGCACTGACTGATGAATGTATGAAATGATTGTTCTTTCTTGCTGTGAATGTCACTCAAAAGTAGCTAGTAGAAACTGGAGCAATGATGGCATGGCACTTCTGTCTTCTATGTCTCCCTAAAGCATATTTCTCAATCTGTCCACAGGGTGGTGAAGGGAACGCAGCAGTGGAACTTCCACAGTAATGGCAGGTCCCTAATCAACACAATATTAATAAAACAGTTTGGAGACCATTACAGGACTTCTTTGGATTAGTGAAACCATGATTTCACTAATGTATTTCGATTTATGATCCTACAACAGGACTAATATCAATGTAATTTAATCATACGTCTATGCTCAACTATAGGTAGAGTCAACCACACAATAGTTAACAGCCGAGTACTGGGAGGTGTGGGGGAGAGGAAGAAGCCTTTCATCAGAATCCTATGCTTCTTAGGGGTCAGTCATATCCAACCCAACAACAGTGAAAAGTTATAACTGCAAAAAAGGTTGCCTAAGTTGAACACTGCCGTAATGCAGATATTAATATTGTGCAGCAATTGGATGCAATAAAAGCTGACTCCTTTTGGAATAGAAAATGTCTAAACGCATCTTTACTAACCAGAACTTATTCAAAGCAGATACAAAACAATCAATGATACATCCAGAAAGTTGCATAAATCAAATGCATGATCAAGCATAGGTTCTTCTTCTTAAATACTGTATTGTCCCGAATATAAGCCGCACCCACAAATAAGCCACACCTTTAAAATTCAGGGGGTGAGGGAGGAAAAAAAGACAATACCTGAATATAAGCCGCTCCCTTAAAATTTCACAGGCACTCATACCCGTAAATGGCAAATGTAGAAGACAATCCCACGGGTATCATTCCCCTGTGCTGCTTCCTGGGGGGGGGCATGCCGCTTTGTCGGCAGTCTTCCTCCCTTCCCCTTCTTTCTGGCGGTTCAGGAGAGGCTTGGGAGCCACAGTTAGGATGGGGGCCACTGTCGCGCACCCCTGATGGCCCTCGTGGTGGAATCCCGGGGGGGGGGGCACTCTCCATTCCAGCCTTGGAAAGCAAGGCAGGGCCACAGACCTAGGGCAGCTATTTCAGCAGCAATATCATAAAAGCCCATTTTTGCAAGGTCGTGAATATAAGTGACACATTAACTTTTCATGGTCAGAATTTGGGGGGGGGAGGGTGGTTTATATTTGGGCCAATGCGGTATACAGTGGTACCCCGGGTTAAGTACTTAATTCGTTCTGGAGGTCCGTTCTTAACCTGAAACTGTTCTTAACCTGAAGCACCACTTTAGCTAAAGGGGCCTCCTGCTGCTGCCGCGCCGCCGGAGCACAGTTTCTGTTCTCATCCTGAAGCAAAGTTCTTAACCTGAAGCATTATTTCTGGGTTAGCGGAGTCTGTAACCTGAAGCATATGTAAGTAAAGGTAAAGGTACCCCTGCCCGTACGGGCCAGTCTTGACAGACTCTAGGGTTGCGCGCCCATCTTGCTTAAGAGGCCGGGGGCCAGCGCTGTCCGCAGACACTTCCGGGTCACGTGGCCAGCGTGACAAGCTGCATCTGGTGAGCCAGCGCAGCACACGGAACACCGTTTACCTTCCCGCTGGTAAGCGGTCCCTATTTATCTACTTGCACCCGGGGGTGCTTTCGAACTGCTAGGTTGGCAGGCGCTGGGACCGAACGACGGGAGCGCACACCACCGCGGGGATTCGAACCGCCGACCTTTCGATCGGCAAGTCCTAGGCGCTGAGGCTTTTACCCACAGCGCCACCCGCATCCCAAAGCATATGTAACCTAAAGCAAATGTAACCCAAGGTACTACTGTATAACAGAAATCTAAACTCTGTCTCTCCCATAGTCTGCATTAGCCTGCATCCAGCCTAAGGTTACGAATCATTATCACATCCTTTTCCCATTGTGCCTGGGAGCAAAAGACAAAGGCAACTCCCCTTCAAAATGGCCCAGGATACCTTAAGGACCCAGGTGCTTCTGGGTTCTTGATTCATTCCAGTCTCCTGCCGATGGCCCAATCCTGACAGTAGCTAATTATAGCACTCCACCAAGGATATATAGTCTTTGGCTGCCCAACCACTACCCCCAACACAGAAGTCTATACCTTGAGGCTTGAACCTCCACCTCCTGTTTTCCTTTGCATTGTGCTTTCCCACTGAACAACTAGACTACACAGAACACTGCCTGCTGTGAGTTCATTGTTGTAGTTTTTATTCTTCTTTGTGTACATGGCCCCTTCTCCTTGACAAGGAGAGACCTCTATACAAATGTGAGAGGCATTATTCCTACAGCAGTATTCCAACCTTTCTCATGGGAAGCATCTAGGGACTCAACTACATTAGTAAAGAAACAGCGATTTGAATGTGCTATAAACATGCAACACCAGATGGCGCTAGAGAGCAGGAAATTTTAAAACATGGTTTTCCATAGAGATTTTTTTCCCTTTTGTTATAACAATCCAATTTCTGACTTATTGATAGCATTTTTTCCTGTGTCTAGATCCACACCAGGTTGCTCATCTAAAGATTTCTACCTACAGTACCATGGGTAAGATGCATAAATGTTATTGTTGTCTTTATTTCTATTCCATACTTTTTAAAAAGTGATATGTATTTATTTCTTCTATATTTCCCCCTGATGGTTTTACCCTGAGCAGTGGCTCTTCTAAATAAATAAATAAAAATAACCCAGGTGGCCTGGGTTATTTTAGACCACAACAAAAAGCAATTGGATGATCCTTATTCTGCTAGGATAATGCACAAGTATTTTGCAGATACATAAAGGGAAGGAGACAAATTATGAGAATTTTGATTTGGCAATACTGATTTTTAGATTGTGCATTAGATGATACAATGGTAAATACTGAGTATCAAGCAGGAAAAGCATTTTTCCACTTGTCTGACTGCAGATCTGATTCACTGAGGCTTGAAATCTCATTTGCAAAAGAGGCAAAGTTCAGCTGAAGAAAAGTCCAGGAAAAGTATTCAGGAAAGTCATTTCCCCCTCTGGCATACAGGCATATGAATCTTCAGAAGATATCATATAATTACCCATACATGTATGACTTCCTGGAATAACTGCATAACAGTATAGCCACTATTGTATTTCTATTCCACTGCAGTTTCACATACACTCATGTCTCAGCAATACACACACACACACACACACACAAGTCTGATGAGGTGCCTCACTACTCCAGAAGACTTACAGTTGTCAATATTTGTGCTCTTTTTAAAAAAACTACTGCCACAAAACACACTATAGAAGGCTATTTTTCAAGGATACTTCATATGTTAAGTTTTTTCAAATATGGATAACCCAAGTGAGAAAAAAACATGTCTTGCATCCCAGAACGAGACTGGAAATCCCTGCTTACAGAGGCTCTGGAATTCAATGAATTTGCACTTTCAATATTACACTACCCATGCACTCATCCCCTCATCACGCAGCAGAAGTGGAGAACCTGTGACCTGCCAGATGTTGCTGCACTGCAACTCCCACAATCCCTGGAGCTGATGGGATTTGTAGTTTGGCAACATCTGGAGGGCCACAGGTTTCCCCCTCCCTGCCACTGAGAGGAGACACCAAGTACACTGAAGAGATCCCGTACTGAAACAAATGCTGGATCTCCCTTGCCTTACAACATAAACCCTGCAGGATCTCCCCGTGTCCATTAAGTATTTTCTCTCCACCCCCCACCCCCACTAAGGAGGAAGCATGAGCATCTCATACCTCTTCCTCATTGTCTGAACAAAGCGTACAGTCTTTGCTGGTTCATTTCTTTAAAAAAAACTAACACAGAGAATGAAAAAGGCAAACCATATTTTTAAAGTACAATCTAAAAAGTAACAACTGTCTTTTCAGTGTTAGCCATTTATAAAATATACACTCCCTGTATATCCGCTTTAGGAGATTTAAGTTGATTTGCAGCCTTTTCCTTTAAAATAACAAAACATATTTTCAACCGAAGCAATCTTCTCCACCAAGCAAACAAATGCTTCTAGCACAGGTAAGCCTGCCCTTATGGCTTTCTGATTTATTGGCACAACCTGAGCTAACAGCCAGCAGAGTTTCAGTTCCTGTGAGGTTTCCCATGTCCTCTGCATTAACTCATGTGTTAGTAGGTGGCCACCTATCGAACACATTTCCAAACACCTGCAGACCTGCCCAGCTGTGCAAATTGCTTTGCAATCAACCTGAAAAAGGCAAGCAGGAGAATTCACATCTGAAGACCACTAGATTTTTATCAGCTCTTTCAAAAAAAACCACACCAAGTTGGCCAGAATTCTGCTACAAGGTTTCTACAAGATTTAGGCAGAGAGTTCTGCCTAAAGCTCTGAGATTAATAATGACTATACAATAGCAGAGCTAACCTTGACAACTATGCTGACTATGAATTACTATACTCAGGGTCAGCCCAAACTATTTTGGCATCTGAGGCAAACCACAAAATGGTGCTGCTGCCCCCCTGCCAGGAAAGAATGGGTGAATGAAGAACAGCATCAGGAACAAAGAGGAGGGGAATAAAGATCTGCATCTGAAACAAGGAGAGGAATCAAATCAACCTTATCCAATAGTTGAAGGAGGAACCAAAGGCCTGTCTGGTGGGAAAAGGGGTCTGCTGTAAGTCACACCGAGTAGGTGCAGACCCCCAGGAGACCCCCGAGGGCAGCCCCCACCATTTCCTCCCTAGGGGTGGGAAGAGACCGGCAGTGCCTCCTATTCACCAAGAGGGCACGAGGCGGCAGATCTGGCCTCCATGGACAGTGCCAGATTTATGTATAAGCTAAACCAGCTATAGCTTAGGGCCACGCTCTCTTGGGGGCCCACATAAAATTAAAGGGAAAAAAACCTGGATGTACATTTCCAAAATATAAGATAAAAAATCAGTTGGTTAGAGTGTGGTGCTGATAATGCCAAGGTTGCAGGTTCGATCCCTGTATGGGACATCTGCGTATTCCTGCATTGCAGGGGGTTGGACTAGATGATCCTCAGGGTCCCTTCCAATTCTATGATTCTATGACTAAAATAAAACCTACATACAGCAACAGTGTTTTGTGTTGTGTAGGATCCTGTGATCTAAATATTGAGCCCCACCTGCTGGCCTGCTCGCTAAAATATCACTGGTTTGCTCATTTCTGTATATAGGGTGCCTACATTCTGCTATTTATAATTATTATAATTCTGTATATAGGGTGCCTACATTCTGCTATTTATAATTATTATAATTCTGTATATAGGGTGCCTACATCCTGCTATTTATAATTATTAGTAGTTTGCATCATATACTTACACCTATTATTATTTCATGTTATAGCAAGTTTATAGAGACTAGATTATGAGTCTTTGTAAATTGTGTTTCTAAAGGAACTTTTATTATTGCCAAATGCCAATGTGTTTGCATTATTAAGTTTGTTATGAATAAAAATCATTTTAAGTTAGAGTTTAATAGTTATTTCACTATTAATATAATAATAATAACAATAACAATAATAATAATAATAAATTTTATTTATATCCCACCCTCCCCAGCCGAAGCCGGGCTCAGGGCGGCTAACAACAATAAAACAATACAACAGTACAACACAACACAACACTCTAAAATCATTCATTATAAATATACTTCTTAATTGTATTTAGTTCAACAATAACTTTGCTAAAATACTTATTTTGTTATGTGCAAATGGCTTTAGATACCTATTAGGTCCATAAATTACCATATAGCATATATTCAACACAAAAAACAGTGACAATTTGCTGTTGACAAAGGGCAGCTGGACATATAAAGGGCCCCATTACCTTCAATAGCTTAGGGCCTCATCAAACCTAAATCCGGCCCTGTCCATGGAGTGTGCCACAGCTGTCACTGCTAACATGGCAGCAGCGCAGGCAAACTATTCCTTGGAAGCCAGATCTTCTGCCCCTGTGGATCCTGCAACCTGAGGCCATCACCTCATCTTGCTGAATGGGTGAACTTTATTTTTAACCTAATTTATTTACTGCCTTTCGGTTTGCAAAAGTGACCCAGGGTAGTTTACAATATTAAAACAACATTACAAAACTAGTGAGCATTAACTCAAGGAGGTAGGAATTATAACAAGTGGAACATCTGGAAGAATAAGAAGATCTTAACTGTACAAGTCAAAAGTGAACCTTTCTTAGGAAAGAAGTTTCACAATTTGGGTGTTGCAATCAAGAAGGCCTAAATTACATTTATGGACACAGCTGTCACTTCACACACACCTTGTATTCACATTAAAGTACAGACTACCAATGTCACCAGTTCTCATAAATAGGCATGAAACCTTGCCCCTGTTCCCCACTGATGGGTCCTTTTCTTGGGTTTGTTCATCAGTAACTAAGCATGCAACTTTACCACATCAATTGTCACATGCAAAGTTGTCACTTGTCTGAAAGCACCCCACATGTTGAACAAAGTTAAACGTTTTTCCTTCTCTCTTTCTCTTAATAATTTGAAATGTTATTTCTAACATATGACTGCCCCTCATGTATATTATATTTGCTTAGCAATGGACTATGTTACTCAAAATACTCAGTTATCAAAAGGCTTTCCCTTTTCAGCTGCAAGCAGTTTTGCATACTTATATTTTATTTACGGAGATAGAGCCTGCATATTCTAATTAAATATTTTGCATATATTAAATATTTACCTAAAACATTTAACCTTTCAAAATAACTTCACAACTTTGGGAATTCTTCCCAGACTGTGTATGGGTAAATTGAACTCCAAAGAACTATGTAAGGCAGCTTTTGGTTATTATTAATCTTTTTTTTTTTCATGTTCCATATCAACCCTGGGCTGAGACTGAGATGAGGTTCAAAAATATTTTGTAATATGTATTGGTTTACTATTAAAAATATTTTTTTAAAAAACCTATACTGAACATACCGAAAAATAACCTTTTGGCCCCTAGGCAATGATGAGATCCTGATTTTAATGTCACCTAAATTCAAAACTTCTTTTTCTGTTCCCTTGATGACTGATACCTTTTAAATCAAGAACAGAATCAATGACATAAACTGAGCAATAAGTAGAAAATGCTGCTGTTTGTTCAGGATTATCTTGTGGATATCAATAAGGAGAACTGTCATTCCCCAAATATTTGTGCTGACAGAATCTTTTCATGTGAATTTAAGCAAACATCAACTAAACAGGTATAAGCACATGGCTGAACTGAAAAGTCCTTGAAATACATCTGCTTGACCACAGTGCTCTCAAAAGTTAGCTTGCTGACTTTTAGATTTGATTACTGCATGATACCAAAATCAGTAAGATGCTTTTATTAGTAATGCAGAAATAAAATGGTATTGCCACATTTATTTTAAACTACTCATTTGCCAGCAAGGGGCTTCTGGAAAGTTGAAAGCTATACATACATAGCCCCTAACTCCTTTCAAACATAGCTAAAGCACAAGACAAAATACACAAACATTAAAGCACAGGACTTTTTAGCCAATCAAAACAATCACTACCAGCAGGTCCCACCAATAGCCACCATCTCCCACCCAAAGAAATGGTTCAGGTAGGGTGGTAACTCTTTTCCTCATTTCCCTTCTCTTTTTTCTGTGTAAGAAGCCACAGAGAGAGAAACAAACAAAGGTTTATAAGGAGGGGGCACTGGATCCCTTCCTGTCAATCAAGACAGCCTAAGCCAATCAGAACCATGCATTCTTCCTGCATTCACAAGCCAATCAGAGCCATCACTTCTTCCTGTGGTGTCATTTGCAGTACAGTGGTACGAACTCGGGTTATGAACTTAATTTGTCCAGAGTTCCGTTCTTAACCTGAAACCGTTCTTAACCTGAGGTGCACTTTCGCTAATGGGGCCTCTCGCTGCTGCCCAGCACACGATTTCCGTTCTCATCCTGGGGCAAAGTTCGCAACCCGAGGTACTACTTCCGGGTTAGCGGAGTTTGTAACCCAAAGTGTTTGTAACCCAAAGTGTTTGTAACCCGAGGTACCACTGTATATGCCAGAGAGAAATATTTTACAGTAGAAGCATTGTTTATGTGTATGTGGCCTGGGGGGGTGGGGAGCAAGCCTTCTTTTGCTTCCTAGAATCCTTTTTTAATCTTTCTGCCTATTTTCCTTGAGGCCCTGTGCCCTCCCTGCTTTCTTTGGATAGCCCTTCCCTCCTGACATTTTCCTGCTTCTCAAACATGAAAGCTGAAAAGGATACTCCAGACAAAAGAGAAGACATTCTCCAACACCAAAGCAATTCCCAATCCTGTTATTCCTAAGGGGCGCTGGCTTGAAAACAGAAGGAAATTCATGGAATATTGCCCAAACAACATGAGCCAATAAGCCAAAGCAGGCCATCTTTTACTCAGTGACCCATATAAAGGCTTCCAGATCAGGCTTCCTCCCCTGTCTGGGCAATAAAGATATGGGTTGTTCCTCTCTGTGTATTTGCCTTCACGTTGTCCTCTCTCTGGCTTTGCTTCATTCTACCCAGAGACTTGTTCTCTTTCTCTCATACTCATGAAAACACCAAATTATTTTGCAGTGTCTGAGCACAGTTGCTCATCTCACTGCCACCAACAGATTAAAAATACTGCTTTGCACACATATTTATTGGCACGTACCTGTGAATGTACTAGCATTAGAAATCTCCGTTCTGACAGTAGGTATGCTGGGATCATCTTTGCTGGACGCCTTTAGAATGTACTTCTCAATTACACCTTTGACCCCAACCAGTTCGTCCCATGTAACCTCAGCGCTGTAACCATTTATGCTGTGAGCTCGTGAGGGTGTTGGCACGTTTTGCGGGACTGTGAAAGGATAAAAGAGGATCAGAGAAAACAGCAGTCCTAAGAAGACTGTTGCCCCATTCTTCACTTTTAATAGTTGCAGTAAATCAGATTCACCATTAGCATAAATACAATTTATTAGAGTTGTAACTTTCCAGCATTGATTTAATATGACTGCACATCTTGAGCCATTCACTTTTAGCTATATTTCAAAACCATCAGAACTCCATCTACATAACATTCTTCTTTGTCTAGTTCAGGTTTTCAAAAAAACATTTAATATATCAAACGTGTTTGAAACGTCACTCACAACAGAAGAGGGTGGACTGTAGAAGTTTAAACAATATAATGATGTATCCAAGTAAGAACAGATAATTAGACTGTTATTATACACGAGCATTTGAAATTTCATTGCTGAGAAGTAAAAATTTTGCTAAAATGATGTCTTTTTTTAAACAACTTGAGTTTCATATTTTCAGGTTCCCAAATTACAAAACCTAGAGATATTGCATGCAATCATTCTAATTCTGTATTATCAATGGATATGAGTCCCTTAATGTCAACAGATGGCGGGTTGCAGGGACTTAAGTTATCATTAAGAAGGAAACAAAGCTTGAGATTTTGCAAGAATATGCCTTTGCTTTGGGTCAGTTCAAATAACAAAGTACAGGTTGCTGCTTTTTTGTTTTGTTTCTTTATGAATGAAGATTAAAATAACTTTCAAAGCACAGCTCGTGTAAGTCTTGCAACCCTTGTTTTTTTTTAAAAAAAACTTATTTCCAATAACTTTTAACTATTTATTAGATATTGCTATATCAAGTAAAGATCTGGCCAGAAACAACTTCATCACAGATGACTGCACAATGGATGCCAAGGAAAGGCCCAAGGAACTCTATGGCAGGATGATGGATGATAGTTTTGCTATAAATGCATGTGTACTCTAGAGTCCTGGTGATTAGGACTGCTGTATCCTCTCAGCATCAAGTGCCCCTCTTTTATGCCCTGATACCTTAAGACTCATTTAAAAAATAATCTGGTAGGAGGGTAGTCTGTGTAAGGGGCATCAGTATGCTAAATTTCAAAGTGTTTGCCTATGTTTCCTCCTAAAAGGAGCAATGATCCACATGCAAATCTTCAGGTTGCTGACAATACTACATTAATATATTGATTTTATTAGTTCTGAAATGTATCACAGGGCAAGGTAAGGTACTGTATAGCAGATGGTCTTCTCATAGGGGACACAACAAAACTGACTCAAAAATAATTAAATAGTGCAATTATTTTCCAGCCCTTGGGAACATGTAGCTGTTCCGTGCTGTGGTCAGATTGTAAATATAAATTTATGGTCTGAGTTACTCTGGTCAGACAATTAGGGCAAAAATATGGCTGCAGTTGCTCGCTTTGGGATGGTCGACCACATGGTGGCATTAAGCTGTATAAGCAGCACATTTGCAAGTCAAAACTCTGCTTTGGTAAAAAGCATTGGAAAGCAGCTTTTGTGACACAGGAACATTATACTACTAATTTGCAAAGAGACTGGTGATTGTGGAGGTCATATACCAGAGTTGTTTCAGCATTTTATGACAATAATTGAAGAAATCAATTCAGTCCAAACAAAACTGACTGTAGTGCAACAGTTCATGCAATAAAAGGAATATTTTGGTTCAAAGACACTGCAAAATGGCTGTCCCAAAAAGTAAATCATCTTTATATTTTCAGCTTGAAGCCACAAGGTTGGAGCAAAAAATGTCTTCCCAAAATTCTCCACCTATTATCACTTTCACCACCAAATTCAAGCAGGGTGGGGGTGAGGCAGAGGCAGATTTAGGGTGGTGTGGTCGCACTGGGTGTGCATTCGAGGAGGTGCCTTCTCAAAGTCCAGTAAGTGCTTGCCCAGCTTCAGGAAGATGTATGATAACTCTGACAAAGTCCTAGAGTTCTTCTGCCTCCTTCCAAATGCTGAGCAAGCACTTATTGGGGTTTGGGAAGGAGTTAGGAGGCCTCTAGGACCCCGCCAGAACCTTGTGGCTCCTTCTCAAAGCCTGGCTTAAGCCTGCAATGCAAGGGCAGGGTGAAAGGGAATGGCCGCTTCCCAACAGGAAAGGGAGAAAATTTCTCTTCTGAAACATTTTGTATCAGTTAATACCGAATGAAAAAAATCTTGTTAGTTCATATGGTGGGTCAAGGAAGGGCTCACAGAGGAGGACTGGAAGCACTAGAAGCCAAGCCCATTGCCTCTTTCAACAATAGCTTAGGATCAGATTACCTGAAGGGCCCCCTTGTACCTTATACCCCTCGTCCCTTATACTGGGTCATCTACAGAATGGTTGCCTGATGGTCTCACAAGTTATCATACATATTATGCAAACTAAGGCTTTTAGCCTAGTGACACCAGTACTTTGGAACACATTCCCCCTACCCCGACACTGAAATCAGAGTGGCACTCACAATTATATTTCATTGCCTGCTTAAAACATTATCAACAACTGTTTTGAAGAGAATTAATTTGATTCAAGGTTGTACATTTGTTCCGTGTTTTATGATTTAATAATTTTATGATGTTTGAACTTTTTATTGTACACCACCCTGAATTTTTGCAATGAGATGGCAGTGAAGAATCACTCTTATAAATAACTATTAAAAGAAGTTCCAGCAATAATAAAGCTGAATCCACTATGGCAGTGGTTCCCAACCTTTTTTGAGCCATGCCCCATCTAAGCATCTCTAAAATCCTGATCACCCCCGTGACATATAATTCTTATTATTTAAAAAGTGAACTCCTATTCATGTGGAGGAAGCCTAAAAGGCCCTTAACTATTAATAAGTCATTTTCGAATTGCCCCCTTAAAAATCAAATTGCCCCCATGTGGGGCATGTGCCCCACAATGGGAACCATGGCACTAAGGTGCCCACAAGTTTTCACCCTATTTGTTGTGATATATTCAGTACCACCAAATATTCTCAGGGTGGTGCTGAAATTTTCCAACAATTCGGGGGAGCCTGACTTTCCACCCCAATGCTTACCTTTTTACTCAGCTCTATCAATAAATGTACTTGCCGGACATATGTATTTATCAAATTTCTAACATTGGTATGGATCATGTGTGGCCTTGAACCTATGAAATTGGGCTACACCACTAAAATTGATGTTTTATCTATAGGGATTAATGTATATCTGTATGCATACCCCCCTCCCAAAAAGTCTCTGCTCCAGAAAAAAAAAAGGACAAGTGCCCACAAAAACAAAATTATCATCTGGCAAGTCAACACATAGCTTAAGATGTTTCTTTAAAAGATACGAAAATCAAGAAATATATGAAATATATGGACCAGAATATAATTCTGTTTTATATGTGCTGAAGCCCACTAAAAACAATTGTCATAGCATATTTAATCCTACACTGAATGGTAACCATGGTATTTCAAGCTCCAAATAACAACAGTAAGAACTGGGCCAAAACGTCTTTGATTTCAGTGTGTAGTTTTGGTGTGTCCTCTCTTTTTCCACACTAAACATTGCCATTGCTACCAAGCCAGACTGGATACAAGAACAAAATACAGAAATGTTAATTACCCGATTCTCTTGTGCGACCACGATTCCAGGCACTAGATACAGTTCCTCCTTCATTAGATGCAATTGTCCTGTACAAATATTCTTGCAAGAAAGAGAAAGAGAGGGTGTGTATAAATGTGAGAACAAAAGATAAAGGTAAATGTGAAAACAGAACAGTAGAAAATGAACTAAAATGAAAATGAACTAAAGCCACACAGCTTTTCATATAAGGAAGAGGCCCGTGTGGTACCTGTAAATGGCTGTAGACCACTCTCATAAACACTCCTTTCTTTTCCTCGGTACACTAGGATGGAGTCATTCCCCCTGCAGTTAACAGCACTGTCAGTTGATAGGCATCCGTCCAGATTGACTCTGACAGCACTGCTGGACACAGATGCCAAGTTAACGACAGCACCTCGTGTAAATTTAACATCCTTCATGCAGCCACCAAAACCTAGCAAATAGTAAGGGATTAGTATCACATAAAGGGCTTCAGTTGTTAATTAAGAATCATGTTTTGCTTCTTGCAGTGCTACATTTCAGCGATAAGGAGAGCTAGATGTAAACGTTAAACTTCAAATTATGTTTGAGAAATGATTAAAAAAATATTTAAGCTGATACAGAGCTATCATTCCTGAATTTCTACTGCACTGAAATGTACACCGATTATCCAACATTTCAGCCGACATGGAAAAACCTTAATTTTGCCACTTGTCAGCATACATTCACATCAACAGGTGCAAAATATTGATTTGGGAGGAAACCTATCACAGATTCTTCCTATAATATACAACTTTTATGCTATTTGTAGTTAAATGCTGTTATCCTAATAACAGAAGCAGTGTGAAATGGCTATTTTCACAACATGAATATTCACACGTGCTTTACAGTCTAATTATTGTAGTCATAATATAAAAAATAGAAAAGTATGGTACTTGGAATGCCTTGCTCTAATTGGGTAATAGTAGGTGGGTATTTATTTATTTATTTATTTATTTGCTTTCATTTACTTAACTCCAACCTGAAATTACACACAGAGCCAATGTGAGTAACTAACTAATAAATGCTTTTATTAGAGCAAAGTTACTTCAGGATGAGACAATTTGCAGTGGGAAAATGGTGATGGGGGTGAAGCACAGACCCTTTCCCACCTCTACATTTCCAGCTGCAGAGTGGGCAAGGCACATCTTAAGAAAACTGTAGCTGTTCATCTTCTGAAAAACTACCCTCTCCCCAAAAACTGCTTGTCTACAACAAAAGCAATCCAAATTGTGCTAAAAACATCCATAATGTTTATTTAGGCATTTAAGTAAAGAAGAATAGGCACACTGCAAATCTGAAAGGCACACATGAATCAATCAGGTGACACACCCACCATTCAGATTTGCCATGTCCACCCCTGCATAGAAGCACTCCTTTCTTCTGCCAAATGCCTGAGGGCATATAGTCTGTGGCTTCAAGGCAGTAACCCTGCCTTTCCCTCCAGTGTTTACGTCTTCTCCATCCATGATGTTCCCAAGTTGAGCTGGAAGGTCTGTAAGGAGGCTTCTTAGTGCATTTGGCTAGGCATGCTTAGAAGTCTCCCTTCCACGTGTGCCCCTTACATACTGTATACCCTCACACCTTCGGCCGAACACAGCTATTGGCAGTATAGCACTGTAGGTAGGTACTTCCTACCTCCTGGTGGCCTGCTTTGGAACTTATCAGGAGCTTCTGCAGCAAAGGCCAAATATGAATTGCTAGAAATCTAATTTGTTAACTTGGCATATAGGATAGGAAATGCAAAGGCTTCTGAAAGTTAACTAGACAACCCCTGGGTCTAGGATCTCTAGAAGCCCCGAACAAAAAGCCCCCAAAATGTGTATCCTCACTTAGGGGTCTGGCTGGGATAAACAGAGAGTGCTGCTAGAATCTGACTCTAAGCTTTGCTACAGCTGCCCATCGCTCAGTGTACAAGAAATACCAACTGTGGTGTACAAGGACCTCAGTCATCTACAGCAAGATGTACCCATGGGTTAATGTTCGAAATTAATCTAACATATCACTGTGTATCTTTAATATCACGGCAGCCTTGTTAAGAGCAACTATTGTTTCTTGTTAAAGGAGAAGGCAAGGGAGAAATTCTTTAAAATTTAATTGTGCGCAATCATCACCCATGTGACCGCTAACACGTGCACCATTTTCAGTGCTGAAAAGGGGATGGGGTAGGGGCAGAACAGGGCAGGGCAGTACAGAACAGAATGGACTTGTATGCATCCTGCTGACACATGTGGCAGCCAGGAACAGAACCCCTCATGTAAGTTGGAATTCCCCTGTACAAAAGACGTGTTTCACAAATGGTGGGGATTGCTTCCATTCCTTGAAAGCTGGCTCCAGCTTTGGGGAGGCCCTTGAGCAAGTTCTCCACCTGCTCTTTCTGCATTCCATTTATTTGACCAAACTGTATAACTGCTCAGCATGCTGCCACAATATATGCTTTCCACTTGCAGACATGTTTCCTTCCCTTGTAGGAACATACCTTGTTCTAATCCCAGCTTTTTAAAGACATCCTGGACCTCATCTGGGATTCCTCCAATGTAGACTGGAGAGTTCACAAACAGCTGATCTAAACCAGGTTCCACCACATGTTCTTTCAATTCATTTACACTTGCTGAAACTACAAACCCTCCTTTCTTCAGAATAACTTTATTCCATTTTCCATCGCAATAGGACAAGCCTAACCAGAGATTCACATGTGTCAAAACAATGCCATTGCTTAGCAGAAAAGACAAGACTCCGCTTTTTAGTTCTGCCTGTAGTTCAAAGTTGAAACAGAAAAGAAAGAATTGATGACAGCAAGAAAGACAAAAATGCATTTAAGCAATGGAACAAATGTAAATAGCAGCTAAATAATATTCATTAACATTTCAGTGACAGTGCTGGTCCCACAAGAAGAAACACAAAATAAATAATTTTTATCAGCACAATTAGGGTGCAATCATATGGTCCATGAGATGTGATTTGACAGATTAGGAGCTCTGTCCATGAATGTCTCCTTGTTGCAACCACCACTAATGCTCCAATGGAACCAGCATAAATTATTTTTCCCCAAAAGGAAAAAAAAAACCCTTTAAAAAGTGAAAAGAGACCATGAAGCCCCTCCTCACTTTCTACCCTGCTAGTGTGAGTCCAGTAGGGATTTGACAGAGCTCTGCCCATGTTTAAAAACAAACTGCAAGCTTTTAAATCACATGACACTTCCTTAGACAGATTGCATCAGCTGGATAATTACAAACCTGAATAACCTATATCTCACTATTTTTCAGTCTCAAGGTAAGGAAATTGGGACAAACATGCAGCGCAACCTAATGTGTGTTTACTCAGAAGTAAGTCCCACTGGGTTCAGGTAGGTATCTGTAGGATCATAGCCTTAATTGTGCAGGAAAATGAACACAAGAAAAGCATACAAGAAAAATGTATGTTGTTCGAGGGATATAGTAAAATGCATACTTGAGTGTCCACTAGTATTGCAGGGTCTCTTCAGGAAAAGAAAAGGCTAAGAAGTAAACCGTACACATATCTGTAGTAGAGTCCCTAAGATGGCTGGATGGCACCTTATATGCCTCTTTCCAGCAACTCCTCCAGCCAAGCTAGTGACAAACATAATGCTTTCCTTTCCTTTGGACCACATCAGCAAGGCTGGGGGAGTCTTGCCATCTGGGCAGCCCAGGACTTCCATACACATTGCCCTGGCTTGCACCCAGGGGAGGTCACTTCGGTGCTGCTAACACAGTGATTTGGCTTCACCCACTGAGGCGCACTCCATTGTCTCTAGAGACAGACAAATGCCAACAAGTATTTTTAGAATGTAGAACTGCTCTAGTCAGAGTTAAGCACTTTAAAATCCCAATTATTTTGATAGAAGCATTAAGCACATGCTATTCTCCTTTCATTGAAATCAACAGAACTTAAAAAGTATTAACTTGAGCTGATCATGATCTTTATTTCTAATCTGTGTGTAACTAGCTTATGACTTCATTACTGAGATTTGCATAACTGATGGGAGAAAAAAAGACTGACCTAAAGTATGACTGCATTTTCTAATCATTGTACAAAATGGGAAAATATGTATTTGCCAACTGTATTATGAAGAATATTATGACAAGTCCATTGAGAAAGAAATCCCAGATCTGCTTAATCTAACTGCTAACTTTAAATTTAGTGTACTGAATTTTAAATATACATGATTCATGCTGGTCCAAAAATAATATTGCATATTTTTGGAAATGTCTGAAGAAATGGTTTCTTTTAAAAAAATAATGGGGTATATTTGAGGGTATATTTATGAGTCAGTTTATCTAATATAAGCACGCATCACCAAAATGTTCATTTTCTAGTTAAATTGCCTGCAAGATTTCAATAGTCAACACTGCCTCTTGTTTGGGATGCAGCGGTAAGTATATTTTGAGATTCTAAATTGTCCAGCTCAGGGGAAAAATGACATTTAAATAAGGTTCTTTGTGAAAGAAAAGGATTAATAAGGCCACAGGAAAAACAGACATTTCAGCATCCATGCCAAAATCTTATTATGTGAAATAAAGAGGGCAACTTAAGATGTGCATTTTCTTTTCTTAAAGATACACTTGTTTAATAAATATCATCATCTTGTATCATGTATCAATATTACCAGATAGGCAGATAGAATATATATTTAGTTTTTTTAAAAAAAATGACCCCAGCTGATCAAACATGTGTTTCCAGTTGCCAGCTCAGTCCTGTCCCTGGTTTCCACCCCCTCCTTGTCCTTTCATCTTCTGAATTCAAAGACAGGAGCTACACAAAAGCAGTCATTGAGCTGTCACACACTCCTTTCCAATGAGACTTTAGTGCTAGTTCTCATGAAAGACCATATAATCCCATCTGTTATGATCCGTTAAGGGAAGAAACTGGCTGCACATAATAAAATAATATAATAATTCACAACAAATGGCACTGTGAGGCGACCTCCTGAAGAGAAAATGTACTGTGTGCTGTTATCCCGCATATCTCGCCAGTTACAGCCATCAGCGTCTACACTGCAAAGGGTCTGTGAGATAGAAAGTTTAAAAAGAAGGCACTCTGCAAAAGAAGGGTGTCCTTGGGGTGCATTTTACGAAGGAAGCCTGTTTCTGAAAGGTTGCCATGTCGCCCACTGTAGGCCAAATACTTTAAGTGCTACAGATTGCAAGTATTCTGCCAGTAGCTACAAATCGTTTGTAAGGAGTAGATTACTGGCTAGCTGTTCAGAATGGCCAGTTGATGGTTGATCGGTGGATTTGGTGAGGGGGATGCTTGGAGGAGCATCTCCACCCCCAACGTTCAGCCAAGACATTAAGATCCAGCTCCGAGGGAATTCTGGCAGTTCCCTCATTGCAAGAAGTGAGGTTACAAGGAACCAGGCAGAAGGGCCTTCTCAGCAGTGGTGCCCACCCTGTGGAATGCCCTCCCATCAGATGTCAAGGAAATAAAGAACTATCTGACTTCTGGAAGACATATAAAGGCAGCCCTGAATAAGTTGTTAATGTTTGATGTTTTATTGTGTCTCAAGACTTACTTTGTTGGAAGCTGCCCAGAGTGGCTGGGGCAACCCAGTCAGATGTGTGGGGTATAGATACTGTTGTTGTTGCTGCTGCTGCAGCAGCTGTTGTTGCTGTTTCATAAGGATTTGGACAAAATAAGGTAGCCTATCTCTTTCCTACCTGCGACTAAATGGAGGGGACAGGTGTAAGATGCACCTGTGGGTGTGGGGGAAAAAAGGTTTCCCATTTTGGAAGAGAAAGAATGCCAAGAATGGTTAAAAATATCTTGAGAGTGTGGGAGACCTCTTTTCGCTGCGATCTTGTGTGGGACAGTATGGCTTGTTAATGTGACTCTCTGCCTACATAAATGTTTTGTTTTGTATATTTAAAGCCAAATCAAACATATGGAGTACTGCCCCTGAAATTTTTCCAGTTCAGGAAAACGTAGGGCACACAGTACAGTAATATTATTTGTCAGCTCAAATATGCATAGATACTTTCTGCCTCCACTACTACACTAATGCAGTAGTGATAAGGAGCTAATTGTAAAAGTGCAGTTCAGAAACACAGAAATGGAAGGTGTTCACCAATGTCAGGGAAAAAAATGCAAAGAAAAAACATTTAGTTGTTCATGGCTTTAGCTATTTAACTATCTATGGCCAGTAGCAATGATGACCTGACATGTATGCAAACAGGGAAATCTAAACTAATTCCTTGCAGTAAAAAAAAAGGGGGGGCTTTTTTCTATAAGCTATGTTGCTTTTTTATTTTACAGTCAAGTAACTGGTTTAAGTATCTTAATGCCTTTGGAAGAGAGTTGGGGAGTTACTAAAAGACAGGTGAACTATGTGATGGAGTGGCCTTGATTTGTGGAAAAACCAGGTTGATATCCCTGCTGAATAACACTGAAATAAATTTGGAAAGCCAATACCGCTGACTGAAATTTGCTTGCAAATGTTTCACTTTGCATTCAGGTGTTGTTGGGCTTTTCAAATTATTTGATTGTTTTCAACAATGCCTGAAGGGAGCTGTAGTTAGTCATAAATTCTGGAAAAGTGGACTTTGAGGCAGAATGAACTCACAGAAAACAATAAAGCTTTGGAGTGAGAGGGATGTGCTCATCATTACTTAGGATATCCATTTGGGGTTGTGTTCAACATAGCACTACGGAGAACTTTCTGTCATCACAAGACTTACTCTTTGTGCAATAGAATGTTCCTCCCCTCTTCTTTTTCTCCGCACCACCTAAATCTGTTCTGGGGGTTCCCTCAAACTTCCAGAACAGATCTGGGGAGTAAGAAATCCTGTTGCTCTACCACTAATGCACTAGTATAAGAATATAGCTGACTATCATGTACTGTGCATACACTAAAACTGATGGATACTATCAGCACTTACCTACTTTGTGGTGCACCTGTTAGGGGAAAAGATGGGAAAGGGTGTCCCAGACAAAAGCCGGTGCTATCCAGCCTATGGAATGATAAGCCATAGGGTGTTCATTTATACTAGCAGTCGTTTGAGTGCAGCAAAAAGCACCACATGTCCTTTGTAGGGCCAATGTGCTTAGGACTTGTACTGCAACCCTCTGGGCAGGGACCATGTTACTTCTGAGTTCTTTATAACACTAAGCATGATATTAGTGGTCAAGAAATGTTAAATACTAATGGATGGCCTATTAATGGATGGCCTTTTCAAACAACTTCAACTTCCAATAATCTGTGATCCCATGATTGTATAAAGGTAAAGAAACCAGATGGCCTGGCAATGAAATACATTAGTGAAATGGCACAAGACAAAAATCAATAAGGTACTATTCTTTCTAGCTATAAAACTATACAGGAAAGTAGATTAGGTCACAGAGGTTATGGGAATATCACTATACCTAAGAAACAAAATTGAGGACCTAATGAACAGTCTTTATGGATGCACACTCCTATTCATATAACTACTGCTATGATTAGTCCATTGTCCTCCAGATTAGGACAAAGGTAATGAGTTACTTCAATTGACAGATGGGAAGAATGAAATCAAGTAGCAATTGATATATTCTCTCATGTAAATTCCTTCATATCATGCAGTTTATCCTGCCACACAAAGGAGATCCAGCATCTATACCTAAAAATTCTTAAATAACCTATTTGAAAACAAAAATATCAACACCTACAGCAATGTAATCTGGCCCTTCTTTGTTGTAAATGAACAGAAGTAATCCATTCAGCTGATCCGTTTTAAAAATAAAGGAGATCTCCATGTCTGGACCAGCATGTAAAACATTTGAGTGAAGTTCTAGGAAACCTTAAGAAAGAGAAGAAAAGAAAAGAAAACCATGCAAAGAACATTATACTGCAGTTTCTATAATTATATAAGTGAGAATGAAATTCAGTCAAATTCAGTTCAAGGAATTGTGTATAATATTAGCCCAATAAATAGAGGGCTTGTTTTTGAGATGAATGAAATGAATACTGAAGTCATAACTTAGCAGTAAGTTAGCCACACTCATGTAGGCTTCCCCCTTCATTTCAACTGCATTTGGAACTACATACTGAAATGAGAGAGAAATTTCAGACAGGCAGATTTGCCTTTGTACAACACTGTGTGTGTGTGCATCAAAGCCACTGTATCTTAAACAGGTCTTTGGCCTGTGATGACTTTCTCATGAAACTCAATTTCACTAACAATAACATTAAAATAACTAGAAAATGCAAGCAGCAATGGTTGGAGAACAAAGCCCTGTGTAGGATATAAAATGTGATATGCCAGAGATGACCAAGGGCCACCTTGTCTGGTGAAACGCAATAGCCTTGCATGGGTCTGGTTTTGTGATCAAGATGAATACAACTCAATAGTATGGACTCCATGATGTCTGACGGGTGAGTGAGACTGATCACATGGTCCCACACCAGCATCTCTAGGGTGGGGCCATGTCCCATCAGTCCCATCCACCCTTCATATACTATGACAGGTCTGGGGAAAAGTGCAATTACAGCAGCTTCCATGTCTTTGCGCATAACATATTCAGTAGACTTAAGAGTAATTAAGAAGTAAAATGAGGCCCTTTCAGTTTTGATTCTGATGTTATGGGACCTGCTATTAGAAGCTCAGCCCTACTGACTTTTCAGAAGATCTGTAAGCCATTGCTCTTCAGAAAAACCATTTTAAGGGATAAAGCTGGCTAGGTTTTCTCCAAATTTTGCTATATTGTGCTGCTTCTATTTGATCGTTTAAAAATATAAATGTATTTTAAATTTGAAAAACACCAAATTCTAATTAAGATCAAATAAAATATTTTCTTTTTTTTTTCACCTCACAAAATTCAGAACAACAACAACAACAACAACAAAAAAGCACAGGCAGTATTTCAAACAATTTTAATATGGGGTTATACCTTTCCCAAGAAAATGTGCTCCATTTGCAAGAATGGCTGGACACCCTTCCCAGCTGTGATAAACATTTCTTTGCTCCATTGCTTCCTTCCATTCTAAAGGCTCCCAAATTTCATGTGGGTGATGCACCTTTTTCAAGGACACGTCTCGGAGACACCCCACAAATCCTCTTGTAACTATTTTAGAGGCGCCTGACAAAAAAATATGTTAAAAAGCTGAAATGCACAAAATATAATGAATTTGTTGGAAATAAGAAATAAAAACAATTAATGTATAACATCAAAAGTGGTCCAATCAGTTCTCCAACTCATCTCACTTGGAATGGCTCTGGGGCTTCATACTTGGTACTGCAGTAGGACAAGGACTTTGAGCGAATACTCAAGGGTAGGCTGGGAAGTGAATGTATTGCCATGCAAGCCATGTAACACCTTCTTACCTGTATCTTTTCTTAGGATTGTAAAACCCTGTGGAAGTCCTCCAACAAAAACTCCTGTGTTTTCTCCAATAATGGTACTACCACTGACAGCTGATGAGGAACCTAAAAACAGCCAAAGAAATTTTATTCTAGTGATGATACCAGGTCAAAATTCACCACCGTGGAAAAAGTAGAGAACATCCTTTATTTATTTAAAGTATTTATTGGACGCAGGTGGCGCTGTGGGTAAAACCTCAGTGCCTAGGACTTGCCGATCGCATGGTCGGCGGTTCGAATCCCCGCGGCCGGGGGGGGGGGGTGTCCCGTCTTTTGGTCCCAGCTCCTGCCCACCTAGCAGTTCGAAAGCACCCCTAAGTGCAAGTAGATAAATAGGTACCGCTTTATAACGGGAAGGTAAACGGCATTTCCGTATGCTGTGCTGGTGCTGGCTCGCCAGAGCAGCTTCGTCACGCTGTCCATGTGACCCAGAAGTGTCTCTGGACAGCGATGGCTCCCGGCCTGTTAAGTGAGATGAGCGTACAACCCTAGAGTCGGACACGACTGGCCCGTATGGGCAGGGGTACCTTTACCTTTACCTATTTATTGGCCACATTTCAAGACAAAGTCCTAACAACATGGTGTGCTGAGATTAGATGAACTACACAAAGATGCATTTGAAGCATCAAAGACCATAAAAACCCAGTACTGCAAGGAACTTTTGAGTCTCAAGAATCAGCAGCAAACACGGTTGAAGAAAAGCAGATTTAAATAGATGAGCTGTCAAAGCACATTTGAAGGCCTGCACTTTAGAAACCATATATACGTAATTCAGATCCACAACAGTGGGGACAAAACTGAAAAGGCCCTATCTCTTATGCCTGACAATGTAATTTATCTCATTTATAGATATACAGCCATAATAGTTAACACGATGAAATTAGGCAACTTGGTATCAGAAAATGGCGTGTCAGAACAACAGGGAGTATCTACATGTTTCACCAGCAAGTCCGCTTGTATCGATGCCATGACCAAAGAGAACCAGGAGTAGGTGGGAGATCCAGGGCAGGAGGAATGAATCAGAGCTACACTACATCCTGTAATTCTGCCATTTGTATCCTAACATCATCAGGGGGTCTCCACACTATCCTGCCTGTACAATAATATCAGCATCTGGATGTAGTCCTCCATACGCCCCTGGCTTCTAAAGCAAGGAAGAAGCTGAGTGGGAAAAGGGCTATGGAAATCTCTCACTGGCACCTACTTTATTTTCTTTTTGGTAACAGAAGCAATCCTTTTTATATGTTTCCTGGTTAAGCTGTAATTATTGTAACACCTGTATCTTTCACTGCTTGTAAAGAGGAGGCTGCAGGCACTTTGCTCCTCCCTGCTCCTTTTAGCTCAACACAACGCAGCAGCTAAGCCAAGATTTGGCTAAACATGTCATCTGAATATTAGATTGTGGTGAAACTCTTTCCTCCTTAACTAAGATCTGGAGCCAAAGTTTGATCTTGGTTACAGGATGTGGTTAAGGAGGAGAGAGCTGGACCATGATCCCAGCTTCAGATAAGATATTAAGCTAAACTTTGGCTTAGCTGTCATGCCACACTGAACTACAAGGAGAAGGAAGGTGCAAAACACATCCAAACAGATAATCCGGGCTATCATTTCCCTGATGATCGGTACCTGAGTAACCTGGTCAGAGAAGTTTAGACATCTGAGCTCTAGAAAAACTGGGTTTAATTTATTTTATTAAGCCCAATGAATCAATGGCTATCTTCTGGGGTCACCAGGATAGTGTCCATGGGCATGCATATCCCTGCAAGATTCCCTGTGGCCTTCATGGTTCCCTCCCACATCCCTCTATTTGCTGAAATTAGGCATGAAAAAAACTATTCTATTACAACCAGTAGAACAGACTCTGGTGTGATATTGCATATGGTGTGTGCTGGAGGGGCGCCCACAAGTTTCTCTAGTTTGCAAGTTTGGCCACAAGCCTGAAACATTTGGCCACCCCTCTGTTAGAGCGAATTACCAACACAAAAGTACCAAGTTGTTCATTTGGAAAGGGCTGAGAGAGGCCCAGAGGTCTAAACTGAAAACGACCAAGTTAAAGATAAACCTGTGTGTAATTTTCAGAAGCATCATCTTGTATTTTATTACTGCATCCTTCCAGTGATAAAGTGTCCAGATATTAAACAAAGATAAGTGAAAATGAAAGAAAAATATGAAGAAACCTTTAGAAAAAATAATAATGTGACAATCACTTGAGAAAATTAATAACAATGCTCTGAGTTGAGAGAATTACCTGTGAACTGCCCATCCACAGTGATTGTTCCCATAGCCTGATTCCTTACAGCAATTATATGGTGCCAACTGTTATCATTATATTGTCTTCCACCATCATTATCAGGAGTTAGTGCAACAGCAGATCCCTTTTAAAAGATATTTAAACAATTAATAAAAATGTGCCGAGATAGGTCTGCAAGTCATTATTATATCAGCCTTGAGATACAGAGGCAACTTTGTTTCAAAGTGAAATTAGAATATCCTACAGTATTTAAAGGATTCCCTCCCCCATGCTGAAATGGTAGAACCATTCACAATTAAACTTTTCAACTTTGCACACAATTCAGCGGTAAATTATCATTACACACAACCTCATTACATCTTCATCCAATAATGTTAGTGCAATGCAAGGGTCAGTTCTCACTGAGCTGACTGAAAATGGTTCCAAACAAAAATTAACCAGCAGCGACCAGCGTAGAAAGTAAGTCCTATCATTCATAGTGGCCATCCTCCCACAGTCTGGCTATTACTGGGTTTATCCTTGTACCAGGAATCCGAGTGGTGAGGATGAGTGTCAGGGCTCGGACATATGGAGCTGTCTTCTAGGGCTACAGATTGCTACCAGCTATGGTGGCTACGTTCCACCTCTACTACTAGAGGCAGTATGCCTCTTAATGCCAATTGCTGGCAAACACAAGTGGGGAGAATGTTATTGTACTCATGTCCTGCTTCCCGGCTTCCCGTGGATATTAGGCAACAAATGGATAGCTCAGTTGGTTAGAGCATGCTGCTGATAATGCCAAGGTTGCAGGTTTGATCTCCATAAGGGACAGCTGCATATTCCTGCATTGCAGGGGGTTAGACTAGTTGATCCTCATGGTCCCTTCCAACTCTGTGAGTATGATATCTGGTTGGCCACCATGAGAACCAGATGCTGAACTAGATGGGCCTTTGCTCTGAACCAGCAGGGCTATTTTTACTTATTTGAAACATTCATATGCCACTTAATTATTACCTGTTTATAGTCCTTCCTGTCCAGGACTAGACAATGGAAGAAATACACCCAACAGGCAGCTGCTGCAGAAATACTCACCACATGGGGCAACTGCACATGAATCCAAAGACTCCCAAGCTCAGATAGAAACCTAGATACCATTACTCATGTATTTTTAGTTCCCTTTGAAATATAGCGCAAACCACACACATACAAAAACAAAACAGAACCAAATATCTTGTCTAATATACTCAGGGAGGAATTAAACATTGTACCTCTTCTGATCATTCCACCAGCAGAAGCATGTTAGCTTCCTAGATGGAACTATCCTCCATTCCTCTACCTCGTGCTGTTCTCCTGGCACCTCCCTGAGCCAGTTTTGTGTGTGTGTGTGTGTGTGTGTGTGTGTGTCTGCGTGTGTTTGCTTGCACAATGGTAGGAGGAAAGAAACCCCATTGCACAAGTAGAAGTCTCTGTATAGGGCTCCTGTTGATGGGACTCATTAAATGAATCCCACCCTAAAACTAGAACATTTGTGTGCCTGCGTTTCTTGACATATCTATTGCATTTTATAAATATTATTAGCCACTTGAGGACCCTAGTAAAAAAGTGGGATATAAATCTACTAAATAAATAAACCAACATATATATACACAAACCCAGTGTTTATATACTGGAACATGTCAAAAAAATCCTTCGCACACCACAAGAGAGGTAGCAATTCAAAAGTACCTTTTGTAATATTAAATACAGCATTTTACTTTATGGGTTATTACTCAGAAGCGTTAGATGATGTGAAATGTTACATAGCAATCTAACAGGAGTGAGTCCCCAGGACTACATAAACCAGGGCTCCAGAATCTATTCTGGCTTCCTATTGGCTTCAGGGAACAGTTAAAGAGTTGTTGGGTTTTGACCTTTTTAAAGCACTAAATGGCCTGTGTTTAATTTATTTATGATAACTCCCTTCTCTACATTCTAAAGCAAGACATATTCACCCGATTCCAAAACTGTCATCCTTTATGCACCAGATTAAAAATGCTCTCATTTCTCAAATCTTTGACAACAAATTATTTACACCTTCCATTTCCAGTTTTAATCATCGTCTATTGCTGCAACCACATTGTCAACAGTTTTAGGTTCCAAGTCTTTTTTAATTTTTTAAAAAATGTTTTATAAATGAAATGTAAGCCACCTTAAGACCTTTTAATTGGAAAGCCTAGTTAAAAATGAGAGAAAGTACAGTGGTACCTTGGTTCCTGAACACCTCCGTTGTCATACGTTTCAGTTCTCGAACACCAAAAACCCGGAAGTAAATGCTTCCGTTTTCAAACTTTTTTTGGAACCTGAACCTGTGACGCAGCTTCCACTGAGTGCAAGATGCTCTTGCAACCAATGGGAAGCTGTGACTTGGTTTGCAAACATTTTGGAAGCCAAACGAGCTTCCAGAACAGATTACATTTGAGAACTGAGGTACCACTGTACTTGTATTATTATAGCTCTACTAATGGGTATGGTGACATATAATAAAACTCTAATATCTATGAAGCTCAACAAAGAAGCATTTCTTACATTTGTTTCAAATTTGTATGTCAAGACTAGCATGGGCACTATTGTTGGCTGTGGTTTCATCTTCTTTTTTGGATGCTTGCTTTACAGAGAGGCACTACAATTGAAACTCCTGCTGGGCTGGGGAGTAGGGAAGGAATTGGGCAGAAGTGACTCTGCACCTAGTTCTGCCAGACTCCACCAATGCAGAGCTCCTTGTTATGCCTGCCGAACACGTGGGTAGGCAAACATGTCACTGACAGGATCCCCACCAACAGCAGCCCACAAAAAGTTCTGATATTGGGTGATGTAATGGTTCTAGGGGTTGCTCGTGCATAAGCCGGTGCAAACACCTGGCTGGATTGCCTGAGTGAACCTTTTCTGTCCGGACAGCCACTCACCCGTGGCTGTCTCAATCGCTGGCAGAATCCGTCAGTGGGCATTTCCTAAACTTCTTCCAGCAAAGAAGCTCTTTGATGCCTAGTCTTCCCCTACTCTCTCTGCGCGAAAGCCTTCTGCGCAAGGAGGGCGTAGGCAGCGGAGGACCTCTACTCTCCCTGCTGGTCCCCGGCAAGGAGTCATGGGACCGCCTCGCCGCTTCCCCCATCTGCCCCCCTTCTCCACTGGTGCTACGCTGATTCTCTTCCCCAGAAGATGGGCTGCCTCTCCCAATCCCGGGACGCTCTCCGGAATCCCTCTGGATTTTGCTCTCTCCCTCCGGCACTGATGGCAGTTCCCTGACAGGTGAGGATGAGATGTGGAGGAATGAGGTACCCTTTCATCCACTGGATCCCAAGGCTGCCTGACTGCCATCATGCAGCAACACCAGGCCCAATTCAGGCTCAGTTGCTAAGCCAATGCCAGGCTGGTGCCGCAGTCTGTCTAACCTCCTCTCAATTTCCACCCCAACCAGTGGAGGATCCTGGTGCTCCATCAAGTTCCTCTACTTCCTGGACAGGGTTTGGTTTGCAGCCTAAACCAGAAGATGAAACCATAATGAGTGCCATCTGACTAAATCATACTTTGAGTAGACCCAGTGAAATCAATGGACTTGTTAGTCACAACCAATTTATGTCCACTGATTTCAGTGCATCTATTCTGAGTATGACATAGTTAGGTAACACCCATCAATACTAGAATTTAAAGATCTGCTTGGACATACGTAGGGAGCTTTCTTCTTACATGATGGAACTTTTCACTTTTACTACTGGTTAAGAAAAGCTCCCTTGAACTCATGGAACTAATTTCATGGTTCTTTGAATCCTGGACTGAGCCATTTTCACTTAACTTTCCAAGAACCATGTTTGGACACTAAGACTTGAGCACCAAGCTTCTGCTCCATTCACATAAGAGGATGTGATTCACTCTAACTCCCTTTCCATCTGCCGCCCCCAACACTTATTCCCATACTATTCTCCAATGCCCAGGAGCAGATTTTAAGTTCTTTTAAGGTCTGTATAAAATATTTCCACCTTATTTCCAAGGTATTGTGATATCTTTCTTTTTCTGAAAACAACTTTGAAACATCCAGAGTTCTGTTTTATACGCCAGTTCACTCCTGAAAAATAAATTATTCAAACGGATGCACATTATAGTGGAAAGGACAAAACATGCATGTTTACTAGATGTAGGTGGGAATGCAATTTGTATGTATAGTGGAATGTGCATCCTACTGACATGCTTTGCTGGCAAGATGTGCACTTAGATGCTCATTCCAACATGTGTTCTGATGTGCATTCAGCCTCCTGCTTGTTTCTCTCTCTGGTGAGTTTGCGCAAGAGTTTGCACATCCACCTGCTGATTATTTCTCTCCCCCTGGTAAAAAGTAAACTAGACAGAATTGAACATAAGGAAGGTCCAGGTAATTGCTCGTACCAGTGAAACAATATCTGTGTTGGAAATCGAACTGTCAGATTACCACGGTATCCCTACTTTTCACTAGAGCTGCAGGAGAAATAAGATCAACATTTCAACTTCACTTTATTTCATCCAAAGTTCCTTTTGCAGCTCAGAGTAGGGGGATGTAAAAGGGGAAGGGGAAGGTGTTAGTGGGTCCTAGCTCTGCGTCCAAAGACAGAAAAATCAATAGCTTTTTTTTTTTTTGACACTAATTGCATCCTTTTTCAAACACTGCAGATTATTTATGGAAAGCTCTTTGCAGCACCATGCCTAGCAGCTTCAGGAAGAGTATATTGTCAAAAGTGGATGTAGAATCTGTATTTGGATAAATGATGGCTGTCTTGGAATAATTAGCCCAATCCTTAAAAGAGCAATCGCACACCCCAAGACAGGCATGTGATAGCATTTGTAGGAGACAGCTTCCTGGTATCATTTGTATGTAAGAAGTGCATTTAAAACTAAACTTCTGTATAATCATAATTTTCTCCATTTGTATTAAAATAAATGTATCCAAACACATACATAATTGTAACCTATTACACAAGAGTCATGATTTTAGTGATCTGAATGACTAACGGCCTGGTAAATGAACTCTATAAATTTTAGATTTGTAGGAAGCAAAACAGATGTAAGCACAATACTAAAAACAACAGGAAAACGCAATGACAGTGCTCATGCATTCATTCTAGAATGAATGTGTGTTATAGGGAACTTCTTGTTTAATTAGTGTTTGTTCTTTATGAAGGAGACTGTAATAAAATATATTATCTGGGGATATATCCAAATTAAGATTCATATTATGTACAGCTTTGTGGAAAGGCAGTATCAAGCAGCTCAACATGTTTCACAGTAGTCAAAGTTAAAATGGCACATAAATAGTAACAGCAGATTCAGTGCATGATGTATTATAAGCATATTTTCAGTAGCCATCAACAATAACACAGCTATGTCAATCAGACCTGCGTCTAAGATTTGTTTATGTCTGCCACTACAGTAGGAGTGTCTTGGACAAAGATGCCCAAATATTAGTTTAAAATACAAGATAAATGATACATCAATGACAATATAATTTTTTAACAAAATATGTTGCTACATAAAAGCTCTTACTTAGTAGTTAAATGACCTGTTTCCTCCTAGCTCTTCGTTTCTCAAGTACACTGATTACTAGAGATAAAATCCTAAGCATTTTCAAAAGGTATGTGTGCTTATTTTCAAAAAGAGTAAGTATTCATCAGAGTTACTGCTTTTCATCAGTCTGATATATTGGTACACAGAGAAGTTCTCTGTCCCACGAGAATGCATTTTACAGGCCAACAAGCTTTCCGTTTCATACACTATTTTTTATTGTCTTCCACCCTATTTCAACATTTTAATATTTTACAAACACACATTTCATTATCGTAGTTTAATAATTAAAACCAGAACTGGTGTCATGCCCAATTAATGTGCCCTGGTAGCATGCCCATTAGTTTTTCCATTAGTGAATTCAACAATACTAATGGGATTACTAGCATGGGATGCTAATTGGGCGTGACATAAGAAACTGGCTTACTTCTTAGCATACCCTTGCTAATGATGAAATTAATGAGCATTTTATTAAATGCTGTCTCATCAAAGTGTACTTAGTTAGCGTTAAAATTGTTACAAACGATGCTGCATGCCAAAGATGAGGTGTCTACAAAAGTGATTCTTTATATGTTTTGGCAACAATCTGGAGCATTTAATTTTATTCATCAGAAATCACTTTTGTAGCAACACAATTTCAACATTTTAAGCTACATAAGGGAATATGCCAACCAGAGTCAAAAGTTGGAGAAAATCACTCTGCAGATATGAGACACATTCCTCTGAACGCTTCTGTAACATGTTAAAAGCTGAATGACTACAGTCCACAACCCATTTACTTTGTAACAGTGCTGTCAGCTCTAATAGGAATTGCTTTGGAGTAAAAGAATTTCAACTATAGTAATCACATTTAAATATTCTGTTAAGCAAGATTTGGACAAGAATAGCCCTTATAAAAAGCTATAGAAAGAAGCAGGTCTCTCCAGGAGAAAACCCTTGCATTCTCATGCCAGTTATGTGCAGGTGGAAAGGGAACTGCACTTTAAAAAAAGAAGTTATTCTTATCTAGATCCTTCTATGGTCTCCTCACCAAAACTCTAACTTTTCACCAGTGGGGGATGAAAACTCCTAATGACCAATAAGATGAATTATCAATACATGTATTTGTGGAAAGAGGAGGCTAGATAAGTAGACCAACATACATAACAGGCCACCAAGGGCAAGTTTCGCTTCCGTTTCATTTTCTTGTTATGTGGTGTCCATGTCAGAAGGCTCCACCTCCATATGATGTTCTGAGTCCAATGAAAGAACTGAAGGCAAGATGCAGTTGAACAGCTCGATTTATATAACCTAAGTGTTCACGCAGCACAACAGAAAGTCCAGGGGATCTCAGGGCATGTACGGCTCCACTACCCCTAACACTACAAAACAGCAACAACTCTTTCTAAGGTTCTTCGGGTGAGAATATTTCTTCTAATTCCAAATACATCACAGAGTGCCTTCTCAACTGCTTCAAGTTCTGCTTTGTCTCAATTTGGGTCTCAGATAGCAGGATCTAGATGTCCAGGTTGACAATTGATCCATTCAGGCACAAATGTCACCTTCCTGCACCCACCCACCCCTGGTCTACGTAAACCCAAGTAACTAACTCAGGGAGGCAGGGAAGGTGGATAAGGACTAGCATTCTTCTCATATATTGTTGTTGTTTAGTCATTTAGTTGTGTCCGACTCTTCATGACCCCATGGACCAGAGCACGCCAGGCAATCCTATCTTCCACTGCCTCCCGCAGTTTGGTCAAACTCATGCTGGTAGCTTCGAGAACACTGTCCAACCATCTCGTCCTCTGTCGTCCCCTTCTCCTTGTGCCCTCCATCTTTCCCAACATCAGGGTCTTTTCCAGGGAGTCTTCTCTTCCCATGAGGTGGCCAAAGTATTGGAGCCTCAGCTTCAGGATCTGTCCTTCCAGTGAGCACTCAGGGCTGATTTCCTTAAGAATGGATAGGTTTGATCTTCTTGCAGTCTATGGGACTCTCAAGAGTCTCCTCCAGCACCATAATTCAAAAGCATCAATTCTTCAGCGATCAGCCTTCTTTATGGTCCAGCTCTCACTTCCATACATTACTACTGGGAAAACCATGGCTTTAACTATACGGACCTTTGTTGGTCTCATATATTAGCCCTGTCTAATATATTTCCCTCTTGGTGCCCTCCTGGAAAGGGTCTCCTCATCCTTCCAGGTTATAAGCTCCCTATGTATCCAGACCTCTTGGTAAGAGATGTACCTTCAAACTGCCTGACCAGCCCTTCTAGTGGGTTCCTGAGGCTTGTCATTTCTTCGCTTGCTAGGGGCCTTCCAGGGAGAAGGCAAGGCTGGAGGTATGTTGGCTTAAACCTCTTCCCCAGGCTAACAAGCATGACTTCAGTCTCCAGCAGCCACACCACTTGCCTGGATGCAAAGTTGCTTCCACTCTGCCCCAGCTAGCTCCTACATGGGAATTCCTCAGCCTTTCTTCCTACTTCCAGTCCCCCAAATTCTGCCTGGCTCTCTACATCTTTTATTTCCACCCTACTCTTCCTAGTGGCTTTTCTGCCCACACCAGCAATCTTGTGGTGTATGTTCATCAGACCCATTAGGATGGTGAGCAGGACAGTGGTGATAGAAATTGCACTGGGGAAGACCTTGGCAGCTTTTCATAGTTGGTCATCAAGCCCATTGTGTATCTACTAAAGTCAGGACCGGAGTCAGCATCTGGTGTCCTTAAGCAGCTGCCAGGGCTTTAGATGTTCCCTGGCGAAGTCCAATGTTGATGCTTGCCCTGTGCCTCTTTAAAAAAATACACTCTGGTGCACCAGAACACACCATGCCCAGGGCCTCATCAGTCCTGGAACTGTAACCTGTAGCCTCCATGCAAGACTGATGTAAGGACTATATCATACGCAAGGGGCAGGTCTTAGCTTCCAATAATAATAAAACCACTGTAATATTGCTAAATTGGCTTAGTAATTAACTTGCTAGCCACCCTATTGTTGGAAATAAGGACTAGCAAATAGGGACTAGATGATGGACTAGCAAAGCAATTCATATGTTGGTATGAAACTTCACGTCACAGTGTATTTGTCAGTTTTTACGATGCCTTTTTGTCCATTTTTTGCGTATGGGGACAACAAGCCTAAATCTGATCTACATTTAACTGGTCTGGTCTGGTCCCTACACTTTGACAAGTGCAGCTCACAGAGCAATATATTCAGGAATGCTTCCAGAATTCTTGCCACACACTGGCAGCAAAAAAAGACATGCTGTACTTCACACTGGTGATACAGTCACAAGAAAGCCCTTAATATATGTAATATATTCAAAATCCACATTATTCTCATTTCTTTTCAAAGTTTCTTCTTAGGCTGTCTAATCATAGGTTTATTTTTCTTCTGCCAAACTTATATTTGAATTAGCATGTACACTTTTTAATACATACATTTTTAAAAAAAATACTGGCAATGCTGACATTTGTGTTATTTTTACATAATAAACAGTTTTTTATTTCATTAGATAATCTAGTTTTAAAAGGAGTGTTGTCAGCTTTGCAGAGCTTGAGATTATATTACTGAAGTTCTGTCTGCATCCACAAAGATCTTGAGTTATACAATCTTAGTGTCAGTTTTTCATGGGGTCCAAACAATTTTAATGCAGAAATTTAACTCTATTTGACTTCGTAACTTATTAGTAATTCAGTGCAAGAGAAACAATAGGTTTTAAACTTCTGTCCTCTAACAAACTTCACTACATTCAATTTAAATGAGCCCATTAACCTATTAATTAATAAGCAGAAAAAGAAGAAAAATCATATCATTAAAAGGTATAAAATGCTTTTGAGACTGGCAAATTTACTATACCTGAGGATCAAAGAGAAAGTAAGGACGTCCCCTCTGCAACTGAAGTACAATATATTCCTCTTGATTCCCAGGTGACACGGAGAAAAGAATTAGACCATCAAGTTCCTTAGTTCTGAAACTCACTTTAATGCCTGGTTAGAAATAAAAGGATATTATTTACCTCTCAGTTTTTCATGCATTCATAGAAATCAATGTGTCTAATAAGAAACAAAAAGCCAGAACTACTATCCAGGGGGGCCAGGGGAAATATGTGCACTTGAAGCACATGATGCATTTTACATGAGTTCTGAATATGCTAGAAAAATTACCTGCTCAGGTGTTGCTTTCTAAAAATGTACCTCATGAAAGATGAAGTTCACTTTTCCATCTGCTTTCCTCCTACCACTAATAAAGATGGTTTATTCCTATGCTGTGTCAAACCCCACCTCCTATTTTAATAAGTCTTCCCTTTCCACAAAAGTGGTGTTTTGTTCTCCCTCATTTTTCGAGAATGGAAGAACTCTGAAGGAATTCCATTAGAGGCAAGTGTGTGTGTTACACTTGCCTTATTAAATGTACAAAATGGAAGACTGGGGGCTCTTTGTACACAGGCTGACATCCTGGCAGGACCTCCTAGAGTGACCACATGACCCCATAACCTGAGATTGTTACTCTAGGAAGTAATGTAAGCCTTTGTACAAAGAACCCCATACTGTATTTTACTGTCATGGAGAATAAGCACTTGGAAAATTTTCTGCCTCAGGTGTCAAAAGAAGTTGACTGGCTTTGGATAGTACTATGTGCCTTGACATGAAGCAAGGGATGCAATTTGCTGCTCCGCCTCAGGCAGCAAAATGTCTTGGGCTGGCCTTGTCTACAATTATGGCTGCTAGGCAGGAAAAAGCATGTACTTAGGAGGACAGTGAAAAGTAAGCATTTGATGAGGATTTTATTGACACAATTTTGGCACTTTTGTGACGAATATTAAAATTATTTGTGGGATTCCATGCTGTTTTCAACAAGGGCAGTTATGATTAACAATGTGCTCTTACTTCATATCTACTCATACCCATATCCTTGTGGTTCCCCCTTAGCACATTAAACACAGAGCAGGCTAATTTATTGGGTTTTACCCAGCTGTAGCAAATGAATCAACTTCTTCATATTCATTTTTTCCCTTCCTTTGCCAGGCAGAAAATAATAAGTAATGGGAAGCTCTTTGTGTAGACAGAAACTATTATGAAAAATTAAAGAATCATAACTGCAACACGTATTCATATTACATAAGGCTACTAATTACCTCACGCCACAAGCAATATCCTTTGACCCACAGACTTTAATCATGCCACAGGTTGTCACCGAGTGCATCACAGTGTACTCACAAATATTAAGACGTTCACTTGAGATAATGAACATCAATCATGCTATTAAAGTAGCTGTTCAGAGCTATGCAACAATTGACTTTGAATAAACATAACAGGGGATATAATCAAAATCTCCTTTAGTGTTCAGGTGGCATTTCAGAGGGCTAGGGGTGGCACAAAGAAAAAGGAGAACTGGAGGGAAAAACAGAGAAATTTGTCCTCAGGGCAATGTCATGGTTGCTTAATTCCTGAGTATTCCTTTACATATATTTACCTTTTTAAAACTGATTGCTACTAAAATATTGAAGGCAGATTAAAAATACATAAAAACCAACATTAAAACAACTAATAAGAGACACAAGGTAAAAGAGTCAGCTTCAGTAATTGCCTGACAGTCCTGTAAATAATACCTAAACTCTTGACAGTATTTGTACTAGTGCGTTTGGTAATGATACTGGTGTGGCATGTCATGTTCTAAGAACAGCAAGTTTTGAGCCATTGGTCTATTGCAGAGCTTTCCAAACGGTGTATCGTGACACATTAGTGTGCCGGCTGCAGTGTGTAGATGTGTCATGTGATTCAGTAAGATCCTCTTGAAATTGCTCTCTTTCTATCAGCGTTGCTTTGCCAGCATATATGTTATAGAAACCACATTAGATCTCTATCAAGGAGCTGCCACATGGTACCTGTACAGTGGTACCTCGCAAGACGAATGCCTCGGAAGACGAAAAACTCGCAAGACGAAAGAGTTTTTCGTTTTCTGAGTTGCTTCACAAGACGGATTTCCCTATGGGCTTGCTTCGCAAGACGAAACGTCTTGCGCCTTTTTAAAAAAACCGCCAATGCATTCCTATGGGAAACCGTCAATACACAGTGGTGCTTCGCAAGACGAAAAAACTCGCAGAACGAAAAAACTCGCAGAACGAATTAATTTCGTCTTGCGAGGCACCACTGTAATATATAGTTGGACCCTTAATTGAGAAGCTTTGAATATTATTATATTAAATAAAGGCTAGAGCTGGATGGCGAAAGGTCTCTTTAATATATTTTTCCAGCTCTTTCCTACAGCCTGCTGAGCCACTGAGTGTCTCAATTACCTCCTGATTTCATATATTTTATTCTATTCTCTTCATTGTTCTCAACTTTCCACATCACTCTGTCATACACTTTCTGTGTTTTGCTGGATGGCTCTAAGATGAAAAACTATGTAGCCTTACTTTCGACCAAGAGGTACGATACCTTCTACAACACAACTATCTTTAGGAACAGTGAACAAGTGATTTTTCATGGAAATTGATAGTAGTGCAAATATAGCCAACTTAACTCTGCTGGTAGCAGAAAAAGGAACATTCCTAAAACTCCTTGGGTTGGATTCAGAAAAGTACTATCAGAAGGGGCTGTCATGAGATGACTTTTGGCATGCTCCATCCGCTAAATCCTCCCAATCGCTTTCCTGAGAGTTGGAGAACCCAAGTGAATGGGGTGGGCTAAGGTCCTGGGGAGACCGGATGACGGAGATTCCTGACTTTCATACTGAGGCTCCTTTCATAAGCGATACTTTGTGATACTTTCTTAAAGTAGTAACTTTGATCTGGGGCAGATTTGAAAAATATAATAAACTAATTAGTCCCCCCTGCCCCCGTTATTATCGTTGCAATATCTCAAAGCAACCAGAAGCTAAAGGAGGTCAATCTAAATAGGTAAAGAAAAAGAATTGTAAACAAATCTGAATGTGGGTGGGTGGCTGAATAAAGGAATTAATAAAAGGACCAAAGGAATGGTGTTCTATACATCCTATCATTCTGGATCAAGGAAATCATCTTGATTTAGTACATTCTGATCAAGTACATTCTGTTATGTTAAAGTGACAAATTTGATACCTGTTTTTATTTTTTTTGCCACCCCATTATACCCACTACTGGTAAAACAAACAGGACATTTTAGCTTTAATCTTCTTACTACATAACCCAAATAACTTCAGTCATGTTTGCATTAATGTTGCATTAATCATGTTGTTGCGTATTAATGAGTTTTCAGGCTATGCTAATTACTGTCATAGATTCTGCAGCAGCCCATTAAATATACAAATTACAGAATTAAAGAGCCAGAGCTCTTCATGATTAATCTTTAAATGGAGAAAAACTAATGATGTCTGTACAAAGTTTCTCTCTACTTTGGGCTGACTGAGCCCAATGAGCAATCAATTAGAGTATTTGAGGAATAAGAAACCTCTAAGATAGTGTAAAGGGGCTTTTTTTGCACAGTTATTCAAAACAGACATTGGGGATAAAACCTTTTCAGTTTTTCTACTATACAAACATTTATAACATCATCCAATCTTTAAGACTTTCTTAAGTGTCTACAGGCTTACATTCATTATTATGTACCCACTGGAACCAGCTGCCTGCCTCTGTATGAATATAGTAAATCAATCTTCTCTTTTTAGCAAGGACACCAGTCCTGTTGCTCTCTAGTTAAGAAGATTTACAGCAAACCTTGGTGAAAACAAAGGCGAGATAAGTTTAGAGTCATTTGATAAGATTTGATGTATTAGAAGCACTTTCCCCTCCTAGCTCCTGAATGATGTTTTGTTTAGGAAGAGAACAATGGCTAGTGGTTAGGGATTGTAAATTAAGAGAGATGGATTCTGCACCAAGTTCTGCCACAGACACAGCGTAGAACATTAGTCAAGTCATTTAACTTCTCCTGGCCTAATTTCATGGACCATCTGTAAAGTGAAGGTTGGTACTCTTCATGCATCTAATTTCCAACATATCAAGAGAGTGGGGGTGAAATAATGCAGTTAATTATCAACGTTTTTATATTATATAAACTGCATCCTCAGATACAGCCAGAGTGCCTAAAACCAATATATATATTTACTTATCTCTCGAAATATGAATGACATATGCAATCATTACCAATTGGACTGGATGCATAAGTCACAGAAATAATATTTCATGGGCAAATGTCCTGCACAGCCAGTAATAGTACCACTCAAGAATACTTCATAACTAGGGAAGCTTGAGGATTTTATATGCTCCACCTTTTGAAACAAACATACCTGATTTGTACTGCCCAGGGTCATTGCAGGTTGGAAAGTATATATGCAAAGTAGTCCACAGTTCTACAAACCTTTCACTGCATAGTCCATCTGATTTATTATTGTTGTTGTTGTTGTTATTACAGTTTACCCAAGGGCCCTCTCTGTCTTCCCGCCCCTTCGTCTTCTTTTTTACAGCTTCAGGCTGCTTGGAGCAGCTAGAAAGTGTTAAACTGCTGTACAAGCTGAAATGCTTGTGAAAAAGCTCCAGGAAGCAGCCAAATATCTTTATGAGCTGTCCCTTTGTGGATAATTGTACGGAAAAAAGATGGCTGCCCCCATGTGCCCATGGAAGTCACCAGCATTTTTCCCTACCAGATCTGTGTTAGTTCCGGACCTCCTGTAATAATGGACTTTTCGTTTCCTGGAGCATTTTCACAAACATTTTTAAACCACAATGTACTGTGATGTGCTTTCTAGATGCTCCAAGCAGTGTGAACTTGTAAAGAAGGTATATATCTCAAATCACTTTATAATCTGGAAGGAAAGAAGGAAGGAAGGAAGGAAGGAAGGAAGGAAGGAAGGATAAAATGACCTACCTCTTGAAAATGTATAAAATTTTATAACTGAGAATTTAAGCACTTGAAAATGGGATGAAACAGACTACCTATCAGTTATGTGTGAAAAAGACATGGACCAACTTAAGCCTGGTCTGCCCTTTCCTATTCACAACACAGGGTATCTTCACAGGACCATTTCAGTAGCTGTGAGAGAAAAGTTGGACTCTGGTAACAACCTGCCTGGATTACTGCAGTGCATTATGTGGATGGCTGAGAACAGCTGCTCCATGAGGACTCTCCCAACACCTTAACAAACTATAGTTTCCAGGAATCTTTCGGTTATGCCATGGTTGTTAAAGTGGCATAATAATGCTTTAAATGTGTGGCATGGCTGTGACATTTGTCTTCTGCCTCAGGTGCACTAGACTTATCTTGCCAGGATTGGACCTCACTGGCAACCTGATACAACTAGAATACGCTTTTCTGTGGAACTTTGAACTTCAGTAAAATATAGCACTAATGTAAAACATACACACTTACCGTATTTTTCGCCCTATAGGACGCACCGTCCCATAAGGCGCACCTAGTTTTTTGGGGGGGAAATAAAGGAAAAAAATTATTTCCCCCCCAGGCGCGGGGTTGGGGAAGCCCGAGCTTCCCCCGACCCCAGCCCCCAAACAGGCAGCTCTCTGCAAGCCGTGGGAGCCCAGTGCTGGCTCCCGCTGCTGGCGGAGAGGTCCGCGAAGCCTGGGCGCGCTGAGCTCAGCTCGCGCAGGCTTCGGCATGCAGGCACCTCTCCGCCAGCAGCGGAAGCGCTCCTGCTGTTTGCGGAGTGGTCCGCGAAGCCTGCATTCGCCCCATAGGACGCACCCAGATTTCCCCTTCATTTTTGGAGGGGGAAAAGTGCGTCCTATAGGGCGAAAAATACGGTATGAGATATGTAAACAAGTCAAAAGGAATTATTCTTTCTAGATTCTAGAATTGTTGGCCTTCTACTTCTCATTCCCTCTTTTTTTTTAAAAAAAGCAGAGGTTAGAGTCAGTGTTGTTCATCCCATGATAAGAGATAATTTAAGCAAGCTACATGAAATAAACAGTTTCTTATTCATAATATTCACAAAGCTTAAACTGTAAGGGACTTAACCCATCTTGAAGTCATCCAAATAACTAATTGGTGATCTCTTTGATTTCCATTGTTAGGCTCAGCGTAAACCTGTGTTTAATAATGGCTTTAGTAATACAAACATTGCCCAAGCAAAAAGTAATTAAACTGACTGAGGGGGAAAGACCATGACTAGAGCTGGGTAAAATACAAATACATCAAAATTAAAGTCAGTGTAATGATCTGAAACATGACAAATTTAGACAACAAGTACTCCAGCCAAGGCAGAATCTGGACACGTTACAATTTGGAAGAGTTGAAAGCATACATAAAGTAGAAATTCTGCAGTGAGTGAGGCTGCTTATTGATTAGGCTAAGCACATAGTGAATAAAAGATTAGGAGTGATCTGAGACAGATAATAAGCCAAAGTGAAAGCATAGAATCATGAGGAAGGAAAACCAATGGTACTCAAAAAAAAAAAAATGTATTGAACTGGTTTCCAAAATTCCTCACTAGCTTGCAAATAAATTTTCCTTGAACCTCTTAGTTTTGCCTTCTATCATTCTCCTGTACAGCACAGCCCTTCCTAATTAAAGGAGACGTGAAGTCACAAGTTTAAGAAAAACTAAACCTGAAAAGTTATTTGATCAGACTACAATGAGACAAAGCAAAAGGTCAGCAAAAATCAAGGAAGAAATTCAGTAGGAACTGCAAGTCATGACAGAAGTGCAGGAAGATCAAGCTACATCTAGCCTATCCCAAACTTTCAAAGCAGAACAACAAACTCAGCAACAAATCTGCCAAATGCTAATGATTCTACCAAGGAGGCAATAATTGAAAGTAAGAAATATACAATATTTCATCCTGTAGTGTTTGCAGTGCCATTTCCCCTAATTATTCTTGACACAGTGACCTTCTTCAGTAGAGACATAAAACAGTTTGTTTCACTCAGAATAAATAAACTCACCAAACTTTTGTGTGGAAAACTATTTGGTATGGGGACTGTGAAAATCTAATGAAAAAGAAAAAGCCCTTCAAGTTTCTGATCACATTTCAATCAAATACAGATGCATATTTTTTTCTGATGATGATTCAGCTACATAACTTGCACATCCAAACTCTCTCAATACAGTAGTTAGTGACCTTTTTCTTCAGTTGTTTTACTGTGCCTCATGAACTGATTATTTTCAATGGCCTGTAGCATTAAGTTTCCTTTTCCTTTTCTCTTTTCCAATGAGAAAAGCATAACAGTAAAATAGGCTGGATATTGCAACTATAAACCAGCTTTTCCAAGATGGAGACTGTAAGCAGAGTAAATCTCTGTTAGGTATGAGATTACACTCCTAATATCCTATGACAATGAAGCAGTGGCTGCTCCCTGTTTGAGGACTTTTCCATGCTTACAGTGGTATAGTTTCTGTTTAATCTAACGTTTTTATGAATAAATTTGCAGCTGACAGTCTGCACCCTTGGTCACACACATGTTATTAGAAAGTCTGGAGGTTTTCTTTCCACATTAAAGATGAGTTGTGCCTGAACTGAGAAAAGTTCTATGCATAGCTGTCAATTTACAGATTTGAAAATAAGGGACCAGCAGCCTCGAAAATAAGGGATCAGCAGCCAAAATAAGGGATTTTGCTTAGCTTATACAGAAATTCGGCACTGATGGAGCCATGCTGCTTTTGCTGCAACTGACTGTGTTTTGCAGGGGGTTGATGATCCTAAGGGTCTACAACTCCGACCAAAGAAGAGTGGCAGACAAAACTGATGAACAACGTTGAGAAAAGCTTACAGGCAGAATTAGAAACCAGGAAAAGGACCTCTTTAATAAAGAATGGGGAAAGTTTATAATTTATTTGAAAAGCTATTGTAAAGAGTTACATACATTGGTAGGATTGACAGAAAACTTGTAGTAAAAATTTGAACTATGGATGGACAAATGATTTATAAAAATAGAGTTATGAAAGGGATGCATAGGGGGAAATCACTACATTAATATGCTGCACTGGTTGGAGGGTATGCTAAGAACCACGTCAGGGCTGCCGTTGTCCTGGCGGGAGGAGTTCCATCGGCCCTTCCCCGCCCGAGAGAGAGGGAGGGAGGGAGAGAGACTCTTGCCCAAGGCATGAGGTGGTTGCGGCGGTGGCACGGCCGCTGAAGCACCACCCTTCTGTGTCCCTCCCCATCCCCTCCCCTTCCTCTTCCCTCAGGCCGCCTCCTCAGCCGCCACTGCCGCCTCTGGCTTCCCCTGGCAGTGCGGTGGAAGTCTCGCAAGAGAGGGGCTGCCTGCCTGCCCACCTACCGCCACCTGTCTCCTCACAACGCGCCCCTGAGGGGGAAAAGGGAGAGACGGAGACGCGGCAGCTCATGCACGCGCTCTATCTCGCTCTCTCGAGCTGGAGGACCCCGAGCCACTGCTTCCCTCCCGAGCCAGGCGAGCATGAAACCTGGGAAATTTAAGGGACATCATCAATCCGGGACAGCAGCAGGAAACGGCGCTGGGATAAGGCAGTTTTCCGCCAAATAAGGGACGGTTGACAGCTATGGTTCTATGCCTATAGTCACTGTCAGAACCTGGGGACAAAAAGCCAGCTGGCTCGGCCCCAGCCAGAGCGTCTCCCCTCTCAGCCTTGCCATTGCGGAGATCCATCAGTCATCCTCCTCCGCCGTGCGTCAGCAACTCAAGCTGCAGTGCATGCTTGAGCACACATTACTGAGCAGAGTAATCACACAACAGAACCAGGCCCAAAGCGTGGATACGATACTAAGCTACGCATTACATACTATGATGTTCCTCCACCCAGTAAATCTCGAAATTAGGCACATGCACACAGGGGTAGACAACCCTTTAGCTGCTATTTATCTCTTTAAGGCCTAGTTTTCCAGAATTCTAATCTTGTGGGAGTGCAGGAGATTAGAGGAGCTACAGTCTACCTGAACTACAATAAAAAATGTTACTGCGATGAACTTTGGTGGGCAGCTAACAACTGCTCTCATAGGCAGTACTTCAATTCAACACTATAGTGGTGCCCCGCAAGACGAATGCCTCGCAAGACGGAAAACCCGCTAGACGAAAGGGTTTTCCGTTTTGGAGGTGCTTCGCAGGACGAATTTCTCTATGGGCTTGCTTCGCAAGACGAAAATGTCTTGCGATTCTTGGGGGGTTTTTTTCGCTCCCCACCCCCTTTTTCTAAGGCACTAAGCTGCAAAAAGGCACTAAGTGCCTTTTTCTAAGGCACTAAGCCTTTTAGCAGCTAATCCGCTAATCCCTTAAACCTTTAATAGCCGCTAATAGCCGCTAAACCGCTAATAGCGCTAATCCGCTAATCCGCTAATGGGCTTGCTTCGCAAGATGAAAAAACCGCTAGACGAAGAGACTCACGGAACGGATTCTTTTCGTCTTGCGAGGCACCACTGTATTTTTTCTTCTGAACTGAGTTCACAAACTGACAACTCATACCAGTCACAGGGAAGCAGTGTGAAACAGATTTAAGAATGAAAGAACAAAAGAGCCTGCTGGATCAGACCAATGCCTCATCTAGTCCAGCATCGGGTCCTTAACCGGTGGCCAACCACATGCGTGTGGGAAATCAGCAAGCAGAACCTGAGACTGGAGCACTCGCTCTTCCTGCGGTTTCCAGTAATTGGTATCTCCCAAAGCACGCCCTCCAACTCCCACTCCCTCCACACAGAAACCATGATGAAACTTATGCACATGTCCCACAAATGAAAATAATTGAGAATCTATTCCAGATCTTTCACAAAAATCAGGGTTGTTGTTTTTTCCTGTAGAAGAAAAGGTAGCTTTTTGGAGTATGTTGTTCTGAAATACTAGCAGAATAGGGATGATGCTAAAAGTCTAGAGAAAATATCTGGGATGGGGAACCACAACCACAAATGTTAAGTGTGGAAAGGCCCTTTGAAAACCTAAAGAAATGTCTGCTGTTTGCCTATGCAAACTATTGTATGGCAAAACAGAGGGGAGAAGCTAGTAGAAACAAAAGGGAGCAGCTATTCCTTTTGAATAGCTGTTATCAAATATCACTGTTATTTGATATGATCTTTTTAAAAAAAGAAGTCAGTCTGGGAAGTGTGGCTTATTATTAATATTAGTATTATTACTTACAGTGCTCAATATGGTGAACAGTGACAAAAAAAACATGAACAGAAAAATAGGGCCAATAACAAAACTAGCCAGTCGAACCATTATATTCCCAGTAAAGGGGTTTTAAGGCCAATAGAGAGAGGAAATAGTGGATATAGGAGCAGATTAATTCCATAACTTTGGGCAATTTGTGTAAAGGCTCAGCTTCTCACTATGACAGAGTCACTTCATGTGAACATGTTGCTTGGAGCAGGGGCTAAGGACAGCATGGAGAGAAGCACCCTTCAAGATATGTGGGACCAGGCAATGAAGGACTTTGTAGCTATGCAGCAGTAACTTGAACTGGATGCATATTGGCAGCTAGGGAAACGGAAATGGGATCAACTGAATAGGGTTACATTGGCCTATTTCTATAAGAAACATTGCATTAACTAAACCTTTTATATTGTTTTAAAGGGCACCCTAACATAGTGTGTTACTGTTGGCTCAAAATAGGTGCATCCTACATACCCTTTAATACTGACTGTGCTATTATTTACAAAGCATGTAGATTAATGTCAATGTTATCATAATAAAAGGTTAAGAAAAATGAGAAGCCAAACAAAATTCTGCCATATTCCTGGCAAACCAGCATAATGTTTATCCAGAAAAAACGGGTCACTTACAGGGACCCATCAACATAAAAATATTCATGTCCTTGTAGAGTAGCTGATAATTAAAATAAAAATTTAAAAATCTGAGGGCACAATCTGGCAAAAAATAAGTTGTTTTAAGTCCCACTAACTTCCAAATAAGCAAAATTAATCGGATTAAATATGGCTGGTTGGGTCATGCCCAATGATTATAAATCACAGCAGCTGCAAAGAATCCAGTACCACTTTATGGCTCTTTATATTTGTTGCAATAAATTCATTGTAACAGCATTTTCAGGATGGCTTAAGTTATAAGAACAAGATAATGGTATAGTCTGGCTAAGGGAAGAACCTCATTCTACTGTCAATATTTCAGGCTGATAAAAAGCTGACCAAGTGTTATCAGTTTGGTGATGAATAAAAGAAAAAGCATGAAGCCATTAGCATTAATGGACTTAGGTAGCTAAATGCTTGTGTTATACTGGGAGTCTAGGGTGGATTGTTGATTTTTAACTCCAAGGACTAAGACACACACACACACACACACCTGCCCTTCATGTTATTATTTTCTTTTGCAGAAAGTGTGCATATAATTCATTTTTCAAATTTTGTATTATAAAGAAAATTTGGCAAACTACTTGGTATGATTGGTATTTCATCTTAAGAAGAAAAAAGGGAGGGATCCAACAAGATTTATTACAGAGCTCCACTGAAGTGCTTGAAATACTGTGAGAACACAGAAATGCCTGCTTTTGTGTTTGTTTTTTTAAAAAGATAAAGTTGTCTGATATAATATCTTCAGGCACAGATTACCTTAGGCCTGCAGCATGACCGATAGGCACTCAAGCCTCTGCCATCTAGTGTGTACTTGGGAATGGCTAATGAACAGCATACTTTGTGTGAAGATGCAGATAACTAAAGAGAAATGCGCAAGTAAAACTGTAGAATCTTGAGGGCATGAGGAGTGAAATGAAAAGCAGCTGGTTATTGAGTTATTGTCATTTGTGCATACATTTCTTGTGTAGTTTACTTTATGCTCTGACCTACCCGAGCATCATGACTGATGAATCTTTTAAGTAAGAACCGAAACAAGTGTGGTCTTCCATTTAGGCTCTGAACAGATCTGCACCAGCTTAATTTTCAATAACATTGCAACATTCCTTGAAAACCATTCACAAAGAGTTAAGTCCAAAGTTTGTGACACTTCACACAAAAGGTGGTTCTGTGGATGGAAAGAGGGGGAGGACTTTCTGCTGCAGTCATTTATGCCCCTGAAAACCTTCTCCAGAAAGTTGGGGCTTCCTCTCAAACGGCGTGAAAAGTGATACCACATGGACAAGACGGTATTAGTGAAAATTTCCGCTCCTTCTGTCTAAAGAAGCACCCAGCCAGAGGACTAGTGGGGGGATGGAAGAGAGACCACTGGCCTGGGTGCACATTTTGGAGGGGTCACAACCAGACACCCACACAACAGGCTCCCTCATTGAGGCTGGAGCCACTTGGAGGCAAGCCAAGCTGCACCCGGGCCAAGCCTTCAGGGCTGGGGCATTAGCAATGCCTCCTTCTCTTTCTCCTCATGGCCAGCGATGAGATGTGTGTGTGTGCCCCCTGCCCCTGGGCCGGTTAAGAGGAAGGGTGGGGAAGAGCACAGCCATCGTCCATCAAGGAGAGGCAAGATGCTCCACTGGGATCGGAAGGGAGTGAGGCAGGTGGGAGGAGGACAGCTGCGTTCTCTGGGGCTGGGGCTCCAGTAAGGAGGCCTGGCAGCTGAAGTGTGGTGGTAGGCAGGTTAGTCTAGTAGACAGGGAGAGAGGCAGTGAGGAGTCTGTTGGAGACGGCCTCCATTGACCCTCTGTGTGGACTCTGTGTGCCCTCCCCTTAGAGCACAGCTCCACCCCAGCTTCCCAGTCCACGGGGTGGGGAGCACAACACCTGCCCCACCTCCGGCACTGGCAACCCACATTACGGCTCTGCATCCAGCTCATGGAGTGATGGTCTCAGCTGGATCCCAATGCACTTTCAAAAATACAAAGAGTCATTCCATTTGAAGAACAGCAAGTATGCTTTGGGAAGCATAACCCAAGCATAGTGCACCTGCCCTGGTTCTAGAGGACCTGAAGAGAAACTCACAAAGCAGCTGCATTTCTAGATCCAATATTCCAAAAGTATTTCTCTAAAGGGCAGGTGGCCAGATGAACCAGGGGGACAAAATGAGACCATGGCTGCATTTTACGTGGCTTTCACACTTCCAGACTGCTTCTGGCCCACAGGCTCCTCCCCTCTCTCCAGTTATTTGGTGCTGGAAATTGCTGAGGAGCATATCAAAAACCTTTCACCTCTTCCCAGTGCCAAATTAGCTGGGCAGTGAGAATGCAGGAGGTATATGATAAGAGTACACCTTCCCCACAGCCCAGTTAATACACCACTGGGAACAACTGCAGAACACACCTATCTGCACATTTTTCACAGATTCCTAGGATCAATCATCGGGAAGAAGGTGGAGACAAAGAAGGTATTTTGAATCTGCCAATCCCCATGGGCTGAGTTAAGAGGTGTGAGGGTGAGTGGGGAGGAGAGAAACTCAAACCCTCCCACTGTAGGCTCTGGCCAGCACACAGCCAGTATGTGACCCCTAATGGCATGCAGCCCCCAAGCTCAAATGTTGTCCACCCTGAATGACTTCACCACATATTCCTTCTCAAGAATGGCTCAAAAATTCACCACTTAGTCAATAAACAATTATTCAACTATATTATATTGTTGTGCACATGGCTACCTTGTTGATGTCTTTATTTTGTGTTCTGCTTCGATTGGTGTAAGTGGCACACATTATTTTACATAATTCTGTTTTTAAAATTGAAATAGCTGTGCCCAGGTGGCTAACCAACTCTCTCTTTCTCCATTTCAGTGCCTGGTCATTTCTCTGTAATTTTGCACATTTTAAAAAACGGAATAGTAATACTATAGCGGTGAGCCTGGAGGATAGTGATAGTTGGTGATTACTAGATCAAAGACTTTGGTGAGATCAATACAGAAGGCCCCTCAACATCGATTACTATCCAGTGCTATAAAATCTAACTGCTTACCTTGTGAGATGAGCAAGTGGAATGAACAGGCCAAAGTCGGTACATAATTATTTAAATTAAAAGCATATCTGCTTTTAGCCAATGAACTAACCTTCTCTTATTCCGCATGGTAGTAATTAACCAGCCTAAAGAGATGTGTTAACATGCCAATAAAGGGCTTTCCATCAGCAATTTTAAAAAATCAAGCTTTCTTGATTACAAGCTCCTCCATTTATGTTCTCTATTAAATTTAAAATATGACAGCTCTTTGATCCAAATGAACAGGCCACACCAATTGCAAGCCATCCCTGTTTAGAAATACATAAAAGAACTTAATGATTTTACTATCTTCCCTGTCTCTTTTTAAAGGTAAAGTCTACCTTTAAAATAAAATGCTGATAGGACAAGTGTTGCAGTTTAATAAATTAAACGCCTGCCCTGAATTTTATTGCCTATACTTCTTCATTCTAGTAGTTATGCTAACACTAGCATTCTGAATTTAGTTATTTGCTTTGCATCAATATCTAAGGTTACAATAAATTTGTCAGTTTACATTAAGGATCAAGAGGTCACATCACATAAATTCCTCCTGAGCACATCAAAAAAAGAACATGAGTAATGTGGAAAAAATGGAAGACTAATATAGAAATAAACATGATCCCATGTCATTCAAGATGCCAATATACTCGGGAGATTGTTATATCTAGGAGGCTAGTTGCTTCAAACTATTTTTTACTATTACTGTACAGTTTGAGAACAGTATAGTAAAGGAAAATAAAACAAATAGCACTAAGATCCTAAAAGGCTATAATTGAACATAAAGTTACAACTGAAATTTTGCCAATTTGCAGGTATTTCCTTATCTCAGCTTTTGAGGTGTTTCAACGTAAGGCAACAAGAAAAGTTTGATAGAGAAATTCCGGGGGGTGGGGGTGGTTCTGCACATCTCTAGCTTGCTGTTGGATTTTGCCCAAAAAGGACATTTGAAACTTGATGGGGATTGTCTTTTGGGGACATTGCTAATGAGTTTTGCATAGCAAAAAGAGCTTCAATGAAATGTTTGATATCTCTCGGAGTGGGGAGGGGGTGCATCCATGAAAAAATAAACTATATTTACATTTTCCTAAACCAAAGTAGTGTGTCTCTATTCATCTCGGAGATAATTGTTTAAACATGTGAGTGTTTGGCTTTACAAGCATATATTATGTTATGTTTCCTCCACTACACAAATCTGTATAGTATAATATTGCACAGCTAAATCCTGACTGATAGTTTTGCCAAAAATACCATTGTTCAGTCTATGATCTGATTGATTTTAGGCCATAAGTACTTTAAGCTAATAAGGACAGAAAAAATTAATCCTCTCCCCCCCCCCTTTAATATTGGCAATCACTCAATTGATAAGGCTCATCATAGTTAGACAAGATATTAATTTGATCTTTCTGAAAGATCAATTAGGGGATGAAACATGCCTTGATAATATTCATAGGAACGTTTCCTGGTGATATTCATGACAGACAATTGGAATCAATGAATGTCTTCCCTTCCTTGTTTGTTCAATACACCACTTGTTAGTTCCATCATGACTGTCCTCTGCAAAAACCACAAGCCGAGAATGAGAAAACCGCAGCTCATGAGTAGTGTAGAAAGCAGGCAGTCCTTCAGAAAGTCAAAGTATTGGAGTATGGTATTGTACAGTGAAATCCTAGGCATGTCTACTCAGAAGTAAGCCCCACCAGTATAGGACTGCCAATAAAGATAGCGATGGACAGAACTGTCAATTTCAGTTCACAGTTTTGCAATATTAAGCTCAGTCTGTCACATTTCCACATCAGATTATTTTATTTAAAACGCCTCATGAAAATTCATCGACATTTAAATGCACATTTCTCCTAATATACATATTTTGTATCCAACATTGCCTAATAAACACAATTTTGCAAGCAATTTCCCCTGATAGAATGCATTTCTGCTTGTTTTCACTAATATATGCAGTTGTATGCACACTTTCCCCTATTGCATGCATCTTAGTACACATTTGTTGCTGTTGCTGCATCACAAAATTCAGGCGGGGGGAATGGAATAGCTCTGTTTCAGTCCACAAGTTGTTTTCGGAAGTGAAAATTAGGTAGCTCCACATTAAACTATAAACCAAAGCAAATTTCTCCCCCATCCACTAACAGAGCACTATGCAGGAACAGAGTGGGGAATCCATTCACTTCTGCACCTGAAAGCAGCATATCATAAGGTGCGTGAGTAGGATTTGTTTTTCTTTCTTAAGCAAATTAGAACCCCAGTTTTGCAAACTGGGGGTGGAAACAGTGTTTCCTAGGTCCTACTCTAGGCTGGCATAGCTGAGGGGACCAAGAATTTGGGGGTATCTGCAGGGTTCGAAAGGGACGCGGCTGGCGCTGTGGGTAAAAGCCTCAGTGCCTAGGGCTTGCCGATCGAAAGGTTGGCGGTTCGAATCCCCACGGCGGGGTGCGCTCCCGTTGTTCGGTCCCAGCGCCTGCCAACCTAGCAGTTTGAAAGCACCCCTAAGTGCAAGTAGATAAATAGGTACCGCTTTATAGCGGGACGGTAAATGGCATTTCCGTGTGCTGTGCTGGTGCTGGCTCGCCAGAGCAGCTTCGTCACACTGGCCACGTGACCTGGAAGTGTCTCCGGACAGCGCTGGCCCCCGGCCTCTTAAGTGAGATGGGCGCACAACCCCAGAGTCGGACACGACTGGCCCGTACGGGCAGGGGTACCTTTACCTTTACCTGCAGGCTTCGCATGTGGCTGTCTTCACAAAATACCCCACTTCCACACACTACTGAATGGTTACTATCCTCTCACATCAGTGGCAGAACTGCTAGTAGCAGCTTACCACCTGCCTCGGCAAAGTTTGGGGCCTCTACCATGGCAGAGAGATTTCTCCACCAGCAATCCTCTCCTCTACTGACAAAGAGCTACAGAGGGGGATCAATGCACTCTCCTACCCCCACCCCCTTATAACCTTTGTGACATTGTCATCCCAACCTGTAACTTGCTTTAGATACCATTTTAATCTGGGGGGCGGGGAGCCTCAAGGGAAAAAATGGAGTCACGAATTATAGTTCCTCATCAGAGAGGGAGAGCCAAGACATAGTCTCATTGTTGTCCTTGTAGAAATCAGCAGGGAGGAGGATGGGGACAAAGCTATAATTATTTGACTCTAATGCCACCTACTGTTGGGCTCCTTGCCTTCTGTCCTACCACCCACCACTGAATTGATGTGAAGATAAAACTGAATAATCAGTATGTATGGTGCTCTCAGTTCATTGGAAGAATAGAACAGCACTCCTGTGAACAAGGTTCAGAATCAGCACAGGTGTATGGGTGCACTGAGTTAGATATGAGGTTAAAGGCTATCTATGGGGATCACAGTTTTCTGCTGCTGCAACAGGAATTGAGGGCCAGTGGCAGCACCTAACATTCTTGGGAAGCTGTTGGGGACCCTACAGGGCAGTCATTTAACAACAATAACAACCTAGTGCTCCTAATGGGACCATACAGTACGGCCTAGTTACCATTTTAAGGCTGCATATTCAGCTGTTGTGCTAGGATTCCCACTAGAACAATGGGACTTTCCCCCTTTCCTCCATCCATGCCAAATCTGCTCTGGAGGGTTGAGATAACCCCCAGATTGGCACATGGACAGGAGAAATCTTTCTGGCAGGCAAGCAGACATGCTTGTACTGATGGGATGATCTCCTTAGCGCTACACTGAATACAATCACCACCCTTTCCCAAATGCCTCCTACTATAGCATTGGTTTGGGGCACTGTAGAAAAATAAAATGTCAGAACCCAGCTACCTGGCAGTGCTTGGAGATAAGCCCAGAGGAAGGGAAGCCAGGGGGCACTTTGCCCAGGCCCTCCTGAAACCTAGACACAACCCTGTTGTTATCTATTCCATTCTCATATTCTGAATTTCAAGATGTAGCTGCTGAATGTTGATCAGCTTGGACAGTTATGTACTTTGGCAATGGATTCTTCAGGATGGGTTTTTAGAACGGTGTCTTAGTGCCTGCAACACCCTGTACAGTGGTACCTCAGGTTACATATGCTTTAGGTTACATACTCTGCTAACCCAGAAATAGTGCTTCAGGTTAAGAACTTTGCTTTAGGATGAGAACAGAAATCGTGCTCCGGTGGCGCGGCAGCATCAGGAGGCCCCATTAGTGGTGCTTCAGGTTAAGAACAGTTTCAGGTTAAGAACGGACCTCTGGAACAAATTAAGTACTTAACCCGAGGTACCACTGTATATCAGGCATACCAAAAGGTACATTTAAAAATTCATTCTTAAGTGGAGGACTCTGATATTTTGTACAAAGGCATAAATAAATCTGTATTTTTCAATGAAAAGGATATATAGGAAAAGCAAATGTTTGATGCAGACTTTTTAAAAAAGTTTCTATGAAATATAATAATAATAATAATAATAATAATAATAATAATAATAATAATAATAATAATATTTTTTTCAAGTCCTGTTTCAGAAGAAGAAGAAAATACAACTACAGTAATGCTGCCCGGTCAGGGTCAGTTCCGCATATTTGTAGCGTTAAGTCCCTGTCGTGCACATTAGAAAATGTCTTAAGATGTTTTTGTTCACAAAGCAGCACAATTCACTTTGTTGTGCTGGATCACTCCTGTTTAAAGTGTTTCCAGCTCCCCTCTCACCCTATCTTTAGGCTTCTTGGGATTAAGAAGGAGGAAGAAAGGAAATGTCTTGTTCAAGAAGGAACTGTGAATTCATTTTAAGTGCAAGGCCATAGTCCTAGCAAAAAAGGTTCTGAGAGAAATGAAGAGAGGGCTAAATTCTTTCTTTTCTGAGGCCAGCTAACACTTCATAGTGGGACATGTCACTGTCAATAACGATAAAGTGAAGGGAAAGGAAGCATGGTCAGAATGCCCTTTGCAGAGATGGGAGCCTGACCCACAGTTATGCCATGATTCATATATTTGCTTAGGTTAGGCAGCTTTTATTAAGTTGCCTTGTACTGAGACAGAGATTCTTCTAAGGCAGGGATGAGGAACCTGTGGCCTTCCAGCTGTTGTTGGATTATAACTCCTATCAGCCCTACTGGCAGGGGCTGATGGGAGCTCAGCTGAAGTCCAGCAACATCTGGAGGGGCACAAGTTTCTGGTAGTGGGTACGCCCTTCCCCATTTCTCAAATTTTCCCCACCCTAACTTTCAGCCATAATGTATTAAGGTCTTTGCTTCTGCTATAATGGTGTTTTCTATCACATTGTTTCCCCAGATCATTTTTTCCTGGAGTCTCCCCTACACCATTGTTAGCCTCTACCTAGCAGCTCTCTGGGGTTCAAACGGTGGGTTTTTTTTAGCTGTGTTGCCTAAGATACTTCTTTTAATTTCCAGCTCCTGCAGTTAAGGTAACTTATGGGTGCAAGGCAGATGTACTACCCCTAAGTTATCATTCTTCCCAGTTAAGGGAAACATTTGCACAATGTCTTCATCCAAGGAGCAGCAGAAAATGAATGCTTCTAAGGGTTGCAAAATATTGTTAATTACACAAATATAATAATTCTTGGTCCTTGAATAGAACAGCCATATATAGGGATGTATGGACATGCCTCACGCCGTTCCAGCGTTTCATCTGGTATTTTCTGTACCCCTGCAATTGGTTTATTTTGCACAAGTCTTTTTTATATTTTGTCATCTGCTGGTTTTGAAATATACCTATTTTTAAATATCATAGTGCACAAAAGATACAAATATCTCAGCCATCAAGAAATATTTACAAATCAGTCACTTTCTCTGTGTGTTCCTTTCCAAAGTTAATGCTAGTCTTTTGCAACAAACACAAAATAGAGTCTTGTGGCACCTTAAAGACAAAGTTAAAGACAAAGTGGGTTCCTTCTGTTTGTTTTCACAAATGTCATGATCCCCTGCTGCCTCTACCACTCTGGGTAAAGATGTCACAGGTTGGCATCCTGCATTTTACTTACTGCATAAGGGTTAGGGTCATAAGTCAACAGGTAAAAAATAGACTACCTCTTTCCATGCGAAAAGAATGATAATGAAGGATACATTCCTTTGGTTATTCAATTTCGCAGTAGGAAGCAGATTAAGGCTGCAATCCCAATCCTAACCCCATCATCTGAGAGTAAATTCCATTGAACTCAGTGGGACTTACTTCTGAGAAAACATTTACTAAAAGCCCAGAAAGAACGGAGTATGCTCAAAGACCTCCACAACCAATGGAGGCTCAAGTTGAAAAACAGAAAAGGAAATTTGAGGGGCTGGTGAGTGAAACTGCATACCTGTTTGTTGATTTATATAAGTTGTTTTGTTGTTAGAAGTCCCAACCATGTAAACTTGGGTAATTTAAGAAATCTTTTGTATTCCATATCACGAGGTTTACCTCTAATCATGCTGATTCCCCCGCTTTTATTATTACATTATTTATTATCTGGGCCCGGTGATTAGGGATGAATAACCTTTGGTTTACCCCTGAATTGCCCCAATACCAGTTGCATTCACACAAAAATAGTGAAAAATCAGGTCTCAGGAAGCACAAGATGATTCAGAAAGCAACAGAATGAAAAGAGTTAACAATAACATCATGTGGAAGTGCTCTAAAAACAAATGAATTTTTTAAAAAGAGCAATTCCAGAGAAATGGGCTAGTGTAAAGGCACCCTAACTATCCCATTGTAGTCTAAACAGAAACCAAAGCTTTTACACTGCATGCTATCACCACAATCTCCTTACCTGTAAAATATGTGTTGGCAGGCAGAGTAGAACTTGGAAATTTATAATACCCATTTCCTGGAAAACGGATTCCTTTCATTACAGTTACACTTGATGTTGCTAAAGATGCATCCATTCTCTCCAGCTGATAGATTGGAGGAGGCCCATTAAGTTCTTCAGGTTCCTTCCAACTTATCTTTATCACTGTGCTGTTTATTCCTTCAGCATAAGGGGCAATTAGCTGTCTTGGAGCTATTTATATATAAAGAGAAAAAAGGAAAGATGCATCTGTCAGTTAAGGTTATCCAAACAATACTGGTTTTCAGAATAAACCAGGGAGTTCTACATGTATAATATATTGTTCCCTAGGAAAGCAGTATCAATTCCAATTCCAAACAACCTTTGACCTGTGTGCTATTGCAGTCATACAGTACAGATAATTCTTGATTTAGTAAAAAATCTGAATGGCAGCCCTCCAATGTCTTGTTTGACTTGTCAGTGGTACAGTACTGGCTTTTTTTCCCACCTTAACTACTGACTGAAAGTAATTTTATCTCAGCATCATAAAAATAATAATACAGACCTTAAGGCACAAATTCAACTACAGTGGTACCTCGGGTTACAGATGCTTCAGGTTACAGACTCCACTAATCCAGAAATAGTACCTCGGGTTAAGAATTTTGCTTCAGGATGAGAATAGAAATCGCGCAGCGGCAGCAGGAGGCCCCATTAGCTAAAGTGGTGCTTCAGGTTAAGAACAGTTTCAGGTTAAGAAGGACCTCCGGAACGAATTAAGTTCTTAACCCGAGGTACCACTGTAATTCTTGTAAACAAGGGCACCCAGCTATCTCTCCAGAGTGTCTTCAAATATATCAGGAATAGGAAATATAGGTTCTCTTTGATAGGAGGAATTTTGTGTGATCTTTTACCGCTCGATTAAATCACAATAGAGAAGGCGCCTGTCTGATTACAGTGGGAGGGAGTTCCAAAGGTTAGGTATTGCTATGCTAAAGGTCCAATTCTATCATTGTGTGGAATGGATCTCCTGGTAGGATGGTATCTGCAGGATGCTTTTTCCTACGGAACACGCCAATCAACTGGGTATATAGGGAGTGTGATGATCGTATCCATATCCTGGTCCCAAACTGTATGCAACTTTGTACACTAAAACCAGCACCTTCAACCTAACTCAGTGGAAATTGGCAGCCATTGCAATTCTTTCATATGATGGCTGCCCCCCCCCCCCCCGTGAGCAGTTGAGCCAATGCTTTTTGCACTAGTGTAATTGTTTGGTATGCAGTCTTTTGTAGCTTGTTGTGGTTTGCTGGCCTGGAAAACTGGTCACTGCTATGCTATGTGGTTAACTTCGGTGCAGCAATTTCCTCAAGATGTCTTTTAGCTATAATATACTGTTGCACACCAACCCAATCTTTTCACAATGCTAGATTCCAGTGGTTCCAGGCACTTACCCAGGGTATGGTTCCCTTCAGAATGATGGACAGCGGAGACTGTGATGTTTTTATGATCTATGGTTTATTTGCACATATTTACAACCTGAGCTTCCAGCTTCTACCTCACATACACCAACTCTCAACTCTGGCCTTTGTCTTTCTAACTACCAGCAAGTTGAGGAAGTGGGGTCTACCCATTTGCAATCTGGCACAGAGCTGCTTCTTTTGTTACCTTAATGGCCCATATTTAGGTGGCCATTAACTCAACAGTAAGCTAGCCTGGCTATTTCAGGAATTGAATCCATTTTGGATCCAGGAATTAGAGGGAGGGGGGCCCAGGCATACAGTCTACCCACCCAAAAAAACACCTCATAGCAATACTTTTATCCACTCTGAACCCCAAGCAATCATTACTTTGCAAATCTGTAATGTTTTTACATGAGGAGAGACCTCAACTATGCAGTATATATCAAAGACAGAGTTTTCTGTGATTATAGGGCACGACATTCATTTGGAGAACAATCTGGATTAAAATATACATCTTGCAAATTACTTCAGTTAGCTAAGAGTTTGTTGCAAAGCGTTTCATTTATAACAAATTAATAACATATCCTTAAAGCTTCTTGCATACAAAACCATCATTTTCTCACATTAACCTGTAGTATGTTGCTATTACTTTTTCTACAACATGATAAAATATTACTTTTGGCAGAGGGAATGATGGGAGACAAAAACCCACCAACCGTGCTATGCATTGTAAATTCTTGCTTGGACATCATTTATGACTTCACAATCTAATTAGTATCATACTGCTATGTTCGAAATTTACTGTGTTGAAATTGAAGTAGTGCAGTGTGAGGTCACAAGCTTCCCCGCATAAGTAGCGCAGAGCGCTAATGAAATGCAGTATTAATGCACAGGTTTCAAAAGAAAACATGGCTTTACAATTGGAACTTCACCTTTGGAGCAAATCAGTCTGTGTCAGCATTTTAAATGTGAGTGCCAAGGTTGAGTCCTCTAGTTCAGCTTAGAGTTGCTAAAGCAAAAAGGCTAAAATTCATTATTTCTAAAATGAATACATACAGCCAACCTTTCTTCACAACAACAACAACCACATCTCCCTTAAACAATCATCCTTTAATAAATAGGAGTTGCCTGCACTGTAATTATAACATCTTTGCTACCCAAATTTGAAGCTTTTATGGGGCTTGTGCAATTAACTACTTAAATGCATTGTAACACTTGCTTCTCTGACAGGAAAGTATTGATTTTTTAATCATTTTCAAGTCTACTCTAGCACAAATAAATGTACTACAGTTACAGTTAATGCACTGTGTACACGCATTAAACACTAGCATGACACAATTTATTATTTTGTGATATATGGAACAGAAACCCAACCTTTCAAAAAGCAACATCTTCGGTATAACATTAGTATTGTAACTACCATGTCCTTGGTGATTCAGAATACTTGTGTGTTGACATGTACAGTGAAGAGTCTCTATTGAAGCTGGTACTTCAGCAATTTGGATGAAAAAAGTAAGATTATAAATCTGCAGTACAGGTTGCCATGTCACTGGATTGTACAATATAGCTACTGGAGGCTAAAAGGCACTGTATACATTTCCTAAAGGTGTCACTGTGGTACCTGTAGCTGCTTTGTCAAAGGAGCAGTCTATAATTTTGCCTATTTAAATTTTGTCCAAGCCTCCTAAAACACATCTGTCAAAGCATACTGTATTTTAGTAGACTCAGCTATATTTTGCATATTTTAATTATGTAGTGTTTTTAAAATTTATTCCTAGATAATATATAGTTGATATATTATAAAGGTAAAACATTAGTTTAAACGCCTATGACTAGGTGTTTGCTGTTGTGTAACAGAGGGCACCAAACAGATGGCCCATACTGTTTTATGTTAAAGATATATCACTTATAGATATTGCTGTATAGGTCACTATAAAAAAAAGCATTTCGCTTGTGTGCGTGAACACACACATACAATCTGTGTGCCTAAAAGAAAAATATAATTGTTGGTAAGTAAAGAGCAGTTAACTTTGTTTTGTTTGAAACGATATCATTTTAGTTTTAGAAGCTAAGACAGATGCCAGCATTTCACTGCGAACAGATGGTAATTCCATCTAATAGTGCATCTCTGTATTAGTAAGGTCTGTTGTGTATACAAACAGTAATAAACACTAGGTGAGTATCAAAATAAATTTTAATTGTTGACATTAAATTCTGGCAGCCATGCTTCTAAGGATAGTGTATTCTTTTCACAAATCTGTCAGGTTTGCTAATGCAGCTGCTAAAAGTTTCCTATAGCCTGTCAGGTTCTAAAGCTAATAAAAACGCATTTGCATTACAGCTACAAAATTTACAGGTCTACTTCTCTCTCATGCGTTTATATCAACAGCAACCTCTCAAATAATCAGCAGCACTTCTAATATTTGGTTCCTCTTGGCTTTAGTCTGAAATTTGCTCCTCAGTGTTTTCCCTTCAATTAAAAGCCGAAATAGCAACAGTCTTTAGCAGCACTTTGAAAACGTAACCATTCATGAGAATATGGTCTCATTTATGCTTTGGCTACTGCTAATTAGAACTCTAACCTTTTAAATGGCTACTTGTAGGGTTGTCCTTAAACACACACATACACTCAAACTCATATGGTGTACAATTTCAGTTTGTAAGCAAACATTCAATGTTATGTTTGCCCCTCGACTAAAAAATGAGAGCTCCCTTCGCTGAAGCAGCTTGGCTATTGTTACAAGATGTTAATAAAAGGGTGCCAGGAATGTTGTTAATAGAACTGCGACTAGTTTGGCAATGCAAAGTATTTTGCCATTCAACCTCATGAGTAAATCTTTGTAGTGAATGGGAGTGACGGAGACATAGAAATGGTTGAGCAAGGATAGCTTAGTCTGTAGTCCAGAATCCTAACTGATGAACCCCCACAAAGACACACCAACAGGGTTGCCTAGTGATTGATTTAAAATGTAATACCCTGAACTTCAATTTTTAAAACTTATAGGAGGGCTTACATTAAGACACTGTGAAAACCATTTTCAAAACAAAGTTAATAACAAATGAATTACAGAGAACACAGAAGGCAGCAATAGACAGCAATAAAACTGTTCCACAAGTAGCAGTCATAATTACATATTTTTAAAAAAGCTAAACTGAAACTGAAAAACTGAAAAATAAAAACCTTAGGTCTAGTACCCAGAAGCAGTGCCTATGCCTTTAAATTTCCATGTGTTAAATGAGCTTCCTGCCATGGTGCAAACCCATCATTCACTAGTCCCCTCTCTCTGGCCACCTCCATCATGATATTAAATTTGTCCTATAGGAGACAGGTGGGAGTACAAATGAAGAGCTAGTAGGGAACTAATGGGCAGTGGGGGCAGCGACAGCCTTGTTTGCTGCCTTGGGGCATTTATAGCTACTCAAACCATCCCTGGGCAAGGATTAGGCAGCTGTATTGGTTATCCTGATGACATACCTGCACATGGTAAGACTAAAGCTACTTATTTCCAGTTTAAAACAGTAGGGCTGGAATATTCCTCAAATAAACATAACAAGTTTTAAGGGTTCATTGTATTATGAACACAGAATCATATTTCTTTAAAAATCAATGTAAAAAAAAATCCCGAAAAATATATTGCTTCCACCATATGGGACAACCAACGACTCACCAACCGATTTAAGATGCAGCATATTGAGCTGACCATATGTTACAGTGCTGTTGAATGGCTGAGTGATTCATGCCCGTCACATTCTAGTATATCAATTAAAGCTCCTTGAAGTCTGCATGATTTGTGTCTCTGTTATTAAACCCTGCTAATTCATCCCACTTACACATCTGTTATAAATCTCTAGGAGTGCTGCATGATTCATGGCAATCTGTGAGCATGGTACAGCAAATTCTTCTCCTTGTAATTAACAGTAAATTGTTTTACTGCCATGCAATGAATTTTTCAGTTATATTGCAAATGAACTCCTAAATGCATGGCTCTTTCCTAAGAACTGACTTATATCATTAGGCAATTAAAAAGTATTGCTCTGAACCAAAAGCTTTTAATCAAGAGAAATACAACTTAAACTCAGCCTAAAGACCATGCAAATTTGACATACTGGCAACAGAATAATTTGTGCAATTTCCCGAGGAGTGAAATATGTCCTTTGGGGAGAACAAACAAATAAGGTTTGGCTCATGCAATGGTGCACAAAGAGCACCCAATCTGTAGCTGGAGAGCACTTGGCAAGAGAAGATACTGAGCGGATACTGTTTATCTCGGGAGTTATTTAAATCATCTGTCATTTGCAAATTCCTCAGATTATGTTTCACGTCTCTAATTGTAACACAGTGCCTATATTCTTGAAATAAATAATTGGATAATTAACCAAGCAAAATCATCACAGGATTCCAGGACTAGTCAAGAGTTTCAGTCAAAGGTGAAGCCAATTCGCTTTTGCTTTGCTGCCTCTGTAGCTTCCTGAAGAGGCTTTGATTCTTCTACCCTGACCCCCGCCACTCCCCATCTCAGTCCAGATCTTGGCACCAGCCTGAAATTCATGAGTCCATACATCAAGCCAGTATAACAACAAATAAAATTAGATTCAAAGAAGGGGGACTAATTGAAGGGTGGCAAGCAAAAGTATATGTGTGTGTGTGTGTGTGTGTGTGTGGATGCAATGGCACATTTGCATGCTCATTTTCCCTTTTCAGCATGGAGCAGAAAGTGACTTTGTTTTAATGAGGGATTATTCAAGACAGGAACGAACAAAATGCATTCATAACTAAGAACAAAGATTGTATTGTGAAACAAAAAAACAGGCAACTGCTGAGAAAGAAGGGGATGATTGGTTTATGCATTATGAATAAAAAGGTAGAAAAATATTTATATTAGTATTCACTAATGACTATATATACAAGATTGCTGTAATTAAAATTATAAATTAACATATTAAGAGTGCTTGTTTAATCACTTTGGGTCCCATTCACAGTGACAGACTTTTATGTACTTGCATGCAAAGCAATGTGTGTTTTCAGACCAGAGGCAAACAGCCTGCGTATTTTACTTTTAATAGAGAAAGGAAAATCTAATGCACCACTAATTACCAGTTAATTGGATATGGGTGGTTTTTAAGACTATGATAGAGTATTGTGCTTAAAAACCATTATATGACAGGCAAAACATATGGTTCTTATCAGTAGTGTGTACCTTTCTGAACTATTGGAAATTCAGGCATTACAGGTTTCTCTTTGAAGACAGTAAACCTAGGGATGGCAAAACTTAAATAAAAATATACATCAAATCCTATGCTCCCAAAGGTGTGGAGCTTGTTTTGCTTTTTGGCAACTGTATTCCATTCATAAATTGATGAAAACTGAGTATTTTCCAGATACACAAGAGTGTCAAAGGAAAAGAACAGCATCAAAGATAGAAATAGGTATATGTGGCCCTGCAGCATGGCAGATAGTCTAGCATCCTGTACTCACAGCATGGCCCATCTAGTCTAGCATCCTGTACTCACAGTGGCCAACCAGATGTTTACGGGAAGCACGCAAGCAGGACCTGAGCTCAACTGCACTCTGCCCACCTGGGATTCCCAGCAACTGTGGATGTGACTGTTGCTATTAGCTGCCGATAGCCTTATCCTCCATGAATTTCTTCAATCCATTTTTAAAGCCCACCAAGTTGGTAGCCACTGCTGCCTCCTGTGGAAGTCCCATAACTGCACTATGTGAAGAAGGACTTTCATTTATCTGTCCTCAACCTTCTAACATTCAGCATCATTGGATGTCCACAAGTTCTAGTATTGTAAGAGAAGAAGAAAAACCTTTCTCTATCCACTTTTCCCCATGCCGTGCAAAACTTTAGACACCTCTGTCATGTTGCCTCTTACTCACCTTAACTAAAAAGTCCCACATGTTGCAACTTTTTTCTTCACAAGGGAATTTGATCATTTTGGTTGTTCTTTTCCAACTCCAAAATACCCTTTCTGAGGTATGATAACCAGAAGTGTGAACGGTGTTCCAAATGCGGCCACACCGTATATTTGTATAACTGCATTATGATACTGGCATTTATTTTCAACTCCTTTCCTAATGATCCCTAGCCTGGAATTCTCTATGACAAAGTTGCTCAAGGGTCTTAAGATTATTACACAAAAAACTTGTTTATTTAGTTACGACCAACTTTAGCTGAATCTGGGCCAATGAATTTGCAATACAGTGTTTTATGATATCACTGGTACAAAGAGATAATCAGTACCATCATATAGCTCAGGCTCATATAAAGGCGGTCTGCTATATATAGACCATTTAAACTATTTTAAAACCATTTCTGAATATCATGCTCACCTGCCACGAAACATGCAGTACACGTAGGGTTGCCATATTTCAAAAAGTAAAAACCAGGACACCCCAAAAGTTTTTTTACAAAAACACCCAAAAAACCGTGATTTTTCAATTGACTTGCCCTAAGATCCTGGACAAAGAGCCACCTTTCAGAAATTCCCACCTTTGAAATCCTAGTAATGTCCAGGAAAATCCAGACGTATGACAGCCCTAAGTACACATTTATATTTCCACTTTAAGGTCAACATTAGGCATTTAAAATGTTCTACAATTATTTCTTTGAACACCTGTGAAACCTCCAGTGACAACCATGAAGACAGTTTTAATTGAAACTCATATTTAATATCTGACAAATAAATGATAACTGTGTTTCTTAGACATCAGTGGGAATTTGATTCAGATTTCAAGTTCAGATTTGTGTTTGCATGTTCTGGATTCTAATTTGGAGACACCAAGCATAAACATCCAAGCTTACTGTTGCTTACACTTAAAATGGGATCTGTAGAAATATTAGCATTATTGTCTGATTTTAATATATGTGAAACCTGGAGCGGTGAGGAGCGCTAACGCATTGCACCAGCACCTCTCCTTGTGCCAGCTTGGTCCTGACAATCCTTCTGTTTGTGCAGGTTTTGCCCGGCAACACCTACACAGATGGGCCTGTCATGCCCCCTGAATGTCTAAATATTCACTTTTGCTTTGACACATGAGCAAGAGACAATAACCAAATGGTTATCTTCCCTCAGCCACCAGCTGTTCACCATTGGCAGCAAAGATGATAGGAGTTATTTGCAGGAGCGTCAGTCCCATTTTTTAACAGTAATATCTGATGATTCCCTATAGAAAATAATTATTCAGGTTTCCATGGCACTTCTCTGCTGCTTTCCATGTGTTTACTTTAAACTCCATGATGAAACGGTATAGAAGTATCATTTGCTTCTAAGGTTTCAAATGTAAAAGTGTATACATGCAGATGGAAAGTTCAAGCTGGTTCACACTCACATTACTAGATGACTACACCTGCAGTGCTACTGGCAGGTAAGGATCCATACCACTTTCCAAAGGGATGCTCTGAACAACCCAGAGCCAACAGTTCTGTGGAACTTTTGCTTTAAGCAGAACTCCGAAGTCTCTCTCATAAATTATCTTGGGAACATAAGATGCCTAGTGAAGCTGTGTAATGAAACCGATGAAGTCTGTGGATCCTTTCACCTCCACTCACTTTCCAGGACAGATCTCCCTACAACTGTTATAAAAATGTATTATAATAAGGAAGCATTTGGGATCTTGTAAGTGGCGCTGTGGGTTAAACCACAGAACCTAGGACTTGCCGATCAGAAAGTCGGCAGTTCGAATCCCCGAGACGGGGTGAGCTCCCGTTGCTTGGTCTCTGCTCCTGCCAACCTAGCAGTTCGAAAGCACATCAAAGTGCAAGTAGATAAATAGGGACCTCTCCAGTGGGAAGGTAAATGGCGTTTCCGTGCGCTGCTCTGGTTCACCAGAAGCAGCTTAGTCATGCTGGCCACATGACCCGGAAGCTGTACGCCGGCTCCCTCGGCCAATAAAGTGAGATGAGCGCCGCAACCCCAGAGTCGGTCACGACAGGACCTAATGGTCAGGGGTCCCTTTACCTTTAAGCAGTCCCTCTGCTTTTGGTTTGCGTTGGTCTTCCAGGCTACCAAAGAAAAGCAGTCACTGAAGTAGGAGCAAAACACATAATTCTCTCTTTCATGTAAACACCATACATTTGAACTGTAGTTTGTTACAGGTGCTGAGAATTGTAGCTCGGTGGCAGATAAACTACAGTTCCCAGGATTATTCAAGGATGCCCTGGGTTTTAAATGTGCTTCATAAGGTATGTTATATGCACAGCCTAGCAAAACTAGATCTGCAGCTTCTTTCCCCAAACACCCACAATGCGATCAAAATGCATTTCAGATGGTGCTCTTGCATTTACTCCTGATAATTAGAAGCAAGGAGATTGTTAATTAAAGTAGCCTTTAAAATAATTTGTCAATTGTATTTTGCTTGTGCATCTCAGCAAGAGTTGACACACAAAGCACATTTGCTAGATTTCAGTGAAAAAAGTTAATTCAAGTAAATGGATACAGGCTTAAAATGGCAACTTTCCAAACCTAGAAATGAAAAATAGAAAAATACTCAACATTTAATATATCTAAATCTACTGGTCACTCAATTTTATACTCTACTGTATTGTTTAAGGTGACTGATACCAAATTATTAAAACAATAATAAACAAGCTGTCAGGTTTCAATGAGCTATTTATTTTCAGGGAACTGACAGATAAGCAAGAAACGATGCTTTATCACTAATAATAGCCAAGGGTCCTATCTAAATTCCATTAGTTATTTTTGAAACTGTTCATTACAATATATTACAGAATCCTGAGGTACAAAGATTTGAAGGACTGGCACCTACAGAGTCTCCAAATTACACATCTCAACTGAGTGTTTGAGACTGATGCTGAGGAGTATATGTCTGTACACCAGGGATTGGGAAGTTCAGACCCATTGACTAAATGCACCTATCTATCTTGTTCTCAGGACTCCTCCCTAGTCACACCCCTTGCCTATCCTGCTTTGCATTCTCCTTGAATGTTTTGTCTGGCTGGAATGTATCCTCAAACTCTTATAATGCCTATTGCATGCCTGGACGGAAGACAGAGAGGGATGTTTCAGTGTGGTTGGGAACAAGCCCACTGTGCAAAGGTAAAATTAACATTCATTGCTCTGCCAACTTTTGCTTCCAGTGCTTCCTACTGACATGTGTGTCCCAAAACATGGCCTAGAAGGGGTTTCGATTCTTGGGCTGAAAAATCTTCCCCGTCCCTACTGTATGCTGTAGTGCAATAAACAGACAAATCATATTCAAACTTTATGCCAATTTATGTGGGGGTAGAGGGTCACATGTGCACCCCCTTCCAAATATGCAAACATTTCTACATCTTGCAAGTGTACCTTTTCCCCCCTCCTAGGTTTCAATCATGCATATAGCTCTCAGAAAAACTTCCTGCACTACTCCTGGTTAGGAGAAAGGTGGGGTTTTGCTATAGGACATCCAAAATGTGAACAGGATAGGTGGTCCCCCTACCCCAAAATGCAAGAACAGGTGATGCAGCCTATGACCAGGGTGCCAATAATTTTGCAACTGTAAAATGCTATATATATGCTAAACATGCTATTGATGCAAAAGGTGCTAGTAGTAAATGTTAACTTCATTAGGCTTATGTACTTTATTTGCTGAAACTGTAAACAAACAAACAAATGTTATGTTAAATGGCTTCTCATTGAAAAAGAAACCCATGCAGGCTTTCTAATACACTACAAGCCTATGTGGAAAACATGGTGTTTTGTTTTTAATCTGTCATGGTAAACAAATACCAATTAAGCTAGTCACTTTGTATTAACACAGCACCTATCTCAGTCACTATGCATCAACCTGTGATCATCTGTAATGGTGCTCATTAGAAAGGTACGTGCTAAATTTATACTTCAATACAATTTTTTCTCTTCCCTTACCTGCTGCTAAAGTTTGCCCCATTCCCTGCTCGCTGCTGACACAGCCAACTTGATTGCAGAGAGTAATGGTAAAATAGTACATTCTGTATGGTTCCAGTCCTTCCACTGTGTAGGACTGTTCATCAGCTTCAGCAACATACAAAACCTAAAAAGCAAATAGAGTTAAGGCAGCTATCTTGATAGCACTTCCATTATTTTACACTGATAAGAAAGTACATTTAGCAAAAAGAAATTAGCTTTTGCTGATTTAAAAAAAAACCTTTTTTAACCTTAATACATTTGCCAAGAGCCATTAGTAGAAACAGGACTTTTCCAAAGAACCTCAAAGAACTAGACTATAAATTGTAATTGAATATAAACTGTACTGTCACAGCTTACACTGATTTTATGCAATCACAGATTTAGCAGATTGTCAATAAATAAACAAATAAACAGAAATGGTTATTTTTACAAACAGTGTAGATTAAGCATTACAGCTTTCTATGATGAAATCTACCAATCCAATCACCATGGAATAAGAGGGATGACTAACAAGTATTTCAAAAAGAAGACTTGTCTCTTGCAAACACATAAATTTATTAGTATCATCACCAATATTAATTATATATCAGCACTAGTGGGTTTAGCACTAAGAAAATGAATTTTCCTTAAGGTAGGTTTAAAGGTAAAGGGACCCCTGACCAGTAGGTCCAGTCGTGGCCAACTCTGGGGTTGCGGCACTCATCTCGCATTATTGGCCGAGGGAGCTGGCATACAGCTTCTGGGGCATGTGGCCAGCATGACTAAGCCACTTCTGGCAAACCAGAGCAGCGCACAGAAACGCCATTTACCTTCCCACTGGAGCGGTACCTATTTATCTACTTGCACTTTGATGTGCTTTAGAACTGCTAGGTTGGCAGGAGCAGGGACCGAGCAACGGGAGCTCACTCCTTCGTGGGGATTCGAACTGCCGACCTTCTGATTGGCAAGTCCTAGGCTCTGTGGTTTAACCCACAGCGCCACCCGCGTCCCTCTAAGGTAGTTTACATGGGCATTATTTCAGTGGAACAGTGAAAAGAAGAGGAAGGAAAAATCCACAATAGGGAGGGAGCATTGCAGGGGTCCCTTCACCTTTACTTTATTCCAGCAAGCAGCCCACTCCTTATCTCTTAACAATGGCCAGGAGACTAAGAAATGTTTTGTCTGCACGGAACCTCTTGGGTATCCTTGCAGAATTAAACCATGACTTCATGTATACAAGCCATCAGACATTCCCTTCAGAACAATTTGCCAGGAACAAGCCATGTCCTCTCATACGGAGACAAACAAACGAAAAGTCAGCTCCACCCTGGGCAAAATGCCATAGTAACAACTTTGATACTCCCCACTGCACTTTCATAATGGCGAGCACCGCTCCACTGGCAAATTTGAATTTGGCATAGCCAACAAGCCTGGGACCACTTTATAACATCCATATATCAATAAGCAGAGAAAACAGATTGCTAATAACAATAATACCTGAGAATACACTGGCAATACTTTTTGTTCAGTAATTACATTGACGCTGTACCCCATCACTTCTCCTCTTGCTTCATTATCTTGTGGCTTTTCCCAAGATACATTGACAGAATATGGTGAAAGAGGGAATACTGATGGAGGTGGCATGAATACAGGAGCTAAAACACAAATAAATGTGCTAATTTATCATAAAATAAATGAACAACATGTGTCAGGCAAGTTTTCCCACTATATTTGTAAAATACCATCTGTTAAACTTGATAAAATGGCTGTTTGCATCCAATTCCTAAATAAGCAGCTTGTAGAAATTAATTTTCAGGTCTAAAAGGAATTTTCATATGGTTTTCAATGCTACAAATTTAAAGTAAATGTATCCCACCTATAGGCAAAGTATGGGATCTATTATTTTTATGGTGCACTAACCACCACTTAAAATTTGAAACACAATATAGGTTTCACAGAATAATGCAGATGGATTTTTAAAAGCACAGCCATTCTGCGACCCAGGAAAACCCTGATTAGAGGAAAAATTGTTGGACACTTAAACACTGTCAAAGTAAATTTAATTGCTGAGCAGTTTTGAAATCAACATGTTTCTCTTGTATTATAATAGCTAGTATTTCAGAGATCTTTAATTATGTCATATGTGACTGCTGCAGGATAAGCTTCCATTTTTCAAGACCTATAGGCACTGTAAAATGGTTGTCTTTTGGAAAATACCATTTACAAATCCATCCACAGCAAAAATGCTGGGTTTTTAAAAGTTAACAGCCCAATCCACAATCCTTGGCTTTCAGCCATTTATTCATAAGTTACGTTCCAGCTGAGGGAAATCAATGGGGCTTGTGTTCAACTGCAATGTCTTTGGGATTGAGATACCTACATGGTTGACTTGAGTTAGACTATTGTTATGATCTTTTTAACCAAATGCTTCTGAGAGTCAATTTAATGGAAATAGGTAGGGTTTACTTCCAAATAAGTAAATATGGGACTCGAATGCTCATTTAAATGTAGCATAAAGGTAAAGGTAAAGGTACCCCTGCCCGTACGGGCCAGTCTTGACAGACTCTAGGGTTGTGCGCCCATCTCACTCAAAGAGGCCGGGGGCCAGCGCTGTCCGAAGACACTTCCGGGTCACGTGGCCAGCGTGACATCGCTGCTCTGGCGAGCCAGAGCCGCACACGGAAACGCCGTTTACCTTCCCGCTAGTAAGCGGTCCCTATTTATCTACTTGCACCCGAGAGTGCTTTCGAACTGCTAGGTTGGCAGGCGCTGGGACCGAACAACGGGAGCGCACCCCGCCGCGGGGATTCGAACCGCTGACCTTTTGATCGGCAAGCCCTAGGCGCTGAGGCTTTAACCCACAGCGCCACCCGCGTCCCAAAATGTAGCATAACAAGGTATAAATCACTCTTATCCAACATAGTGGAAGACTTCCTATCTGTTTAGCAGATAAAATTAAGTGAAAGAGAAATCATTGGCTAGAAAGTAATGTACAATTATAAACAACCAGCTAATTCAATATGACAACTCTTAAAATAAAATTATGCTTATGAACCGTTCTTAATTAGTTATAATTAACTGGATTGAACCTGGACATCAACCACATCCACCAATTTCATGAAAATAGGATCAGAGACCACAAGTGTTTTTAAACATGTTTTCAAATCAACCCATCAAAAAATAAGACTTCAAAGTAAGGGCCTAATCCAGACAAAGTTAAATCTTTTTCAGTTACACCGAGTTCAATGGAGAGTGGGTCTTTAATTTAAATGCAGCAGCATAAGCCTAGGTGTAGACATTATGACACCCCATTTATGTATCCCATCAAAGCAGAAAACCCACAGGTCATCCACTATCACAAACTACATGTGAAATTCTTACGTACCTATTCAACCTGCTGCTGGCAGAAATGGAAAAAAATACGCAAAACAATGATGCCATTTTATGTGTTTCGTTTGTGTAGAATTTACTGTGCAGAGGGGTAGGGTTAGCTTTTGGCAGCAGCTATACATGTTCCATAACATCTACTTCCAGAATTCATTTGTGGACTGTCAATGACCATCATAAAGCTCACTCTGACATGAAGGTAATATGTGATAAATGTGACAAAATAAAATAAAGACATAATGCTGGTATACTGTCTTGTTGTTGTTGTTTAGTCGTTTAGTCGTGTCCGACTCTTTGTGATCCCATGGACCAGAGCATGCCAGGCACTTCTGTCTTCCACTGCCTCCCGCAGTTTGGTCAAACTCATGCTGGTAGCTTCGAAGACACTATCCAACCATCTCGTTCTCTGTTGTCCCCTTCTCCTTGTGCCCTCCATCTTTCCCAACATCAGGGACTTTTCCAGTGAGTCTTCTCTTCTCATGAGGTGGCCAAAGTATTGGAGCCTCAGCTTCACAATCTGTCCTTCCAGTGAGCACTCAGGGCTGATTTCCTTAAGAATGGATACGTTTGATCTTCTTGCAGTCCATGGGACTCTCCAGAGTCTCCTCCAGCACCATAATTCAAAAGCATCAATTCTTCGGCGATCAGCCTTCTTTATGGTCCAGCTCTCACTTCCATACATCACTACGGGGAAAACCATGGCTTTAACTATACGAACCTTTGTTGGTAAGGTGATGTCTCTGCTTTTTAAGATGCTGTCTAGGTTTGCCATCGCCTTTCTCCCAAGGAGCAGGCGTCTTTTAATTTCGTGGCTGCTGTCACCATCTGCAGTGATCATGGAGCCCAAGAAAGTAAAATCTCTCACTGCCTCCATTTCTTCCCCTTCTATTTGCCAGAAGGTGATGGGACCAGTGGCCATGATATTCGTTTTTTTGATGTTGAGCTTCAGACCATATTTTGCGCTCTCCTCTTTCACCCTCATTAAAAGGTTCTTTAATTCCTCCTCACTTTCTGCCATCAAGGTTGTGTCATCTGCATATCTGAGGTTGTTGATATTTCTTCCGGCGATCTTAATTCTGGCTAGGGATTCATCCAGCCCAGCCTTTCGCATAATGAATTCTGCATATAAGTTAAATAAGCAGGGGGACAATATACAGCCTTGCCGTACTCCTTTCCCAATTTTGAACCAATCAGTTGTTCCATATCCAGTTCTAACTGTAGCTTCTTGTCCCACATAGAGATTTCTCAGGAGACAGATGAGGTGATCAGGCACTCCCATTGCTTTAAGAACTTGCCATAGTTTGCTGTGGTCGACACAGTCAAAGGCTTTTGCATAGTCAATGAAGCAGAAGTAGATGTCTTTCTGGAACTCTCTAGCTTTCTCCATAATCCAGCGCATGTTTGCAATTTGGTCTCTGGTTCCTCTGCCTCTTCTAAATCCAGCTTGCACTTCTGGGAGTTCTCGGTCCACATACTGCTTAAGCCTGCCTTGTAGAATTTTAAGCATAACCTTGCTAGCGTGTGAAATGAGTGCAATTGTGCGGTAGTTGGAGCATTCTTTGGCACTTCCCTTCTTTGGGATTGGGATGTAGACTGATCTTCTCCAATCCTCTGGCCACTGCTGAGTTTTCCAAATTTTCTGGCATATTGAGTGTAGCACCTTAACAGCATCATCTTTTAAAATTTTAAATAGTTCAGCTGGAATATCATCACTTCCACTGGCCTTGTTATTAGCAATGCTTTCTAAGACCCATTTGACTTCACTCTCCAGGATGTCTGGCTCAAGGTCAGCAACCACACTACTTGGGGTATACGAGACATCCATTTCTTTCTGGTATAGTTCCTCTGTGTATTCTTGCCACCTCTTCTTGATGTCTTCTGCTTCTGTTAGGTCCTTTCCACTTTTGTCTTTTATTATGGAAATCTTTGTACGAAATGTTCCTTTCATATCTCCAATTTTCTTGAACAGATCTCTGGTTTTCCCCATTCTATTGTTTTCCTCTATTTCTTTGCATTGCTCGTTTAAGAAGGCCTTCTTGTCTCTTGCTATTTTTTGGAAATCTGCATTCAATTTCCTGTATCTTTCACTATCTCCCTCACATTTTGCTTGCCTTCTCTCCCCCGTTATTTGTAAGGCCTCGTTGGACAACCACTTTGCTTTCTTGCATTTCCTTTTCATTGGGATGGTTTTAGTTGCTGCCACTTGTATAATGTTACGAGCCTCCATCCATAGTTCTTCAGGCACTCTGTCCACCAAATCTAAATCCTTAAACCTGTTCCTCACTTCCACTGTGTATTCATAAGGGATTAGACTTAGATTGTATCTTACCAGCCCAGTGGTTTTTCCTACTTTCTTCAATTTAATCTTGAATTTTGCTATAAGAAGCTGATGATCTGAGCCACAGTCAGCTCCAGGTCTTGTTTTTGCTGACTGTATAGAGCTTCTCCATCTTTGGCTGCAGAGAATATAATCAATCTGATTTCGATGCTGTCCATCTGGTGATGTCCATGTGTAGAGTCGTCTCTTGTGTTGTTGGAAAAGAGTGTTTGTGATGACCAGCTTGTTCTCTTGGCAGAACTCTATTAGCCTTTGCCCTGCTTCGTTTTGAACTCAAGGCCAAACTTGCCAGTTGTTCCTTTTATCTCTTGGCTCCCTACTTTAGCACCCTACTGTCTTAAGACTCTGTAAATAAGACTACTCTAAATGTACTATAGTTTAAGCACAGTTATTATGAGGAAATACTAGTGAATTTAAATTGTTAAGAAGATGGCAAAGAATCCTATAATAGCACTTATAAGGTGAAACCTAAATGAACAAGCAATGTCAAGGAGTAAGGTTTGAAAGGCATATTCTGAAAGAAAAATCTAAGTCTTGAAAATGAGTTTACAAGGGTTAACAATTACCTGCCTCTGCTGTTCTCTGTGACGTCCAACGAGAAAATGTGCTGCCGGCCATATTGACTGATAAAACACGGAACTCATATACTGTGAATGGCTCCAAATCAGTGATGTTGGTGCTAGTAAGAGGTGGTTTCAAAGCATTCTCATTGGCAGATTCTATCACTGGGTGAGGACTGAACCACCCACTTGTTTCAAAAACACGATTTTCAGGAGGAATATGTGTTCCATCCGACTGTCGGGTTCCTCTCATATATAGTTCATATCTAATAATTATACCTAGAAATAACAGTGGTTTACCAAAGATATGTTAGCCAGAAAGGATCTAAAATACTTCTGTTTCTAGTACCACCTACTGGTAGAAACATTGTCCACTGATAGCACCGTATAAATACAACTACAACCATAATACATTGCAAAACCTGCCCTCCCACAAGCTTGAGGAATTTAATTCCTATGGATTCTGATAGACTCTTCCAACTGCACTTCAAATTTTGATGAGTTTTCATCTCAAAGCAACAAGTTTAAGAGAAATTTTGTTTAAGAATGCTTGCATTAGGAGTGGGAAGCCTTAGTCCCAGAAGTAAATGTCAAACCACCAAACACTCTGCTTATCTCTGTGATCCTTGGTACTATACTGTTCACAGGTGGTGCTGTGGTCTAAAACACTGAGCCTCTTGGGCTTGCTGATCGCAAGGTTGGTCTGCCAACCTAGCAGTTCAAAAGCATGCCAGGGCAAGTAGATAAATAGGTAGCACTGCAGCAGGAAAGTAAACAGTGTTTCCATGCACTCTGGCACTTCTCATGGTCCTCCAAGTGCCAGTAGCAATTTAGTCATGCTGGCCACATGATCCAGAAAGCTGTATGTGGACAAATGCTGGCTCCCTTGGCCTGAAAAGTGAGATAAGCACCATAGTCGCCTTTGACTAGACTTAACCATCCAGGGGCCCTTTACCATTACCTACCCCTCACCAGCCCCTCTTACTTCTCCTGGGGAGAAAAGGTTGTGCACAGTAAAAATAATATTTTTAAAATGCACTTATGTGAGCAAAACATGCTGTACCTACTTAAGCAAAAGAAATAGAATCCTACCATTTGCTTTATTGGGTGGGTTCCATTCTATAGCCAATGACGTAGAGTTGATAGTTTGTACAACTGGAGGATGCTGCTGTTCAGGTGGGGCCTGTGCAGTAACGATTGCCACCTCCTGGCTCTGCAAACAGCCTCCACGGGTACACGCTTGAACATAAAAACTGTATTTTGTAAATGGGACCAGATTCCAGACAGTTGTTGAGGTTTCTAAGCCTTCATACTGGTCACAGGCCTGAAGGTCAGGTAAAGAAGTGCATGTCAATACATATTTCTCTATTGGACCAGAGTCGTTTGATAGGCTTGTCCAGCTGAATGAAACAGAGTGTGGTCCAACAGGAATAACTGGGTTTAAATGCAAGTTTCCTACAGGTATCCCAGGCTGTGTTCTGTATGTCAAGGCTGCACTGCTTGTAGATCCATGGACATTGCTGGCCTCAAGGTGGTATGAATAGAAGGAATAGGGAGATAGAGAGGTATCTGTGAAGATCTGGATGCCTATAATATAAACATAAAAAGTTATATTTCGGTAGTCAGATCCCAAGGAGCCACATGCAAATTTCTCATTTTTATTTTTTTATTATTTTGTAATTACCAGTGCTGGGAGGGTGATCAGGTAATGGCCTCCCCCACTGCCACTGGTAAACTTGAATAAAATATTCCTTGCTTTAGTAAAGTCTCAATAAATTTAATTTCATTAATAAACAGTAATGGTTGTTTTTGCGTTATTTTATGTATCAAATAGCTGCACCATGTAATAATGTGTTATCTGAAAGCATCAGAGTTACAGAAGAAAAAGAATGGGTTTTTTTTCCTCCATCTATTGCCTATTCCTTCCTTCTAAAAGAACTCTCAAAATCTTTTCACATTAATGTTGCAAAGCCATCAGTCAAATAATCAGGCCCGGTTTGGAGACTACTGTTAATTTTCCTTGAAAAGTTCAATGCTTCTACATTTGTAATTTGAAACTCTCATTTAGTACTAAGACCTGTATGCACGCTGTTGCACTTAGGTGGTGTCCCCTGTGTGTCTTACAGATGCTACACACATACTAAGAATATAGTCATAAACATAAGAATCTGGCAGCATTAACAAATTTATCTTAGTATTCAAATGCCAAACAGTAGATTATATTCACATCATTAATTATCATGATTGTCAGGAAATGTCAGAATGGTAATTTTTTTTTAAGGAACAGTTGTGGCTTTAGAAAATAATGATTTGTTGAACAAGCCTATATCAGTCTCTGATTAGGAAACCAGTAGTTAGTTAATGTTTTAAGAGCAGCTGCTCATCGATGTTAATATGATTTCGAAATGGCATCAGCACACTATTCTAGAAGGATTGCTCCATTCAATTCCAAGAATATAGCAGGGACTTTAGTAAACCTCTAGGATATACATTTGAATTGCTAAACACTCTTGTTAGGATATGAAAGATGTAAAGCATAATTTATCCCAGAATAGTTCAGTAAGATAGTGTATGTACATAGAAAAGTGTCAGAATCTGAACTTGAAGCAAGTACTAAACTTAGGACTTCAGCAGCTGGAGGACCAGGACTCATTCTGTACACTACTACCAATCTCTAGGTAATAAAAAGAGTAATGCAAGCATATGACAGCCAAAATGATCTATTGGCTAGAGTGCTGGACTTAGGCTGGAGACACTTGGGTTTAAATCCCTGCTCAGCCATGAAGTTCATGGGGTGACTGCGGATCAGTCAGTCTCTTAGCCTGACCTCCCTCACATGATTTTACACTTGTGATTTCAAGGATACTTGACTTCTTTTGGAGGACAGATAAACATGTGATATAGATATAAGCGACTAGACCTAATCTGCCCACATAATGTTTTCCCTCTAAAACCTAGCACAGACCCAATTCAAATAACCACTACCCGGACTATTATACAACTTAAGACACTTTCCTCAAGGTGAGGGGATAGCAAACAGCTCTTCAACCCCCTCCCCTCCAGTATGATGAGCAAGAGAGGATGTGGTGAAGCCTTTCATTTATTTAATATCCCTTCTCCTGCACAAGCAAGACACAAGGACGTAGGAGTGAGTAACTGAGGTGCTTAAGAAGAAGTTGCTGCCATGCCACAGAATCTTTTGCCATTCACACGGCGGGTGGTGGTGGTTAAAGAGACCACTTTACCTGTTCCTTGGTATAGATGAAAGTGAGTCAGTAAGGGGAGTTAATTTTGTTGGATTTGCTCATTTGAAAATATGGCTGCTCACCAGGAAATGGTAAAATCACTTGATACCAGAGCTAAACTGACTGCCTAGAGGAAGGAAGGCTTGTAAGCAAGTCTTGGATGGAGTACCAGCGGGCCCTAACGTTATTAGAAGGTATCACTATCTGGACAGGGGTAGCCTAACTTCTATGCTCAGGTAACATCTAGGTTATACTTAGGGCTGCCTCTGAAGACAATTCAGAAACTTCAGCTAGTGCAGAATTTGGTAGTCAGGTTGCTCAACAGGTCAAGACGGTTTGAGCATCTTAACTGATCCTGGCCCGACTGCACTGGCTGCCAATTAGTTTCAGGGCCAATGCAAAGCACTGCTTTTGACCTATAAACCTTAAACAGCTCAGGGCTACAATAACTCAAGGATGGCCTTCCTCCATTTGAACGGAACTGGACCCTATGATCATCATCTGATGCCCTTCTTTGTGTGCCTCCCCCATAAGAGGTCTGGAGGATGGCAACACAAGAACAGACTTTTTCTGTGGTGGCTTCCCATTTGTGGAATGCTCTCTCCAGGGAGGCTCTCCTTCATCATTCACTCACAGAATCATAGCCTAGTAGAGTTGGACAGCAGCACGAAGTTTCTACCAGCAATGCAGGAATCTTTTGCCCAGTGTTCTGCTCGAACCCACAACCCTGTGATTAAGAGACTCATCCTCTATTGAGTCAACCCAGCCTTCATTACATATTTTTAGGCTCCAGGTGAAAAAAAATTCTCTATAACCAGGACTTTGGCTGATTCTATGGCCTTTAAATATGTTTTTTTTTGGGGGGGGGTTATTTTTGATTTTTTTAATTATGTATTTTATGTTCTCATTTTGTATTTTTATGCTGTGAACGGCCCTGTGAAGGGTGGTATACAAATTCAAATACATACATACATACAGTGAAATATACATAGGTAGTATTCATGAGCACTCACGGTAAGGGTAGTTATCCTCTGTCATATAGATTTGACTCGCATTTCTATACAGCCTGTACACAAGCCAGTTTGAATTTGGAGAATCAGGTGGATTCCAAACAAGTCTGATAGCAGAAGAATTTACAACTTCTCCTCCTGGCGGCGGCTGCTGAGAAGGAGCTGGATTATAACGCAATAAAAGCCATATTTAGGCATCAAGACAACCAAACTTCATAAGCAGAAGTGCATTTAAAAAATGAAAAGAAACAGTTTCTTCTAGCAGAAGAAAATGATATGAAACAGAAGAGCTGTGTTTCACCAGTACAATCTTAAGAAAAGCCAAAACAAAGCAGCCAGCATACATTAGAAATCACTATGCAAAACATCTAAAATAGCATAATTCTGGCTGAAAATCTGCACAATGCACACATACAGAGCAAACATACAGATGCAGAGACATCTGAAAGAAGTACGTAGATCCCTTGCTTAAAGCTGCCTCTCCACTCCCATCCTAATTCTGGTCTTTTTCTATGTATTCCCTGCAGACACCCACAAGCTTGTTTTCCCTTCAGATGTCTGTTTATGTAAGCTGCTTGTGGAGAAACTGACACAGACTCAATACAGATGACCAACTTACTCAGTTGAAAGATATTCTACTATGACTTTTATTATTTTTCCATATTAATGAAAATGTGGTGGGCTTTTCCCCCTGCCAAATGTTCTAATGTGCGATGAACACTGAGGACCTCATCAAGTTATAAGGCTTCCCCACAAAAAATTCACCACAGTAACAGTACTCTTCAGCATGTGACAATGGCTGGGGAAGATATTTCCTCAAGCCATAGCGTCAACTCACAACCTGGTGTCAACTAGAGTTTTTTTGGACTACAACTCCCATGATCCATTGCCATTGGCCATACTAGCTGAGACTGGTGGGAGTTGCAGTCCAAAATCCCTGTAGAGGCCCAAACTATAGAGGATTGCTGTACTGTCTTTTTAAAAAAGAAACATCTTGCCTTTTCTGCTTTCTTCCCTTAGATGTCAGATTTTAAATCTTAATTCCTATTCTGAGCTTTGCTAATATATTTTGAAGCATTATCAGGCTTGTGAGATATTTTACATTTTAAATATCTTAAATATTTATTTAAGTTTTAATATGTACATGAACACCCTTTAATGTATGAATAAAACTCCTCACTTGCAGACTTAAAAAATTGGTTGTGTATTGCTGGAATATAGCGAGCATGAAAAAGAAGGAAGAAATATACATAAAGGTGATGTCTTGTTCCCACAATAAATGATTATTTAAATAATAAATTTAACCCCATAAGGGCCAGATAACTACAGTATGTTTTAGGGTTTTGTTTTTAAGTGAGAAACTGTAGTCATACCTTGTGGTTCCTTGTGTTGTATGATGAAGGGACAGTGTGGGGTATGTGTACATATATTGATCTTGATTTTAAGGTGTGAAATTACGCACAATACACTTCACGGTCTTAAAAGCAACACAGCAGAGAATTTTACAGGCTTAAAAGCAATGCAGTTTTCTTTTTTAAAAGCCAGAAAAATTTTCCTAAGAGAAACAGAACAACTCCAAAGAGAGGGGAGAAATGTTTTATTGACCCATTTGAAACAACACTTTGAAACTATTATCACAATGAATAAAATTTTAGGACTGTGAGAACATATTAACCCTTCTACTTCCTTAAAACATAGAACCTGGAAGTAGTGAGAAGAAAACACAGAAGCAATGAATGGAGACAGAGGACTTCCATATTATGTGTATATATAAAAAATAAATTTTTGATGATATGCCATTTCCAGGCTCTTTATATTTAAAAAAGAACTTTACTTTCATAAACATATAACTTAGAATATCTGATGCACCCATGATATTGCTTGTATGAGTTGAAAAAATCTTTGCTGCCACCTGTAATCAGGTTCCTCACTCCACTAACTGTCATCTGTCAGCATCCTGGGGTAGCATAGATTTTCTAGACTAACAGTGAAGGACCACACATATCTGCTATTTGGGTCCCTGAACCACAGATTCACACAAAGCGGCAAAACGCTCTTGCAGGTTATTAACAGGATTTTTATTTGAAGTGCATATGCAGAACAAAGGTACAGGGGGATCAGTACGCAACCTGTACACAGTAGTCAGGGTGCGCCCCTTTATATAGATTTGCAAAATAGAATACCACCTGATCTCTTGTAAGTCACCTGATTTCTTGTGGGAAATCGAAACTTATAATAAATTCCCTATTACCATATAAGGTCTTGGTCTTCTCTCCCTCCTTCCTCCTTCCTCCCTCCTTCCTGCAATCTCCCTCATCCTGGTATTACAAGAAATCCTTGTTCCTTATCTCTATCTGCCCAAGCTAGACATTCCGAGAGGCCCATTTGCAATGTAACATTTAAGCATGTCCTTCAATAATAGAACAATTATATTGTAATATGCTCCTTCAACAGCTTTTGGTTCCTCATCTGTTGAACTACTTTTCAACCTAGCTGTTTATTACAATAATATTTTGACTAAGAAGAACTAGTGCCTGGGTTTGCTTTTTTCCTCATCCCAGTTAATCCCTTTTCCTTTTGTGTTATGCCTTTTTAATTGTAAGCCTGAGGGAGAGCAACAGTCTTATTACAGATCTTTGTAAGGTATTCTAGAAGCCTCTTTTGGCTGAAGAGCAAGGTAAAAATCCTTCAACTAAATATAGAAATGAGTATGTTGGTCTCTTTTAAATGCAACATGGAAAGAAAACACCAGGGTATATTAAGTAATGTAGAGACTCACAAGGTAGCATGTATTTTGCTTCTGTCCATTACAAATAACTGTCCCTAAAGATTAGGTATTATAAGTAGAGCTTTGCAATTGGTAGCAATTATACTAGCAAAGTCAAGTTAAAATTGCTAGAGAGAATACACTGGTAGCTATTGGAGGAAAGGAGATTGTGTTAGAAGGAAATGATATTGTGTTCTTATTACTAAAGTTTCATTGCCTCCACAGATGTTCAAGTATGGTATACATTAGAACCATAAAGTTAAAGAAACAACTGATTTTGAAGCATTATGGGCTTTCTATATTTCACTCAGCAAATGTTACTGTTGTCTATACTCACAAATGGAGAAATATTTTTGTTTTTAAATATATATCTTTTGCAGAATTTAATTTTATTACTTATCTTAAATTATGCTACATAATTTACAGTGCAGTCCTAAAATGTATTATCAGAAGTAAAGTCCACCTGCCTTTAATGAATTCAATGGGACTTACTCTCAGGGAAGTGCATATAGGATTGCAGCTTCAAGGCACAATCCAACAAGACCTTTTCCTGAATAAGCTCCTTTGAAATGAATGGGAGCCCTGGCCATTTCAGAAAGGGTTCTGCCATTAAATTCTGTGATAAAGGTCTTACACTGTCTTTAAAACGAGTTGAAACTCGTTTTATATGTGCAGTAGTTTTTGTTTTTTTCATAGGTAATAAGTTTTTTATTGTTTTTATATATGCAATTTTTAAAACTGTTTTTATATATGTGATTGTTTCTATATGTTCTTATTGCACAGTACATCGCTATGAGATGCCTCATAGGAAATTATTAGTAAATTTAATAAATTTATAAAATATGCCCAGGCTGGGACCTGGTAAAGCCCCCTATGGAATTTAGTAGATGTTGTAAGGTAAACTGCTTCGTTGTGGACCATTAACCCTCTTAAGGCATTACAGCTCCTACATTTCTCTACACAGGAGCTGTGGGCAGGAATTCACTGAGTAGCCTTACCTGCTGGCGTTTATGCAAAAAGCACAAACATCTGTAGCAGCCCACACATACGAACAACAGCTTCCAAACAACCTGGAACCTTGATTTCCCAACATTAGGGATGTCATGGAAGACTTCAAACATACAAGCTGTACATGTGACATCATCAACATTTGATTTATTACCTGCCCTTCACCAACAAGTCCCAGGGCAGGTTATAACAATTTAAAATTCAATATTAAAAACAGTTAAAGCAGATTGCAATAACACACATCTCAGGTGTCAAAGCCCAGGGTAAAGAGGTGCATCTTCAGAATTCACTGAAAGCTGCATAGTGAAGAAGCCAGATGCACTTCTTTCAGGAGGGAATTCCACAACTTAGGGACTGCCACAAAAATGCTATTTCCCAGGCCACCGCAACCTGGAAAGGTGGAACTTAAAACCCTGGAGGGTCTGTAGGGAAGGAAGTGGTATTGGAGTCCTAAGTCATTTAGGAGCTTAAATACATGAGCACCTTGAATTGGCAGCCAGTACTGTACAGTTGTTTTAGAACACGGTTCTATGAGTTTCAAAGTCAACTGCAGCCATTAATGTGGTCCCTGTATTCTGGACCAGTTGAAGTTTCCAAGCTGTCCTCAAGGGCAGCCCCATACAGAGTGTATTGCAATAATCCAATCTGGAAGTCACCAGAACATGGAGTACCATGGCCAAGTCATTTCTACCCAAAAGGGACCATAGCGGGTGACCTTGCCATACCTGGAAATGGGCACTCTGAGTCACCAAGGCCAACTGGGATTCAAGAGACAATGTTCACGAGACAACACGTTTCATCACGATAAATGTTTGTGTCCTTTGTGCAGGCACCAGGGGGATGTGGCTTCTTAATGCATCCTCCGTCCCATATAGAGAAATCTGGGACATACAATGCCTGAAGAGGACTTCTGTTAAAAGTAATTTTCCAGTATGTCTGGAGTTACAGTATGTCTAGAAAACTGGAGCATCAATATAATTTCCTTCCTTTCATTGATACAAAAATCCATGCTGCCTTTGATACAAAGTATCATGTGATGCCTCTTAAGTACCAAACATAATATTTCTCCTAATATAATATACCAAACATAATATTTCTCCTAATATATTAATGGGGAGGGAGTTCAGGTTGTGAGTAGCAGCTATTTTGAGTGTTACATTAATACTAACAATCAGCAAACCAGTTAATTTGAAAGATTTGCTCTTACGACCAACAACCACTTACTTTTACTGCAGCCAAATAGGTTGTGGACGTCCAAATTACTAGCACTGGGAACACAGTTGTCACATTTTGAGCCAGTTACAAATGGTTTGCACACACATTGTCCGGTAATAGGATGACAAGTTCCATTAATGGCTCCTGCAGGATGACAATTACAACGCTGACATCTATAAACAAAAACAAATCAAGAAAGTAATGAAAGCACATTAACACTTCAGTTAGACATAGCAGGGCTTAATTCCGTGGCTTTTTTCAGACACATAATTAAGCATTGCAGATGAAGAACCTTAGAAACTGGTCTGTAGTAGAAAAAGTAAAAACTGCAACCCATTTGTATAAAAAAGTTCCATTCACAATCAAGGATGGTGTTTCTTTTACTTATGACCTAGACTTCTAGAACAGCAGTAATGCCCTCCAATTGTTAGGGGACAATTCATCCCTTGCTAAAGTGACAGGGGGGTATCTGTTCCTTTAGGGAGGGGAGAGTTGAATTGTGCTGAACATTTTGGAGGAGGGAAGGTTTGGCACACCTTATTTATGCAAGAGGTGTTTTCTTAACTTCCAAAAAAAAGAGAGGCTCAGTTAAGTTCCATTAGGCTTCTTATGGGAAGCCTAAGGAACCCTCTGACTGTCTAAGACATTCCCAAGTGTATTGAGGACACGTTTTCAAACTGGATGGCAGTAGAGCCTCTCTGTACCTTATGGAAGCTGGCTTCTTCAAGTGGTCAGCTTGGCTTTGTTTTCAATTTATATGTTAAAAGGAAACTGTGGTGCAGTCGCCCTGATGGCCTGTATCATGGCCTAGGTGAGAGTGAGAACAAATAACTGAGACATGTATAAGTGAAAATTAGCCACAACTTTCTTGACTAACAGACACAGGCAGGGTTGGCAATACCTTGATTTAGTTCTAGATAACGCTTTCTACTTTTATTTTATCTGGCGTCTGTTGTTGTATTTTTTAAGCTTTTACAGGTTAAGTACTTCATTCATTCCAGAGGTCCATTCTTAACCTGAAACTGTTCTTAACCTGAAGCACCACTTTAGCTAATGGGGCCTCCTGCTGCCGCCGGAGCACAATTTCTGTTCTTATCCTGAAGCAAAGTTCTTAACCTGAAACACTATTTCAGGGTTAGCGGAGTCTGTAACCTGAAGCGTATGTAACCTGAAGCATATGTAACCGGAGGTACCACTGTATTATAAATCCTCAAGCTTCAGCAACTGAAAGGTCTACAGGTATAGGGTGGCATACAAATTTAATAAATAATAATAATAAAGCTGGATAAGACTGTGCTCTGGACAGTGGGAACCTTCACTAGTGACAATGTATTAACTAGCAGATGCAAATAACATTATGATCTTGCAAGTATGCCAAAGAGTACTACTGGGGATTCCACCATATATTCCCCAGGCCAGAATGCAGAAGACTACTTGGAAAATCTGTGTTAGGCAACACTGAGAGGATTCAATAGTGCAGGAGAAAAAGATACCCACATCACTGCTACAGAGTAGGTTCAATAGCAAACTGTAACCTGTGTTCACAAGGGACGCGGGTGGCGCTGTGGGTTAAACCACAGAGCCTAGGACTTGTGGATCAGAAGGTTGGTGGTTCAAATCCCCGCGACAGGGTGAGCTCCCGTTGCTCGGTCCCTGCTCCTGCCCACCTAGCAGCTCGAAAGCACGTCAAAGTGCAAGTAGATAAATAGGTACCGCTCCAGCAGGAAGGTAAACGGTGTTTCTGTGTGCTGCTCTGGTTTGCCAGAAGCGGCTTAGTCATGCTAACACGTGACCCGGAAGCTGTATGCCGGCTCCCTTGGCCAATAAAGCGAGAGGAGCGCCACAACCCCAGAGTCGGTCACTACTGGACCTAATGGTCAGGGGTCCCTTTACCTTTACCTTTAACCTGTGTTCTGGTCAAACAGGTTGTGCAGGTTTTGAGGAAGCTTCAAAACCTGTGTTACCAGAGAAGATACTGAGATTTTTAAATGCAGTGTACATTATGAGTCATGATCCAGCCTTTTTAAAATATATATTATCTACCTTCATGCTAACAGTTCAAATGAAATTTTAGAGACTACTGTTTTTCCTATTTTTTTTTAATCAAGAAACTCTTGTTTGAAATAAAATATGTAAGGTTGCTTAAAATGAATTTGCAAAAACAGTTCACATGCATCTGACAATTGCATCTCTCTCCTTTTAGCAAAAGAATTTCTTCAGTAACTCTTGCTGTGTGATCTCCTGAGTTCAACACCCTATAAAAGACTGATAAAAGCTAAGGCTGCAAAATAAGCTGCAAATTTGTGTTGTGGAATAATATTCCTTTGGGAATAAATAAAAAAATTCCCTTGGAAACTATAATACTGCATTTCCCCCTTTTATAATCAAGAGCAAAGGTTATTTTCCACCAAACTGCATTAAGTGTTTTCAACCACAGATTGCATACAATTCCCCCGTCAAACAGAGTTTCTGTTTAGACTATTAAATGTCATCATACGTGTAGACAAGTATATAGAAACTGAGAGAGCTGCTATATGCTCAGCAGTTCAATATTTAGTACATTATAATTTTGTATTGATACTTAGCTTCTACTCTTTTTGGAAGAGTTTAAGGTGTCTCCAAGAGTATATTTTTTTTATATATATAAAAGATTATCCCAAATATTTTATCTTCTGGAGGTCCTTAATATCACCCCCCCCCCACCCCCAAGAATTTCAGTTTCTGTGATTCACTCATGACTCATTTTACACCAGAATAATAAATATATGATCTATGTATCTATGTAGCTATGCAAACATTATTGTTTCTTTATTTCTACTTAAATTCTTATAACAGTCCTATAAAGTAGATGGATTATCACCCTTCTATTACAGCTAGGAGCCAAGAGTGAGAGATTACAGCTTGCTTACACGCCACAGTTAAGTGTTCTTAAGTAACACACTTAAAATGGTGCAATGGTGATTTTCAATGGCTTAAACCCTCCTACCTACACTACAGTCCCACTCCCGATTGGCACTCGTTCCCCACCACCACTGACCGACTACTTATGGCCACTTCTGAGCATCAAATTTTAAGGGTTGTATCCAATGAAGTCATCTAATTCATGCAAGGACTTCCATTTCTTTCATGGGTCCCCAAATCAGAATATGGTGGGTCAACACATAGTATCAAGGGCATGTTTAGTCTGGAGAAGAGGAGGTTAAGGGGTGATATGATAGCCATGTTCAAATATATAAAAGGATGTCACATAGAGGAGGGAGAAAGGTTGTTTTCTGTTGCTCCAGAGAAGTGGACACGGAGCAATGGATTCAAACTGCAAGAAAGAAGATTCCACCTGAACATTAGGAAGAACTTCCTGACAGTAAGAGCTGTTCAACAGTGGAATTTGCTGCCAAGGAGTGTGGTGGAGTCTCCTTCTTTGGAGGTCTTTAAGCAGAGGCTTGACAACCATATGTCAGGAGTGCTCTGATGGTGTTTCCTGCTTGGCAAAACAATGCTGGGTAAAAAAAGACAAGACTACAGTAGGGGCTAATCAGAATAGAGAGCTGCTCTGAACTTCATTTAACAAGCTGATAGATTTGTTTGGTGGTCCTCTTGCTCTCAAGCTTGGGAGCTGCTCTGATCTGTGCCCTGGGGATTCTGTGCACAGGGATTGCACAGCTTACTTAGAAATTAGACTTGGGGGGATTTTTGACACCTCTTAGTTGTGTGGGTTTTTTGTACAGGACATGGACAAAAAGAATAGAGAATTTTCCCATGTGATTTGCTTAGCCGTTTGATGAGCATATGTCCTCACCAAACACACATAATTTTTTGTGGGGGAATTGTCCAGTAGCACCTTAGAAACCAACTAAGTTTGTTCTGGGTATAAGCTTTCGTGGTCTCTAAGGTGCTACTGAACAATTTTTTAATTTTTTAATTTATTTTGACTGCGTCAGACCAACACGGCTACCTACCTGAATCTATAATTTTGAAAAGACAACTTTAACACATCAACTCTGCTCTGCAATGAACACTCACCTCCCAGCTTCAGAGTCAAATCCATAATAGGAGTCCCTGCAGTGGTCACATCTCTTCCCAGCTACAGAAGAATCTTGGCAAATGCACTGGCCAGTGAGACTGTTGCAAACCTCTTCTACTGAACCAGTTGGGTGGCATAAACAGGGAATGCAACCATTAATACCATGCAGAGAAGCATAAAATCCTGATAAAGAAGAAACAATGGTGTGAAAATAAGACCACTGTCAACTGAGAAGGAAAATTATGTAAAACAGCATTATGAGCACTGATTTTTTTTTTTTATGCTGTAATTATAATGTTTATCTTATTCTTCGGTTGCCAGTTTGTTAATAGCATTTTATAGATTGTAATTGTTTTACTGATTATTTGTTAATTATGTTATATGATTTATGCTGTACTTGAGATGTTCTGTTCTGTTATCATTATTTATTGTTTGTAAGCCGCTTTGGGATTCATTTGAATGGAAAGCTCCATAAAAATACAATCAATAAATTAAGTTCTATCCAGAGTAGACCCTAATAAATGGATATGAGATAGTTACATCTATTAATCTCAGTGGGTGGTATTGAACTAAATTTTACTCAGAGCAAACTCATTGAAATTAATGGACCTAACTTAGTTGTGTTCTTTAATTCCAGTGAGTAAAACTTAGTTGAATACCACTCTGGATAGGACTAATATTGGATAAAACCCCACATTTCTAAGCCAGCAAAAACAGAGCAGTAATGTAAATGAGATATAAGTCCTTTAGTGTAGTAGAAATGAAATATCTAAAAGCGCAATAATATTCACATGTTTATTGTTGTTGTTTACACAAACATGTACGGAGGTCATAGCAAGTCCCATAGCCAGCATAAACAGTTTGCTCTCTGTGGTTTTTGCTGTCAATTGACCATTAAAAAAAAAAAAGCTAAAGTAGCATAAATCCCTGCCTTTCCTTATCAAGAACAAAGGTGATTTACTATCCCAGGAAGTCCTGACATAATTTCTCTGCCTTGCCCGGCCTGCTCTCTGATTAAATGACTGCTACTGAGGGTCAGTGGGTCAGTAACACTGGGTATAGGGGTGGAGAGGGGCAGTCCTATCTATCAATGCAACAGTGGTACATCAGGGGACTAAGCAGCAGCAGTGTCCCTCCACCACCAAGATGGGATGGGTCGAGGCTGTGGCCAGCTTAGGGGAGCTGTGGGTTGGCAGCAGCAGCCCCATATACCAAACCAGGCCTAACTTGTCCACCCATTTCTCCATCTCTTCCCCCAAGCAGCTTGCACAGAATCAGCACTTTTGAGATCCAGAAACATGCCCTTGAGTACATTATTTGAAATATAGTAAAAGAAACAACCACATCTTGCAACAGACAGTTTTCAAGCTGGTTTTGTTCTCATTTCCTTACCTGGTTTACACATATTGCACCTTCTTCCGTGGTGAAGAGGAAGACAAACACATTGTCCATTGAGCTGGTCACAAACTGTTCCTGGTCCTGTTCCCAGAGGATCACAGTCACAAATCTCACAGCCAAGAAAGTTCTGAGTAGTGAGATTGTACGTATGAGGCATGCACTGACTACACCGAAGGCCTGTGACACTAGCTTTGCAAGGACATTGTCCCGTTGATTTGTCACACAGCGAAGAGCCGTTTACTGTACCAGCCTTATCACAGTTACAGGGTAGACAGGCTAAGGAATCATTTTGCTGCACTTTGTAGTACCCATCTAAGCAGTCACTACATCGCCTTTTCCCAAAGTTAGGCTTGCAGATACACTGCCCTGTGTAATGATCACACGCTGTACCAAAAACAGATCCTGCCATTTGACAGTCACAAGGCTTACATCCAGAAGCATCCAGCCCGTAAAAACCATCAATGCAAGCATCACAGTGAAGTCCTTTAATATTTTCCTTGCAATTGCATTGACCAGTAGAAGGATTGCAGAAATTGTTCACAGACCCATGGATATTACACTGGCAAGGTTCACAACCATCGTTCTTTAAAGTATGAAGAAGTTTATATCCAAAGTTGCAGTGATCACATCTTAAACCTAAAGAAAGAAAGATCATCATTATAAATCAAATAAGGAAACTGAGCGGGGGGTGGGGGTGGGATATAAACTTTACATTGCTGAAGTTCCACTGTAGGAATCCTTGAAATGGAAGAGACTAGTAGGACATCTAGGCCAATTCCAATTCCAAACCACTCTGACCAGCTCTGGAACTCAAACAGCAACACACCGAAAGTAGAAGAACCACAGAAAGGTGCCTGAAGAACAAATTCTAGCCAATTCAGGGAAGCAACCCATGTTAAATACTTTCAACAGTCTAGAATAGAGAGTCAACAGCCAACAGGATCTGGGGAAAATTCCTTCCTGACCTAGAATATAGCTTGGCCAAGAACAAAATACAATTTAAAGGATAGGCACAACTTACACATGAACAATGTCCCGTCTCCAGCAAGTACACCTGCAATCAATGATGAATCAACTCTCATATTAGAAACCAATTCAGCTGTGAATGCTAGGCTCAAAGACAGAGCATAAGCTGTGCAGGCAGGAGGTCTCAGACTTGGCCCCTGGCCTCTTTATGTAGGGATAAAAAAGATGAAGACCCCAGAGAGCACTCAGTGTAGACAATAGTACTGATACAATACTGGGCTAGATGTGTCAGTGGTGTGATTTAGCATAAGGCATCTTTCTTTGATACTATTACTATTGAATTCCCCACAATTTGGACATATTGCGCCCATTTTAGTTAAGAAAATAGCTTCTATGTTCTGAAATTAAAGAACTGTTAAGTTATAAAGCACGCGTATCCGTACACTTTGCAAGGGCTTTGCTTACACTATTGTGAGAGATCCCAATTTAGTTCCTTTCTTAATCATGGTTAACAAACATCTGCTGAAGTTTACGTATGCCTCTCCTTCCCCCGCCCATTTTTTACTGATTTTAAAGTAGACTGAAATCACGATTAATGCTGGGTTGTTTTTATATACATACATACATACATACATACATACATGTATAACCAAAACCAGTATATCAAGTCCACATGTTTCCCCCTTCCAAAGTCATGACTTTATGCTGCCTCAGGCATGGATTATGAGGGGTTTTTGAACTTCTATTTTTCATTCAGGAATTGCATTGTTTCTAATGTATAAACTGCACTACCCAAAAAATTAAATCCAGAATATAATTTGAGAAATGCCATCCCACATTTATGCATCTCTCGCCTTTTTATGTAATGAAAATAAAATTATCACCACCCTGCCATTGTTTAACTGCACCATACAGTAAAATAAAATAAAATGGAAGTCCCGTGTTTTAACAAGTTCATTCTTTTTCCAAAAAAAAGTTACATAAAAATACAAATATATATATTTAGAATCTCCTATGTAGAGAAAACATCGCCCCAAACGGTGGGAAATACATTATATATGGATAAAAGCTGGAGAACTCCAACAGACGGCAAGTTCCTTTAGCAGTGATGAATGGCTCACCTAAGGCATATCATTTAATTTCAATAAGGAAAATAAAAAAGGACCACTATTGCCGCAAATTTTAAAAATAACTGTATTGTTAACAAGAATTATGACTCATTTTGAACTATTAAAATTGGTCTACATGGATTCATATCATATCAGTTTTAAAAATATGCACCGTGCTTATTTGAATATGCCATACATATTCCTGACAGGTAATCTATTCCTAACGATACTGAGAAAGGCCTACAGGGCATCACATTCAATGTTAACAAGTACAGGGGAGTTAGCACGCTTGGCATTTAATTCACATTCTTCTCCCTTTTTTATTCTAGATGAATGACCTACTTTAATAAAATTATTGGTGCTAATGTATTTTACCAGTGATAGGATCATTAGTAAGATTTAACAGTTGTGCTAACTCTAACAGCTCATGCTCCATAACATTGCAGCACTTACTTACATTTTCTGTTATCAAGCTTGTTTAAACAGGCACAATGACAATGGACTCTAAGGTTACTAGTATATCCAATTGTTGTTGTTTTTGAAAGTCAGCACATATATTTAAATAGCTGCACATGCTGAATACATAGCATTTCAGTATCGCTATTTTGTTCAGTAGTAAAATGGCACCCCAGTTCTCATTATATGGGTATTTGGGAGGCGCTATTATATAGTATATACAGATGATGCAAGCATGAAGTTTCACCTTCTATGGAAGTAAATAAAAAATCCCCACTTGTCCAAGAGCTTTGGATCAGCCTTCCCTGATGAAGGAATAAAATGTGCATAGCTGAATCAGAATACAATGCCTCTGCTAGAATCCATCTTCACTCATGTTAGTAAAGTGCACGTCTACACTCTGAAGTGGAAAAACTGAAAGTTGGGTGGAAATGGAAAGAAATAAAAACTATTTTCCAGAGCTTTTCTTCCAGAATGAGTTAACCCCTTTCAACATTTTCAAGTAGTATTGTTCTGTAGCTGACTCATGCTGCTGCAATCAAATACTCAGCTCAAAAGTAGTACTAACAATAACTTCTGTGGCTTTTGGTTGGGTTACTCAATACTACACTTTAAGACATCTAGGAAGCAACATTATACCAAATCAGACCACAGGTCCATCTAGAAAAATAGCAAACTGACAGCAGCTCTCCAAGGTTTCAGAAAGGCGCTTTCCTCAGCCCTACCAGAAGACACCAATGATTATTTTAATATAAGACTTTCTGCATGCAAATCATGAGGTTTAGCACTGGTTTCCCTGACCAGCTGACTATGACCAAAAAGTTTCAAATGTTTCAGATTACCAAATACTTTCTTGTGTTCCTGAAACAAGAGTGGAATCTGGGAGTCTGCCTGAGTACAGATCTTGCAACATGGTGGCAAGGTCCAGTATAGCCTCTAATTCCTGTTTTTTCAAATTCCTCCAGTATTGGATAGTAGTGAGTGGGAGGACAAAGGTGGTGGGGAGGTTTGGTGCAAACACACTGGCAGGAGCACCATAATGGCTCTATCTATGTTGCACTAACATCCCTGCCACCTTAGTCTCCACTCTTTCCTTCCCAGTATGCTGCCAGGAGGTCAGGTAAGTGCTGCCGGCCCACCCTGCCATCGCTACTAGATTCCTCCATCTTCTGCATCAAGCAAAAGAAACCAATGAATATTTGAAAATATTCAGTCAAAAACATAAAGATTAAGGAATAAATTAGCACACAAAGTATATGGAAGAAGAAGAAGAAGAAGAAGAAGAAGAAGAAGAAGAAGAAGAAGAAGAAGAAGAAGAGGAGGAGGAGGAGGAGTTGTTTGGATTTGATATCCTGCTTTATCACTACCCTAAGGAGTCAAATGGGATGCGGGTGGTGCTGTGGGTAAAAGCCTCAGCGCCTAGGGCTTGCTGATCGAAAGGTCGCGGTTCGAATCCCCGCGGCGGGGTGCGCTCCCGTTGTTCGGTCCCAGCGCCTGCCAACCTAGCAGTTCGAAAGCACTCCCGGGTGCAAGTAGATAAATAGGGACCGCTTACTAGCGGGAAGGTAAACGGCGTTTCTGTGTGTGGCTCTGGCTCGCCAGAGCAGCGATGTCACGCTGGCCACGTGACCCGGAAGTGTCTCCGGACAGCGCTGGCCCCCGGCCTCTTGAGTGAGATGGGCGCACAACCCTAGAGTCTGTCAAGACTGGCCCATATGGGCAGGGGTACCTTTACCTTTAACTTTAAGGAGTCTCAAAGCGGCTAACATTCTCCTTTCCCTTCCTCCCCCACAACAAACACTCTGTGAGGTGAGTGGGGCTGAGAGACTTCAGAGAAGTGTGACTGGCCCAAGGTCACCCAGCAGCTGTATGTGGAGGAGTGGAGATGCAAACCCGGTTCACCCGGTTCGCTCTTAACTACTACACCACACTGGCTCTCAAAGTACTGGTACTCAAAGTGCACATACCAAATCAGTAGCTATAGGCACTTAGTCTGAGTAGACAAACTTAATGTCTCCTATCATTTTCAGTGATATATTATTTACTGAGAAACAGGATATAATTTAAAAATAAGGGTAATTTTACCTAATATGAGATCACCACGTGAATAACAAAATAAGTTTGAACTGCTCAATGGTATTATGAAGTGTGACTGAACATCCAACTATATCACTACTCCCTAATTACATGACAGAGATGCTTGTTTTCTGAACCTTTCCCCTATCACTGTGGGTGTCTTTTGTCTTGTGCTAACAAAGTCATAGATGATGTACCTGTTCTTAAAATAATAAAGGAAGATTAGAGTCTACAAGAAAGTATTGTATAGATTTCACATCCCCACCCCCAAAAAATCATTTTTTTCCTGATAATAATGTCTCCTCCATCTCTACCCAACCCTGGTTTCCAGGATATTTTATAACTCTACATTTGACTAATTATGCCACAGTACTCAGTGAAACCAATGAATGGTGGGAATCCTTTGCTGAATTTTGGTCAGTTCCATGAATGGAAGGCACCATTCATTGGATCCAACACATTCCACGGGAGATTATAAGGAATTGTTACTTTCTCTGCACACAGAAAAAAGCAATTGCATGAAAGCTTGGGGGGGTTGGGGGGGGTGAAGAGTCAAACATGCAACCCACAACCTGCAGCCTACAGCGGTTAGGTCCAGAATAAGCTTTATCACTTGATGCTGTTGATTATCCATAAATTGCACAAGTCCCCTGGGAATCAATGAAATTAAAGAGTAGTTAACCATGTTTGCCCATAGGATTCTCGATAAAATAGGTCTTAATAACGGGAAAGCTTTTTTTTACACTTAAACACATTTAGCATGAATACATGGCACAGTTCTTTCTGCAATGAAATGGTGTATAAATAGATACTAAAATACAAAACGTTATTTTAAAACCACATGTCTGGGCCATGTACAGTTACGACTCAGAGTTCCTTTCATCAAGAAATTTTCCTTGCATAATATTCTCATACATCAACATTTCAAAGTGTATTATATGCACTGTATATTTTGGGTGTTTGATAAATTTTGTCCTTACATAGATGTGGCTCCCCTCAAATATGCTGGAAGTAATAAATTGCTATAATCAAATCTAATTTCTGGAAAATACCTGTGGGAATAGCAAACAAAAAAGCACGTCTTGTTAAAAAAATGATAAATAACACTGAAGGTAGTAGTTTATTATAATCAACTTGGCATTGAATTACAAAATTAAAATTATGTGGCCCTTGATAACTAACCCTAGCAATGTGTAAGATCTGTAGAATTATGTTGACATTTTGCATTTCATAGGAACAGTTCAAAGAATTATAATGGGGGGGGGGATGAAAAGATTTATCACAAAGGACCCTGTAGCGCAGAATATTTTTGAGAAAAATCCATTTATTTTTGTCTGCTAAGGAAACTGACATAGAAAGTATTTTGCTTAAAACTCATTAAGTTTATAGCATCATGCAAAAAGTGCTGTTTTCCTGAAAGAATCATTTGTGGCAGCAGTAAGCAAATTATATTATTTCTGTCCTTTATTATTACAAAGTGGTAGGTGCTCCTGTAACTACTAAAACCTACTAAATGTAGAATAACCCAAAGAGCTGATTATACTTTGCTTTGAGCTGTAATTGGGTAGAATAAGTAAATAAGCAACTGCATATTATTTAGTCAGTTTTCCGTGATTTCTCATGAAAAAGAATACATTTCACCTGATGTGTTTAAAAAAGAATGAAAAGGTTCGGCGCATGTTTTTTATTTCTAATTTGTAGACAAAAGAAAGATATCTGACTGTAGATTATTGCCTTGCACCTACCAATAACATTTTCTTTACACTTGCACTGGCCTGAATTTTGGTGACAGGTAATATCTCCATTGACTGTCCCAGAGGTATTGCAGTTACAGGGGCTGCAGCCATCAGGGTCTGACTGTTGTAGATTGTAGAATCCATCCTGGCACTGATTGCACTGTCTGCCAGACACATGTCTCTTACAATTACACTGACCTCCAATCTAAAAAGATACAAAAAGAAAAATGTTGAGGAATGATGAACTTATCTTTCCCCCCCACCCACCCTGATAAACACTCATTAGCAACATGGGTGGGTTGGCAGGTTGGACAATCTTTAAGGGGGAACAGGGACAAAATAGGCCTCCATAGTTTATTCTCTAGCAGTTAACTCACCATAAAATAAAACTATAGAAACTGTGAGAATAAAAATTCATTAGAATGACTTTAAAGAAGAGCACACTTAAGAAGAAGAAGAAGAAGAAGAAGAAGAAGAAGAAGAAGAAGAAGAAGAAGAAGAAGAGAGCATTGATGAATATGAATGGATCTAGTATCAAACATAAACTGGACACAAAGCATGCAAAATCACCACCAAGCCCACAGAACGACAAAATACTAAACAAGTTTTCTGCTTTCAAGGAATGCCAGCTCCACATTTTGTCAGACCCTGTTCTGATTTCACTTCTTCACCACTGCCTATTTGCATGTTCTCGCCCTCTAAACCCCACCCACACCACTGGCTGGAAGGAAAGAGCAAATCAAGTCAAGAGGCTGCTTGCATTTGTCACTGCTTTAATCAGAGGTGGGAAACCTTAGGCCCAATGCATCCCTCCAGGCCTCTCTACCTGGCCCATTGAACTCTTCCCAGATGCACCCTCTCTCCCCACGCCACCCCTCTCACTGCCCCTGCTTCACACACCCCTTGGGTGTTTTTAATAGACTAGAACACATCTTTGAACTATGACAATGCATTTTGGAGGTTAGAGGGAAGGGTGTGAGTAGACAGAGATCTGCTGTACAAAGGTGAGGTTATTATTCTTTGCCCCACCCACTCTACTTTTTGGAGTCAAGAGCAGAAAGTGGGTGGGGCAAAGAATAATAACCTCACCTTTGTACAGTAGATAGTGGCCCACCACAGGCATATGGCCCTGGAAGGTTGCCCAGAAGAGACAATAGAAAGGATCAGAGCCAGGTGGTTCAGGGAGATGGCAGTGGTGTGTGCCCAGTGATTCCAGCTCTTTACATGCACACTGTTTTCAAGACACCTTTAGTTTAAATGTATTATGCAAATATCACTCCCTGTAGTAGTGACAGTGATAACTGTCAACAAAGTTTCGGTTTTGTATGTTTAGGCATTTGCTAAGTTATTTGTTACTTCTATTCTAGCTTTTAATAATATTAGATTATTAAGCTTTATTGACTCTATTTTTATGTGCATTTTGTGAAGAAAGTTTCCTTACAAAATGGGCTATAAATATGTTAAGCAAACAAACAATCAAAAACAATGAAGCAAAAATGAGGCCAGTGAGAGTTTGTTGAAGTATAAATCATTTTAATGCCCAGCTGAATCATCTTACAGCTTCTTACAATATTATGAAGGAAGGCTTGTATAATTGGAGAGGAACACCCCTACTGGGAAGTGAAAATAACGGAGCAGCTTTTTGTTAGTTATGTTCCATGAATGTTGTGTAAGGTGGAAAAAAACTTTTTACAGTGCAGTGACATAATGTATGGGGTAGGCATTATGAGAAACACCAAGAATATTAGCAGTAAATGAACTCTGGTGCATAGCACATAAGCTTGTTTGTATAATTTGCCTTTCTCGAGCAATGCTCTTCTGCTAGGTCACAGCATGAGATACTTTCTAGTAGCAGAAGTACTCCTCTTTGGTTCCAGACCTAAAAAAGGAGTCTTATGACACACAGTCCAACACAAAAAATCCAGTCTGTCCCCAATGAAGAAGTCACCTTAGCCACAGGAAAATTCAGCACAACAACTGATAGAGTCAGATATGGGTGGTTGTTGTTGTTTAGTTATTTAGTCGTGTCCGACTCTTCGTGACCCCATGGACCAGAGCATGCCAGGCACTCCTGTCTTCCACTGCCTCCCGCAGTTTGGTCAGACTCATGCTAGTAGCTTCGAGAATACTGTCCAACCATCTCGTCCTCTGTCGTCCCCTTCTCCTTGTGCCCTCCATCTTTCCCAACATCAGGTGTTGGGTGGATAGCTAGCATTAAATATTATCTCTGTACTTTATATTTACTTCACAGTGTCTGTGATATACAGAGGTGCACCTAGTCCCCCTTGCCTCCTTGCCAAAGAGCTGCATGCCTCCAAAGATGGGAGAGACCATGGACTAGAAACTCAAAGAGTTTGCTTTTCATCACCAGTCGTCCTCTGCCAGTGACTTCCTGCCTCCCCCGCTCCCTCCACTTGCTGCTTTCCCTTCTGTGTCCTCCCTCCCTCCCTCCCTCCCTCCCTCCCTCCCTTTTCTCTCCTTTTTCCTCCTCCTGCAACTCTCACCCACTCCCTCTGTCTTTCTTCCATCCGAGCCCCACTGAGCACTCCACTCACAGTGCAGCCAGCTGACTGCTGTGATGACCCAGGCCAGCAACCAGATTCCTCCATCAAGGTACCCAGAGAGGTCTGTGCATATCACTGGGCTGCCCAGAGCAGCAGAGGAGCGGCCCAGGGAGCATAAAAATGGGTGCACTTCTCGCTATGGCACCGTTCCATGCTATGGTACATGGCCATGAACATAGCCAGGATTTTTGTAGATGGGGCAGAACCTCAGTTTGCATTGTACTTTTATTGAATTTTAATGATTTAGGGCGGGCAGCTGCCCCTCTTTGCCCACCCCCCGGGGCTACACCCACATACATGACAGTTCATGAGAGAGCATGTGACAGTGACATTCCACCTCCAAAATGCCTTCTCATCAATACAATCAGCATCTACACTAATTGACTTTTGACACCCACTAAAAATGCAGCTATTTGTCCGAGCATTTGGCTAAAGTGATGCCCCTTATTTGGCTAGAGTAGTTATGTGGTTAGCATATTGTTTTATTTTATATTAAGTTGCATTTTGAAATACTGTTTTATTGCATTTTAATGCTGTTCCTTGATCTGGAATTGTGTGATATGTACAGTATAGAATTGCACTCTTTTCTAGATTGTGCCTTAAAAAGAAGACAATGTCATCAAGGAAGTTTTGCCACTGCAAAAGAACCACTTCCTCCTCTAAACCAACTTTTTGTGGGGTGGGGTTCCCCCCCCCCATCCACAGGATAAGAACTTGTGATTGTTCTCTTCCGGAATCCTGCATCTTCGTTTAGGCTAAATGACAGATAACTGGTTCTGTATAGGAAAGCATTGATAAACTGCTGGGAATGGTAAATTATGCAGAGAAAGTGTATTGTGGCCCATTTTTAACACATTTCCTTGAAAATTATCCTTGTGACGTGACAATTAATTTTCATGAGCCAAGGCCTTATTCCTTATGATTCCATCTTCCTTGGGTCAGACCTGGAAACACTCCCTTCAATAATGCCTTTCTATTTCATGTAATTCATTTCAGCCCATACTCTCCAGCCTTATTAATCTATTTTTTAATGCCTCTTAATCATTTTGTTCTACCTTGCTCCTTTTGCAGCAGTCTATTGATGCCTTATTGAGCTGTACAGTTCAACCCATTTTTCCTTATTTTCTTTTTTATATTATCTTGATTTTCGACTCATTTCTCAGTCTTAGCCATCGCTAAATTTCTGGCCATCCAAAAACAAAACACCCTACTTTGCCACCTTGAAGCAGAACGGCTTACCATTAAATTGCTGTCAGCGCTGAAAAACTGCCACTTGAAACAAGAAATCTCAAAATTGGCATTTAAATTCTCCCCTCCCCTCTCTTCCCCATTCTTACCATATCGTGCGACTTTCAAATTGTTTCTGGAGTTGTGCTATTGGCCAAAAATGTATCATTATTAGAGGCAGAAAATCAGACCCTCTGCTTTAGACTATTGTCACTGTTTTAATAAGTACAGGGCTCTAGGATTTCACATTTCTTTTTGCCAGCCTAAACCCCAAGCTAGCAATGAGCTCTTCACAGGTAGAAGATATCAAATCTTGCTGTGCTCACAGAGCCTCTTGAAGGATCAAAGCTACCAATAAAAGAATGTCCCCAGTGAGCATAAAAACAAACATGAAATGACAGAAAAAGCCACAAAACGTTACTGGATAAAAGGATTTTTCATCATTGCACCAATGAAGAAAGTTTAGTGTCAGGCAAGAATACAATAAGGGAATTGGGTTTGGACTGATCCAGCTCTCAGCCAAAGGCAGGATTTTCTACACATTTTCCTGCTCTTTTGAAAGAAATGGATTTATTACTGCACTATATGTTTTTGCTTGCAAATGAAAGCAGTGACTTAAAATAATTGGTACCATTTTGGCTTTTTAAGATAAATTTCCTCTTGTAAATAAAGTAACAAATTTGTGGTCATTTGTGTGTGTCAGCTCTCTAACTCATCCTTAGCCTGGCATTATTGTGTAACAGTTCTTCACATAATCCCATATCCATAGAAAGCAAAAACTGGAGAAATGAAGGCATCCAATTTGCACGTGTGAACTGCTCTGTGTCTGCTGAAAGTTTCAAAAGGCTTCAGGCAACTATTTAGCAAGTGGGAAGGTGGTGTGGGCTACTTAAGTGGATTTTCTTTTTTAAAAAATAGTGTTCTTAAGGCATTTTACAAATTGTTTTCCATATTATTATCATACTTCTTCAGTCTTTAGAGATATGGTGATCCAGATAACAGAATCACAAAATAATTTCATATGTCCTATGTGAATCTGCCGCTATTTGGGGGAAGGATTCCTTTCTTTTTAAAAACTTTAAATGTTATCTATCCCATGAATTGTTGTAAGTCACATTAGTGCCAACAGCTGCCAGTAATAACAAGTGTGATTTGTTGTACCTGCAAGAAAACCCCTGTGCAGGATTCCAACCACTCTATTCGATCTCCAGTTTTCACCCACTCCCAACCAGTCAGCATTTCATGGCAAATTATAGAATCATAGAATCTTAGGAGTTGGAATGTATACAAGGGTCATCTAGTCCAACCCCCTGCAATGCAGGAATCTCAGTTAAAGCATCTTTGATAGATGGAATGTTCAGTCCTTATTTGGATGGGTTTGGGCTCCCCTACCCTCATTTTTCATTAATGTTTTTTGTACTTTTCCATTTCCAAGGCTCCCCAAGCCTGCTGACACCTCCCTCTTCTGCATGGGTGTTGTTTTGGCTACAAATGCAATGGTACTCATAGCCTGAATATTGGGAATATAGGGTGACATTCTAGGTTAAACCCACCTACCTTATTGCATTGGTGGCTACTGTTTTTGGTGCCTGCTATGTTGCATTTGCAAGGATTGCAAACATCCACGGATGAGAGATCTGCATCTACATACCGATAAAAGAAATCTTTGCACAGCTCACAATTTCTTCCTGCATGAAGGAAAGGTTATGCATTATGGCTTCCAATTCATTAAAATTAGCTGTATAATTCAAAATTAAAGACTATTCCTTTGAGGGAATTCTATAATTTTCAGGACGTCCATTTTAATGCACCTTTCATCTCTACCTGCCAATTTAGTGATCCAGAGCATATGAAACAATGAACCTGTTACAAACTGTGTTTTACTCCATTAAACTTCCATCTGTTACATAACACAACACTCCTATAAAGCTATTCTGTATGAATATATATTCTATACTTAAAAAAGAGAAATTACTCTTAAACATCCAACTTTCCCTACCATCCTTAAGAAGGAAAGCCAAGAGTACTAAAGGGAGTGTCCCAAAACCACCACAAACATAGCATGCAGAATTAGAAATTCAGCAAGTATGTTCTATTTTAATACATTTTAGAGTGAAGCAAATTAACAAACTAAATGACTTAGCAGACATGAGTTGTGCAGAGGCAGAGTTCTGCTAAACTTCTTTATTCAAAATATTTGGGCTTTGCTTCGACTTGAGACAAACCACAAGACATTTTGCCAGCCAACCATATGCATTGGCTAATGCATCCAATAGGGAACTTGTTTCCAGTGCTTGATGGACCTGAAAGACTGTAGATTCTGTTGGCACACCGGGCACTATGTTGTACAGTTGTTTCCCTGGCTAAAACAACAGGCTCAATGTGACGGCAAAATAGTTTCTGAGGTACATTGGCTCTTACGTAAGCACAAGATCTTGAAACATTTGATAATGATAAGGGATGCTAGGTGCCTAGCCGGAGTTATATGAAGTTTTATGATGGCTGACTAATGGTTGTTTTAAATTGTTTATAAATGGTTATATTATTTTATGTTGTTAGCTGCGCAGAGCTCCCTTTTAGGAGGAAGTGTAGGACAATAAAAGGTCAATAAATAAAGATATTGCACCACTCCATCAGCTGCTCCTGTTCCTGTTTATTCATGACCTGATGGGCAAGAGCTCTCTGGGTTTTCAGGCAGGAGTTTTTTCCAGGCCTACCTACTGGGGATTGAACCCAGGACTTTTGATAAGCATCACACGTGTTCTACCTGTGAGCTACCACTCTTCCCTGCTGCATTGCATTACATGTAAAGTGTGCTAATGTGGTGGGAAGATCACAGGCATCAGGGGAATCATGCACCCAGCCTGATACACACATTGGCTTGTATTAAACATACTGCTAAGGCTAAGGTTTCATCAGCACAAGGATGTTCCTTGAGCAACATCAACTTTCCTCTACCCTGATGCCCTCTAAATCTGTTCTGGAGGTTCCCGCAACCCTCCATGTAGATTTGGGGATGGCACACCCCCATTGTGCTAGCAGGAATCCTCACAAGGGCTTCTGCTAGTGCAACTGGTGAGCTGAATATCCCCCACTGTGTTGTTTATGTGGGGTGTGATCATATCCCCTTTTCCAACCATGTGAACCAAACAGCCTTGGAACTTTATTTTATATAAAGTTTACTTGATTCTATAATACATGCAGATAGTGCAAACCAATCTCATTTTCCTGGTCTGATATGTAGCATGGAAATTTCTTTACAATTCAACCTCAGATGTAATGATGCTTTGGAATGACTGCAAGAGCCAACCACCATGGATATATTCTGTTCTGTTAATTACCTGTAGTGTTATGTTGACAGTTATCACAGACTCCGCCACCTCCTCTATAGTGTTCATTAGGAAAAGAATCCATTGTCCTGTTGTAGTGACAGCTTATTGCATGGCCGTAACATTGACAAGGCTTGCAATTATAAGCATGAACTTGATCTCCAGGATGAAAAGGCTTGTCATTGTACAGTGGCCAACAGTGATCGCACTGGAACAAATGGAGAATAATAAAGAGATTATGGTTCAAAATGTCTACATAGGTACACGTGTATATACCGTCACTGTGTGTTCTGTGTTGTGTGCTGCAATTTTTAAAAAGATACAACAGAGGAGAAGACATGCACAATATGCCACTCAAGGCACTCCTACAAAATTTACAGTGCAACCCTAAGTATGTGTACTCACAGGGCCGTCTTACTCAAGGCACTAGGGGTGCGGGACACCCGGGCACTGGGCTCCCAGGGGTGCCAGGCCAAGAGTCCAGGGCCTGAGGGTTGCGTCCGGGGAAGAGCCCGCCCTTTGGTCGGAGAGCCGCAGCAGGCTCTTCTGCTGCGGGCGGCTCTGTACCACAAGTTCAGGGGCAACCAAGCCAGTGAGATGCTGAGGCAGCCGGCCCGCTCTGCCCTCCTACATGCCTGGGACTGGGCAACCTGGAGGGGGGGTGCCAGGCAGACCTTTGCAGCTTGGTGCCGCATATGCTTAAGACAGCCCTGTATACTCAGAAGTAAAACCCACTGAATTTAATGGTACTCACTCCCAAGAAAAATGATCTATCAACTTTAGCATTTAGCTCTGATCCAGAGGACAACATATGAAGCTTTGCATGGAAATTCCTGACTCCTGAGTGCTTCTCATATCAACTGATGGTCAGGTCAACATCACTGCTCAGGGATTGGATTTTTGGAACCATACACTCGCTTTGTTCCACAATGTCATAGGTGGAAGCACTAACCAATCTGAACCTGTGGATCATATATGAAGCAGGAACCTCCAAGTCGGATGTAGATTCTTTTTCTGATATGGCACTTTTTGTGCTTTCAGATGACATAGTCCATACAAAGAAACTTATTCCTACATGCAGACCATGCTTGCTGCATCATGGTTTTTTCAGAATTGCATGCCTTTTGCCTTAATTTAGAGTTGACATTCTCTACCCTCCACATACTGTATTTTTCCGTGTATAAGATGCCCCCATGCATAAGACAACCCCTATATTTTTTAAACCCCAAATTTAGAAAATACACTATGCGCTATCCATGTATAAGATGACCTCTTATTTTAAACTTCAAAAATTTGGGGGGAAATACAGTCTTATACACAGAAAAATACAGTAAATCATTCACAGGAGCCTGCAAGCCTGCAAGTAAATTTGCAGTCAATGAAGAACTAAAAATTATATGAATGTTGGGTGGAATTCAATTTTGCGCAACATTGGGAAGAGCGAGGGGAAAGCCCATTTGCACAAATGGAAGCCTTTGCTTCCCACCCCCAGTGCCTCCATGTGGAGCCTATACACACAGCTGTTGCGATTTGTGCAACTCCATAAGAATGCTTGAGGAATTCAATCTTTGCAAATTCTGGTACAAACTGACCTGGATCCACACCTCCTGAACTAATGCGTAGATCATATTGCTGCCTGAAACACAAGAGTGCATGGGAGTTGCCCAAGGAAAGTTCTAGATGCATTATGCATGTTTAGCCTAATCTCTGATTGCATTGTATGAGATTGGAGGCCACAATGCTGCTAAAGTCAGCTGACAGAATCCAGAAAGAAGCTGCAACTGATTACAAAAACCAGCACTTCCCTTTGGTATTCACTCTTGAAAACAGAGTATTTTAGAGCTAGTTATCTGATCAAACTTCCTTAAGAAATGTCTGTATTAAGCTGGGTTTCCAAGTGATGCCCACTGCAGTCTTGGATGGCCACTACAACAAGGTCCTGTACACAGACAGACATTGTATTTGTAGTCTACCTCAGGTAGAAGACATCACTCATCTCTTGGCCTGCCCTTATAGAGAGACCCATGAGATCACGTTCTGAAACCTTTGTTTCACACAAGCAAGCAGGTATACTACGCAGCAATGATCTGTTTTCTTTTGAGTGACAACAATAGCTTTATAACACACAAAGTGGCTCTCTATACACTGGCTGCTAATAGTAATAATAATCAGGAAAAATGAGTTGGATAAAACCAGTATAAATTGCTGTGGTGATTCAGATGTTTAATTTGAAATCAAGCTGAATTTGTGTTTGCTGGTTTCTCTGGCAACCTCTCTTACATCATGGATGTTGCCTCATATTATGGATGTATGATTTGTATTGTTTTATTGGTACTTATGTTAACTGATTGATTGACACTAAAATATTTCACACTAGTTGTTTAGATTTCTTTTATAAACAAAAGCTTCATCTGCAAAGTATATCACTATTAGTATAACACTCTAGTTGGAGTTTAGATACTGGGAAACTTATAATTATAAATTGATAATAATATTAATATTATTAACAGTAAAATAAATTTCCAATTTGAATCTACAGAACAACTGTTAATATTAAGACTATAGAAATATTTATCTATTAGAAGTCCCTGTGGTTATATTAGAGGTCACATTCACTAACTTTTGGTGCTTTGCTAAAACCAGACAAGTGGGAAGAGTATAATGCCTTGTAATGATCCTTCCATCATTCAGAAAGGGAGGCTAAATTATTCAAATAAATTGTCCTCTACAAATTATTCATTGAGCTTTGCTATTCTTAAACCATGTCTTCCTGTACTTTCCAGCTTCAGCTTCAAGGCAAGACAAAGCTTGGACTAGACAACCCTTGATCCTTGAACCAGAGCTTGAGATTTTTGTTGTTCATAGAATCAGCACTAATGTGCATAACCAAAGTCTCTCCCCCACCCCCAGTGGTGACTTTTATGAGGTGAGGACAGTGTCAACAAAGCTATGAATTAGAAGTCTTCAGATAGTCCGGGAACTGTCATTAGCAACTGGCCTCCTTCAGATTTTAAACTCCATTATAAACAAATATCTTCTTGAGGCCCTGTATTTTCAGAAAAAATGATGTGTGACCATCAGTACAGAACCTTCTCAATAATGTGCCATGGTTTCATGAAGACCCTCAGCAGAGAGACCACCAAGCCACCTTGCTGCTTCAGTTTAGATGTCTTGTGAAAACATTTATATTTGTTTGCATAGCGTTTTGAAATACTGATTGGATTAGTTCCTGTTGTTGCCATTGTTATATTTAGATTTTTAGATTTTTAAATTGCTTCCTCCAGCATGGAGGCAGTAACTATGTGAAGAGTAACACCCTTAGAGCACAACTGTTCCCTCTCTTCTTCATCAGGAACCCATTTTAAATAAGCTAGAGGGATCTCTACATTGAGCCACTGAACCAGAGTCAGTTCAGCAACACAGAAAGCTACCAAATCCTCTTGGTCACCGTACTTCTTACTAACCTAAATAGGAGCCTGTTTAATTTGCTGTCACTATTCCAGCTTGCTCTTTTTTGAGATAACTCTGACAACTTCAATTTTAATTGGCTATTTGAAACTAAAATCTCATATGGATTTTCATCAGCTCAGCAAAATAAATTGTATTCCTGTGGGATAACAACCAAGTTTTTTTGATAATACAATGGCTCCTTCACAATTCTGTGTATTACCAGGTTGTCTAGGCATCTGTCTTAGGATATTCGAGACAGCACCTTGCTATTTCAACAAATACTTTCCACAAATTATTTTAGAAATCTAAGATCTATGGCCTGTGAAATTAAATCTGTTTGCCAAGGATGAGTTCATGGACAAACCCATCACTACCACAGGCATCTTGAGAAAGTTATTCAGAATTTTCCAGCTTGTAAAATTTCCAGCTTCATCCAGATAGCTTTCCCACCCACCCCGTTGCTGTGTGTCAAAACTAGTCAGGGGAATCAATTTGAGGATATTTCATTTTCATTCATGCAGAATATATATGCTTCTTCTGATGTTCTGGTTAAGGTTGTTGTGAATGAAGGCAAAATTAAGTGGAATTTCATTTTAAAATCCATAGTAACCTGTCCCGAGGTACGCTATAAATTTAAAGGGGGGGAAATCAAGTTAGGGTGAAATATTCTCACAGTTTGCTGCATAAATATTAAACTGGTGTTAAGTTAGTCTTTGAAGATGTTAGATGGATTTTGCTGTTACTGTTTTTTAAAGCTAGTTTTCAGCAGTTCTATATCATAGGTGAAAGTGAATTTGAAGAAAACAAGCTTATGAAAGTGTCTAACCTATCATTCTCTCTACCAAGTGTATATCTCATCTCTCTCTCTCTCTTAAACCTACATCATCTGTCCCAAGACTATAGAAAAGAGATAAAGCAAGCACTGAAAGGTGCTATCATGTGTGTGTGTGTGTGTGTGTGTGTGTGTGTGTAATATTAAAATGAAGCAGATTGCCACTTTTTTCCCCCATCAAACTTATTTTTATTTACTTATAAAAGTACTGTATTAACATATTGGTGCATGTGAAAAAAGTGCAAGTTGTTATGCAATATGTTCCATAGGGTGGAGGTCAGTCATAAGAGCCAGAAACCCATATAGTCTAGCATCCTGTTCCCACAAGTAGTCCATAAGTAGAACCTGTGCACAACACTCTCCACTTGTGAATCACAGCAACAGGTCTTCCCTGGTTCTTTTAGCAGTTCTGCAGCGTCTTATTCTTTCCACCCAGCCACCCATCCCAATACCTGAAGGTCAGTGGGACTGAGTAGGTACAGTGGCGTAGTGTGGGTTGTCAGCACCCGGGGCAAGGCAAGTAATTTGCGCCCCCTAACCCGTGGATTTGCGCCCCCTAACCCTAACCCCGAGATGTTGCGGCCGGCCCCCCCTGCACCCCCCACGCTACGCCACTGAGTAGGTAACAGCAGAGGAAAAATGGGACTTTTACTGCATGCTGTGACTGGAAGAAATGCACTTCGGCTGCAGCACAGGAAGCACCACTACTGTAGAGGATGCAAAAACACTGAAAGGGAAGGAAAATGACCAAGAGAATCAAAGGGTATATGGATCAGCAGCAGCTACTGCAGCTGACTGGCTTGGAAGACATGGCAAGGTTTTCTTATATAAATGTTTGCATCTGGGTCACATACACTTGCTGCTGCTTCCAGTTTGCTTTCAAATTCTGGCAAGTATCTCCAGCAATAGTGGTAACTTCACTGAAAGATGCAGTGTCCCTTGCTTTGCAAGTATAGATGATATAAGTGTGTCCTCATTTTTGGCTGTGTACACAATTACCATTCACTCTTGCTCTCACTGCTGGTGTTTCACACTGTGTACACTTGAGAAATTCTGATTTGTGATGTGTTTCAATTCAAACCAGCTTCCACCTGATTTGAAAACTTAACCCACATTCACGTTGAATTTGCTGGTGTGTACATTAGCGCATGCACAGCTTGGCATGTTGCAGGTGTAGGGAAACCAAAGAGATTGTGCACATCAGATGAAAACATCCCTGGTGTCTGGAGCAACATGTAAATATGACTTGAAATGCAGCGGGGGTGGGGGTGGGGTGGATGACCTCATTGCATAGTCTTCATCTGTAAAATGTTAGAGGTGCCATCATGGAGACTGTAATAATGGTCCCATCAATGCTGGCAAAAATGGTTGTTTAAAGATAAAAATCCCCAGCCTCTCCACAGTGAAATGGCGGGGAGCACATATAGCCACTTGCTGAAACAGAAATTGTGTCACTTGAAGCAATTTCATAAAACTGATCTTATGTAATAAAGAAAATATGTACAGTGGTACCTTGGTTGTTGAACTTAATCCATCCCGGGAGTCCGTTCGACTCCTGGAACCGTTCAAAAACCAAGGTGTGGCTTCCGATTGGCTGCAGGAGCTTCCTGCACACAATCAGAAGCCGCGGAAGCTGCATCAGGCGTTCAGCTTCCAAAAAATGTTCACAAACCACAACATTCACTTCCGGGTTTGCGGCATTCGGAGGCCAATTTGTTCAGGAGCCAAGCCATTTGACAACCAAGGTACCACTGTACCACATTAGATGGGGGGCAGAGAGAGACAGAGAGATTTCTTCTCATACCCAAAGAAAATGATGGAGGATCCTACAGCTATCCTCCTATAATACAATAAAATCATTCTATAATACTAATGGCAGTAAGGTATATATTACCCTTTTCTACTCCATTTGATGCTTTTAATGAAAAGGGCCGCTTTACTAGATCAGGGTATAAGATCCTTATGAGAAGTTCAAGGATATCATGATGTGATCAGTCTCCTTATATTCCTCTCTATGGCATCGATTCTTTCGGAATGCCGGTTGGAAGAAAATCATAAAGCTACTAAGGTTATTCATATTACCCAATTAGGCAATATGGAAGTATGTGTTCTAAATGAAATAAAACAAAAAATGTGCATAATAAATGTTGAATAATTCATTTCCATCACTCTTTAGGGCATAAAAACTATATATAGTGCTTTTCTTTTTATTTTATTAATGTCAAATAGTAAATTTCTTCATTTAAAAATGATGGGTGTGACAGCTGTTTCCTTGAGCAGTAAACAGAACATAATGACACTACTGGATCAGACCAGTGGTTTAGCCGGCCAGACATTGGGTTGTTGGCTTTTTTGGGGGGGGGGGATTGTTTATAAATGAAATGCCCCACCTATTTTTTTTTTAAGGTGGCTTACAAGCTACAAATCAAAAACAATAAAAAAATTAAGATGCTTAGTTGTCTCCAACTAAGTTGTACTCAGATTAGACGCACTAAAATGAAAAGATGCATGTTAGTGATTCTGTCTTCCAACTGATCTACTCCAAGCATGACTAACTTTGGATACAAACCTCTCTCTCTAAGTCACCATAGGTAAACCAGCAAAACAACAACAGTCATAGAACACCTGAAGTAACCTTTTTTTACAAGTCACTTATAAAAAAAGCAGGGATGGAGCCTAACACACCTCACTTGGTAAGGCATTCCACAACATAGGCAACATGCCAGAAGAAGAATCAAGGGAATGATGGTAACAGCACTTCCTTACCACTTGCCCCCAACAACTGCTAGTGACAGTCAGAGAATGGCTGAGTCTGGAGGCTCCATCTCATTATCATGGCTGTTACTAGCCCAGTTCTCCAATAAGTTATCTAATCTACCTTTCAATGCTGTATCTTCACCAAGGCAGTTTATGCTACTAGGAAATGTTCAATGTTGTCAATAATAAACATTAGAACATATCATCAAATTGTAATAAAACAGCAAATTCAACAATAGGAAATATTCTGTAAGAAGTAGATGGTCTTCAACTAAGTTTAACTCTCAGAGCAGACCTATTAAACTGGGTTAAACATGGAAACCTTGCCATGCTAGATATTTGGTAGGGTGTATGGGGTGTTAGGGAAGGGGTATCACCTCTGGTGGGGGACACGTTGTGTTCCTTATAGGGTAGTTTGTCTACCTTCGGTTCCTACCCTGCACTCAGCTCTAACCTGTGGTTTTTAGAAGCTGTAGGCATGTGACAGCAGCCACAACCTGGGAATGGCTTCAACTGGCCAGCTAAACCAGGTGAGGGTAGCAGATGGGTCTTAAACCCTCAGTGAGTTGGGGACTTACCCTGTATGCAAAGACAGGCTCCAGATGACTGGGTGGACAAGACCAATAGTGGGTCCAATGGTCAAGAAGGCAGTTTCTGCATGTGCTGTAGAGGGAAGTGAGAGGCAGATGGGGCTCATCAATCTGGGAAGGCAGCCCATCTAAGAGAAGGAAAACTCTCTCTCTAAACCTCCGCTGCCTTGTGGGATATCTTCGGTAGAAGAAAAGGCTAAGGAGTAAGTCCCAAGGAACAAGCTGTACCTGCTGCCTTGTGGGACATCTTCAGGAGAAGAAAATGCCAAGGAGTAAACCCTATACAAATCCAGAGTGGAGTCCCTAATATGGTTGGATGATGACTGGTAAACCTCCTTCCAGCAACTCCTGCAGCCAAGCTTGTGCCAAATGTATTGCTCTGCTTTCCTTTGAATCACACAGTGAGGCCAAGAAGAGTCTTGTCATCTGGGCAGTCCAGGATCTCCATACATACTGCCCAGGCTTGCACCCCAGAGAGGTCACTTCACCCCCAGAGGCAAACTCCACTGTCTCTTGAGACAGACGGATGCCAGCAGGATATTTGGTTGTATGTTATTCTCCAGAAAACGTAGCCTGATCTATTATTATTTATCCCCGCAGCAGTGGAAAGATGACAGAAGAACAAAGATGCAGGGACTCTAAAGGGTTTATTTAAACAATGTACCCTAAGCATTTTGATTGTATTTAATCACTGAGACAAATCTGTCAGTTTTCAAACTTTGGAAGGAACCTCTCTTAGATGTTTGAATGCTGTTCAGGGGCAACAATGTAGAAGTAGTGTAAGATTGCAAAATGTTAAGCTAACTAGCACCAAGCACCACCAAAAGTGCAGTAAGAAAACTGACTAAAATATCACCCAATATTTGAAGTTGAGTGAAATACATTTTGTTTTAATTCTTTGTTAGAAGAAACTGACAGTACGGTATACATGAAAATATACAATTTACCATACTTGACTATTAAAGAAGGATACTTCAGTGCAATCCTATAAAGTACATGTCTAGTCAGAAATAAGTTGCATTAAATTTCAATAGGGCTTACTACCAGATAAATGGACACAGGATTGCAGCCTTGATAAGTATAATTAAGAGTCATAGAGTGTGCAAACTAATTAAAAGCGGGAAACCTACTGAAACAACACAAACATTGACCCACCAAAAATTCTGATAGGGCATTTGCACCATTCATTTAGTTTGTTTTCACATGGTATCACAGGTCCTGCCAGAGTGCTTGGCGAATTCCAGATCCTATCAAATATTTATAATTAATCCCCACAAAGTACCATTTCACAATACTCATTCTAATTAAAAGGACAGTGTCAGCTTGTATTTTTAAAAGACTTACTTCATTTTTGTGATAGACCATCATTTCGACTGCAGAGGCTCAACTTTTAAAATAAGTTGGTGAATCAAACTGATTTTTAGCAAATGCTTTTAATCAGTCTTTTGACCACAAATACAAAACATGCTGAAGCCAACATCTTGTGATATTCCCCCCCCCCCAACCTTTCTGCCTGTACACCTGCAGGCTTTTCACTCCTTTTTCAGAAACTTTGGTCTAATTATGCTGTTAAATGCCCTCTTACAAATCCACTGGAACAGTGTGAGCTTCATATTTGTTCAGGTTGCTAAAAGCAAGCCGCAATGTGTGATAAAGTCTAAAAATGAGAGATGGCTATGTTGTTTATCAAGCTTAAAAGGGGATGTTTCCATGCTACAAAAGAGTTTTCACTATAAAGTAAGGAGGAGGATGAAATGGAGGCTTTGTACATGAGGAGCAATGCCTTGACTTGGGCCTGGTGCAGTATCTTATGGATGGTGGCCTATGACCCCAGTGTACTTTCCTGCTTAATATATGGGCAGCTGCATTCTGCACCAGCTGCAGTTTCTTTTCTATCTCCAAGGGTGGCCCCATGTAGAACACATTACAGTAGTTAAACTATGGGTTTATCAGAGCATGGGTTACTGATGCCAGGCTGTGCTGGTCTGGGGATGGCTGTAGCAAGTGAACCAGCTAGAGCTTAGCTTACCCACTACTGACCACTTAGACAACCTGGACATCTAGTGACAGCTTAAAATCATGAACAATACTACGTAAGTTTTATATACAGGAGTGGGTAATACAGAAGGTCCTGACACATAGTATCTGGTATACTTGTCCACGTGGTTCTGCCATTACAGAATCAATCATGATTGCTCCTCGCTAGCTTACTTTACACTGTAAGGTCCTTGGGGCAGGTGCCTGCTTACTTGTTTGTGGTTTGCTTTTCTTGCAAACAGGCAAGCAGTTTGATGGTGTTATGCTATTAATAATATAAACACAATATATTCTCTTTTTTGTTATTTCATTCTCCATATGCTTTCTCTTTTGATCGTTTACATTAGAAAATCCTATAAAACAAAACAAAAAGGGGGGAGGGGTAAGAGGAAGAAAACGCAAAGGGGAAAAACAGAAAGAAAGAAATCAAACAATATTTCTGTGTTTGCCATGGGCTTCGTTGAAGTGCTCTGACTGAAAGCAGCTTCAAAGGTTCCTGTGGCAGAGAGAGTAGGAACAAGGTTCTGCTGGGACACTACATCTGTGCCCTCAACCCTTTGCTTCTCTAATGTTTGGCAAAGTCAGTAAAAAATATTCCTTTTCATACCTTCCAATGTCAAGAACTGGAACATTATCAAGGTTTAACTTTGCCATCGCTTGCCAAATTGACTGCAATGTAATCCACAAAAGCCAGTGTTTATTGAGCATTATTTTAATGGCTAGCAGGACTTGGTGAAATTGAGGCATTTTTTTTTCCTTTTTGGAATATATCCAGCTCTTTATAGAAAAGAAAAAAGAAGAGGAACAGCAGCAACAGGACTTTGCTTCTGTCTCCAGTAGAAAACAACAAGTTTGTACTAAAACCCCTTCATATTTTATTTCAATTAAACAATATAAAAAGCATTGCAATGTGTTTTTGAGTAAGATGGTTTCTGGCTATGAAACCAATCTATTACACTTGCAGGTAAAAAGTTTCTTCCAAAGTAGAAAGTGAATCCAACAAGGGAAGGGGGTAAAAACAAAATATGAATGATGTTATGATTATTTTCTGCACTTTCCACTGTTGCTTTCCCCGTTCCTCCACGCTAAATACCAGAAAGTGGCATGTATTCCACTCAACCGAGCAAATCCATCCCTTCTGATACCCTACTGTTTTCTCTGACAATTTGGCAAGGCAGACAATGCCAAATGCACTGCAATACTGAACTCATTAAGGCGGGGCCAAACCCCTCCCCCTTTCCCCGCATGTCCTGAAAATTCCTCCCATGCAAGAGGCACTGGTTTTCTGGTGCTTCTGTGTGAGGGAGAAATTTAGGGTGGATGCTTACCTTGGTTAACTGATGAGGTGAACAATTGTGGGGTGTGTTGTTTTGTTTTGTTTTTTTTGTTGGGGGTGTGGTTGCTTGCTTTTATAACTTAAAATGAAAACCCTACATCCTGTGAGTTTCTCTACGTGCTACCAGGACTACATCGAGAATGGTGTGATACAATGTGATGTTGTCACTCCCAAGGCATCAAATGAGAATATAGAAAAATAGGAATATGATAACACAGGGTGCTGCCTTATATTGAGTTAAACCACTGGTCCATCTAGCTTAGTTTTGTGCACATTGGCTGGCAGGAGGTCAGCAGGGTTTCAAGCAAGGAACCTGACTCAGCTCTACCAGGAGATGGCAGGGATTGAGACTGGGATTTTGATTCACCACTGAGCTATGGCACTTCACATCCCACACAATGCAACATTATGTGGCATAGCTTCCAATCCAGTAGGTAGCTGCAGAGAGTCTCATGCCACTGTGAGCACAGGGCTTTTTCAGCAAGGCAAAAAACAACATTGAATTGGAAAACCTTCAGCCAACTCATGAGCTAAAGTAAGGTTACTACAAAACTGGTTTCCTATAGGACTGTTTACTACAAATTGCACAACTCGTGTCTATTTTTTTTATTTAGGATATTTGGAATATGAAATATATAGGTAGGCAAAGTGCAGTATTCTGTAAAAGTCTACTTTATTTTAAATGCATACACAAATCTGAAAACATTTTGCAACTTCCCCATACTGCTCCACTGGCAATTTAGAACATTATTTGCCCAAGCTTTTTGCCGATGGAAATCTGGGTTTAACCTTGTTGCTGTTTCTATGCTCTAGTGATTTTATTGTCGTCCTTATGTTTTAAGCTGTAGATAACTGATAATATTTTTTATCCCTCTATCGCATGTTGCTCTGAGTATTCTATCAGAGATTGTGATTTTATAATTTTCTGTTTCTTGGAACACTTTGGAAATGCATTCTTCACGGTGAAAACAAACTGCCTTGTCCTTCAATACTGCTGGCAGAACAAGGAGGACTGTAGCTCAATCATAGAGCTCAATTTGCATGCAGGAGATCTCAGGTTCAATCCCTGGTAGCACCACTGAAAAAAATCAGGCAGCAGGTGGTGTGAGAGATCTCTACATAAGACTCTGGTCAGCCACTGTCTGTCAGGAAAGACAATACTGGACTAGAGGGGAAATGGTCTAATCTGGTATAAGGCAGCTTTCTGTATCCTACTGCATACAGGCTGCATATACACTGCACACACACCCCAAGAATACTGGCAAAGTAGTACGTGAAGGATCCTGAGAATTGTAGCTCTGTGAAGGTTAAACCACAGTTCTCAGAATCCTTTGAGCAGGGCGAAGATGGTTTTAAATATGTGGTGAGCATGCAGCAATACAGTGGTACCTCGGATTACATATGCTTCAGGTTACATATTCCGCTAACCCAGAAATAGTATCTCGGTTTAAGAACTTTGTTTCAGGATGAGAAGAGAAATTGCGCAGCGGCAGCAGCAGGAGGCCCCATTAGCTAAAGTGGTGCTTCAGGTTAAGAACAGTTTCAGGTTAAGAACAGATCTCCAGAACGAATTAAGTACTTAACCTGAGGTACCACTGTATTCTTCTCTCTAGGATTGAAAAAGAAATGAGAGCAACAGCTGCTGGACCTAGCAGAAGTGAATTAAGTTACTGCAGGATGGAGTTGAATGCATTTTTGTATAAAAGTATAATGCAGTGGAAGGGAGTGGAAAGAGAAATCAGTTCTATAACTGGGTATTTCCTGGTGGAAATGAGATATCTGCATTAGGGTTGCCATATGTCTGGGAAAACCTGGACATGTCCTCTTTCAGGAGGCCATCATGCCCATCTGGGCGGATTTTTACATTTTAAAGGAAATGTCTGGGGTTATTGGGGGTTGGGCTCTGGCTCGGGCAGCTTGGGTTTGGGCTGATCTGCACTCTGCGGCCACTGCCAGATCAAGCCAGGGAAAGAGGCACACAGGCATGCCAGTGCCCCCCCCCCCACATATTCCTCTTTCCCCGGCTTGGGCTGGCAGCGGCTCAGGCTGCCCTCTTTTATGTTCTTCAATATATGGCAACTCTAATCTGCATACATATTTCACTTATATGTCTAATACTTTCTACAATCATATCTTTGCACCTCTTCCAGAGATACGAATATCTGAGGAAAAACCTGTCTGGCCTTCAAAGTCCATCTGCTTAATTTTGCATTGTCATCTTATTTTTTTAATGTTATGCAGATCCTGTATGCATTTGTGCATATTAAGTCTACTCACACAGTACATGGATTTTGTAGTAAATCATAAATAATAAAACTCATGCCAAAGCACTACTGCAAGTGCCAATAGTGGCCAGCAGGGCTTCACATGTGGGACTTCACTGCTCTTCCATGTTCTAAATGCAGTATATCACAGCTACTTAATGAGAGGGGGAGGGGCAAGGCAGTGTAGGTGCTGCAGTGAAGTCGTTCTGATGCTCCTGCCACTGTATCAATAGTGTATCCACACCATACCAAACTCCTGCTAGTTGCACCTTTTTCTTTTGGTTAGTGACAGCAACTTACATGTGGAAAATGGAAGAACAATGCAACCCAATGCAACCCACACAGTCCCACCAGTCACTACTGGCAAGTGCATTGAGGACATTCATACAACATTCACAGGTCCCTATAATATTAAAGATAATAACTGGCAAGTAGGATCCATGGAGGTCAACAGAAAATTTATGACAATTTCACCACACAATCACCTGTAACTGAACTACAGACTTTATCTTCATCTTGTCCAGAGCAGCCCAAAGTGACTTACAAGCTAATGCTTGTAGTGTAGTTCATGGGAAATACAGATACTGGTAGCACACTGGAAGCTGAAAGAGCTATGAGCAGTAGCCAACACTGAACCTTTATGGTGTAGAACTGGAGTCTCACTAGCCAGATCATACCATTAAAACATCAACGAATCCCTCATCATTCTTTCCTGTGTTTGGCAGGGTCGAGATTTGCTCCTCCAGCAAACAAAGTTATTTGTTTGTTTGTTTGTTTACAACAATAAAAAAGCATAACACCAGACAGTAAAATCATAACAAGTTAAAAACAAGTTAAAAGCACATTAAAAAAATTAAAAACCAAACATCAGTAGACCATTATGGAGGATGTACTCTTAATTGCCTTCAGATTCAGATTTGAGAACTTGAAATTTAAAGGAACTCACATTGTTGCCTTCTGTATAGCTTTCCTTGGAGCAAAGACATCTGTATGGGTTAATACTCGTGTCGCAGCGATCAGCGTGGCCAAAACAATTACACCTGTACAACAGATCAGATTCGGTTTTTTGATATTCAGTCATCACAAAACAAAAGTTTAGCAGTATGAAATTTACACAAAATCAAGCTATTTAGAAGAGTGAATTGATGTCTCGTTTGAGAGGGCATCTCCCTGTTATTTGTACACTATCATGAAAGTAATTGCCTGCTTCTGTTAAGGATAACCATCTCAGAAAAGGGCCCTTTAAGTGTAGTAACCATTTCATGTCTCTTTCCATTCAGCATTTATAAATGTCAAGTAAATGCTGCTTTACAAGGGAGTAAATTGACAGTACATGCAGACCAACTATTAAGTGATCAAGCATGCATTATGTGCTTTCATTGTATACTATGCAGATGTAAGGCTCTAATTATTTATTACAGTTAACACCTGTTCGTTCAGCATTAACCTTTCAATCTGGAACACCACAACTCCTTAAAAGGACATGGAGTATATGTACATATCTTTTATTTTATTTTATATCATTTTCCTTCTCCAGGCTACCAGAACAAAATTTACAATATCATTTTTAAAAAAGCCCCAGATAATTAACATACAAAACTCTCTTTAGTCAGGACAAGAGGGTTAAAGGAAATATCTATGGAGAAGTAGCAAGAACAACACTACCCCTGCCTCCGCTCCATTGCTGTTGCCCTTCCTCCCAGATGTTTAACTTACTTGTGACACCTGAACAGGGGTAAGGGGAGTAGTAAAATGCCTAACATCATCCTTAGTTTTATTTTTATTTTTAATGACAACTTTTGGGAGATGCAAGGGTCCCAAAAAACTTTTGTAGGGGTAGGTGAGGTCCACAGGTTCACCAGCTCTACATGACAGGAGAGGGACATGAGGGTCCTGACACAAGGAAAAGCCTACATGCCGAAGTCATAGGTGAATCAGCTCCTACTCGCATTTATTTTTTGCTGTCTTGTACTCTCTCTATTAAAACACATGGGCCTAGTGCAGAGAATCATGCTTAAGTCCAACTGAAGTTAAAGGAGCTTAATTTAGTTTCTATTACCGGTAATTCATTCCATTGGACTTTAACTGAATTTAAGATCCCTCCAGCCCTTGGGGCGAAAAAAGTACACTTTAGGGGTTACTTATTGCGACTTCAGAGTTGCTCTTATTGTTCTTTGGAGTGGAATCCATACACAGAGACAGACACACATACATTATTTTTTAAAGTTATTAGACTATATACCATTTCAGACTGCCATGCTACAGTAATATAGAAGAAAAACTGTGTTTATTTAATTTATCTATTTAAAAAATATATATATCCTGCCTTTTGTCCAAAGAATGCACAAAACCAGTTGAGATGCAAGATTAAATTAAAAACAAAACACTATAGCCACACATTCATTTTTCTCACTAAGAAAAGCTGATTTAATACATATTCTTTAAAACATAAATTCCAAAGTAAAAAAAAGAGCACATCTTTCACTGGAGACTCAGTCATTACTTAATTTGCATTTTATTTACAGGGTGTAATTATGCCTTCAACAAGACTTCTGACTTAACATATACAATAAAGTTGTCAGTCATAGATAATGCAACACTTTCGCTGACAGAAGCCTCATTTTTAAAGGGAAAAACCAGCTAAGACAAAGAGTTTAGTTCATTATTAAGACCATTACAACTGCCATATATGGGAGTCCATAATAAAAAATGGAAGCACCACTAGAGCAAAGCTTCAATCAGGCTTTCAATCAAACATACCTGTTTCTAAGAGTTAGCAAATCCAGAATGTAAAAGCATTATTGATGGATAAAAATTGGTTAAAGATTATTTTGTTAAGTTAGATTTTTATCTGATGTAAGGCAAACCCATTTCGGATCTGAAATCAATGCTACGAAGTACATCTTCACCTCATTTGAATGAGTATAAATCCACAGTGAGTCGTTTACTCTCAAATATACTTCATTTTCAATACAAACTGTGAGTAGCCTACCTCCCACTGACAGTAATTTCGTCAACTCCATAGTATCTGTGTCTAAAGTTAACTGAAGGTACAGTAGTATGATATTGGCCAAGTAGATGAATCTTTACTGCCGAAGCTTTGACAAACTCCTGAAGTGCCGGGGTATTGTAGAAGTCATTGTATCCTGGCCGACGATTTGGTTCTGGTGTGAGAACGCTGAAAGTAACATTTCCATGGGAATATGGAGTAATGCTGTTGATGTAATAATAAATAAATAAAATAAAAACAGCTAGTATAATTATGTAATTATTTGGTTATTGTATACTGCTTTTCATCAGGCATGACCTCAAAGCATAACAGGATATACAAGATCCATAAAGTACAATTAGAAACAAGTGAAAATCAATTTATATACCTATTAAGCGGTACAAAATAATAAATCCTTTACTTGATTAATTCTTTAAAAGCAAAGGATTTATTATTTTGTACCGTTTAATTCCCAGGATTCCTTGGGGAAAGCCACGACTTCTTAAAGTGGTATAATACTGTTATAAACATATAGTGCAGATGGAGCCTTAGTAAGTTTGATTTATATCTTTAGGACAAGCAAGTAACACATTCTGTTAATTTCTTCTTTAAAAATACAACAGGGTAGATTCTTGTTCACTACCACGTAATGTTTCCTGTGGTACAATGAATATACACAAGTCTTTAGAGGGTATTTTTATATTAGGTTCACTGTACATCGTCCCTACATAACATCGTTCACTTCAATCACTTCCTATTATCATTTATGTCTTGTAATTGAAGGGAAAACAATGTTCCATTATAAAACATTTATGGCAGCATTTCACACATTGGCTCTTGAATTTCTTTTCTAAGATGCACTAATTTTTCTGTTGGAGTGTTATTGTGGTTGTTTTTTTTAAAAAAATAAACCTGTTTTTGATTATTATTTTTTAAAACATTATTCATTGCTCAGCCAATTAAATTGGCTATTTTCCCCACCCCACCCGACTTCGACTGAATGCAAAATATATGTTTTGTTGAAAATGAATTGTACCCTCAATGACCTCTTGTTCCTCCCTTAGAATGTTGAATCGTGAAAGCCCAGAGAAAGATGCTGACACTTTAAAAGCCTAGCCGCCAAGACTGAAACAGCAAGAACAAAACAAAAATAACAACACCATCAAAACAAACAGCGACTGCACCTGGTGGAACATTCCCTCATGTCTTTTCAGACAAGTGCTACACAGGTCTGATGCTGACTAGGTTCTGAATTTTGCCAAGAGTTGGTTGCAGCTAGACAGTTATGGCTGAACGCAAAATCCCCCAACCCCAAATAAAAGCTTGCATCGTGCAAAACAGACATAACAGTGACTGTCTGGGCTAAGGGCAAATGTGTAGCAGTAAGTCTTACAAGTCTCATAACTGTCTGATTGCACCAACTCTTGGCATAATTCAGAACCTAGTCAGCATCAGACCTGTGTAACACTTGTATGAAAAGCCAAGTTTTTGTGTAGGAAGGTCTAAGACATATCGTCTCCTCTGCCCCTTTTTGGTGAGGCTTGCCAACCTCTAAAACTTCCAGTTTTAGCAGTCTCAGACCTGTCTACACAAAAACTGCTCAAGAAGAGTAACTAGGAAATGTTGGCAACCCCTCAGTTACTCGCCTTGCCTACTATGAGACTACTTCAGGCTGCAGAACATACCTAAGTCCACAAAACCTTCACTTGTCTCCTAGAATTCATCAAAGGCCATCCAGTCTTTTTAACAATTTGTATAAAAAGGTAAAGGGACCCCTGACCATTAGGTCCAGTCGTGACTGACTCTGGGGTTGCGGTGCTCATCTCGCTTTATTGGTTGAGGGAGCCGGCGTACAGCTTCCGGGTCATGCGGGCAGCATGACTAAGCCGCTTCTGGCGGACCAGACCAGCGCATGGAAACGCCGTTTACCTTCGGCTGGAGCGGTTCCTATTTATCTACTTGCACTTTGACGTGCTTTTGAACTGCTAGGTGGACAGGAGCAGGGCCCAAGCAACGGGAGCTCACCCCGTCGCGGGGATTTGAACCACTGACCTTCTGATTGGCGAGCCCTAGGCTCTGTGGTTTAGACCAGAGCACCACTGTTGGGTATAAGCTTTTAATATGCTGCTGTTCTAGATAGGAATGTGAGGCTTAGTCATTCATTATCTCTAGAAGGAAATTGTGATGGAAAAGTTTGTTTTGCTGGGTAGGTTGGGTCACAAAGTGTTATCTTTTTCTTTTTCCTGCCAGCAAACGGTTAACAAATGGCAGCTTCTGATTGGCCAGGGTTCCAGGAGAGGGTGTTGAAAAGGAGAGGTTTTGGAGAGACAGGTTTTAGGTTGGGAGATAGGGAGTGAGAGCAGATAGAGTTGGTTCTGGGTAGAAACATCTACTCTGAGGAATATATCAAAAGCTAGAGAAAGGAGTCTATAAGCTTAGTGTGAAAGACAGTGTGTGGTGTCCTTTGAGAGTAATAGACCAGGAATTAACTGGGAGGCTGAGGCTTAGCCAGGAGAAGTAGAAGCTTGAAAGATACAGTCTACTTAGGTCTCATTCCAGTCAGGCGGGAATAGATTCTTCTACAAAAAGAGAAGACTCCCAAACCAGTTAAGAGGGATATGGTGATCCCTTGGGTCTGTTACTTGGAGTACCTCAAGAGTAGAGGGGTCAAAGGGGTGTGTAGCTGACAGGAAATACTGCCTTGTTTAAGAACCAAAGTATTAAGCTGCAACAGCTGTGCAACAACTGAGAATGAAGTGAAGTGAAATATCTGGAAATAAGCTGAGCATTTACCATTTAGTCTAAAAACCTGTAACATCTACCTGAAGCGAAGTAACTGAACATAAGCAACTGAAGTTTAAAAGAAACTGTGCTTGATTAGAAGTCCATAACATTAGTTAGATTTAGTATAAATATTATTAGGCGAACCTGAAATAACATTATAACCTGAACTTTGTTTTACCCACTTTGTGTCATAAACTTCCTTTGTTTAATAAAACCTTTTTTGTTTGTTTGATCAAATCCTGCCTGAGACTCCAAATCATCAAGTTTCCCCCTACTAGATAATCTGGGGTAAATTGTAGAAATTCATGGTGTACTGTGAGGTAGTTGTGCTATATTTAAGTGAGGGTCGGCCCAACGGTGCCAGGGTGAAATAGTGCAGTTCCACTGACGCAGAAATATCCAGGCCTCCTGACAACTGAGTCATTGCTGTGTACCAGGAAGAAGAAGGACAAGGCAGCAGGGAGATCAGCAAACATACTGGCAGCAGCACTGGATTGGCTCCACAAGTGCATTTGCACTCCACACAGTGCTATTTGTTCATACCTAGGAAGTTGGAGGCAGTTCACAGAGTCAGGATATTCTAGGGACTCGTTGTTCTCCATTCCAAATACACTGCAATCCCTTGCAAAGTACTGCCAGTCTTGCCAGTCAGAGTCACGTTGCTTTTTCCTTTGTATTCGTATTGCTTCGGGTTGTGGGCTGAAGAACTGAAGGATAATGTAAAACACCTACAAATCAACAGCAAAATGTGAAGTCATTTGGAATACCTTTATAAATATTGGTCCTTGATTCAGCTGAAGGTAGCTATTAAAGCAACTATAAGAAGAGTTTGGATTTGATATCCCGCTTTATCACTACCCGAAGGAGTCTCAAAGCGGCTAACATTCTCCTTTCCCTTCCTCCCCCACAACAAACACTCTGTGAGGTGAGTGGGGCTGAGAGACTTCAGAGAAGTGTGACTAGCCCAAGGTCACCCAGCAGCTGAGATGCGAACCCGGTTCACCAGATTACGAGTCCACCGCTCTTGACCACTACACTTTAGGAACATAGGAAGGTGCATTATAAAAATTAAGACCAATAGAAAGAGAGAGAGAGAGAGGTGGTGATGGACTGAGTGGGGGAAGCACCTCAAAGGGGAGCAGACCAAAGCTACTGCACTGAGGCGGCTGCTCAATGTGCCGCATAATCAGATGAGGCTATCAATGGCTACAAGCCACAAGCACACTGATTTTCTGAGGTGGCATGTCTCGGAGCACTGGTGGGGAAAGGTGCTCTTGTGTTCATGACTAGTTTTCCGGCTTTGCAGAAGCCTTTGGCTGGCCACTGTGAGAACAGGCTAGTGGACTAGATGGGCCTTTGGCCTGTTCCAGCTGGGTTCTTATGCACTCTAAGAAGATAGCTCCATGTGTGGGGAGGGAGCAGTAATGTCCATTATGTTTATAATGCACTCCTTCGAGGGAATGTTTTGTTTTCCCTGAGTGCTGTAAGGCAAAAAGACTAGAAATTCTAAAATAAATAAATGGTAAACTTAGATTATGAAAGCATGCCATCAGAACTTGCTTGTAGAGACTGTCATTTGTTCCTCTCTGCTGATGATTGGTTATATAGACTTCAGACTGAGAATAATGGAAAAATGGACTATATGTGGATTTGCAGGCTTCTGATGCCATTTGCAATGTAAGCTAATGCAGAAGCAATTGTACCAACAAGAGTTTTCATTCCCTGGGGAAGACAAACCACAGAATAGGAATAGCTTTCCAAAGATAGTGTGAGGCATTCAACTCTACCTAGAGCTGCAAAGGAACTCCTGTAATGAGGATTCTGAAAACCAGCTCCAAATCCCATTTGAAGCTGTGTGTAGAAATAGAGAAATATTCCCATTTTCCCTTTTAAATAACTGGGTTCTGTGAGCATTCCCTTTAAATACATACAAAACCTCAGGGGCTTTGGTATATGATCTAAAAGAATGTTCACAAAACCATGATTATACTCCCACTTCACAAGCTAAATTAAGGGGAAAGGGAGAAAGCACAAAGCTTTTTTCTTTGCTTGGAGACAGTGGTGGAAGCAGCCCATCAAAGGCTCCACCTGAAAAAAATGGCTGGTGAGCCTAAAAGCCAGCAGAGGGCCCAGGATGATTCTGATTGCAAGAATCCAAGCTGTGTAGTTCTAAATGTCAAACACAGTCTTATCCCGTCCCTAGTTGAGTATATCATGTACTAAAAAGGACCCCTGGCCATTAGGTCCAATCATGGCCGACTCTGGGGTTGCGGCGCTCATCTTGCTTTCTTGGCCGAGGGAGCCGGTGTACAGCTTCTGGGTCCTGTGGGCAGCATGACTAAGCTGCTTCTGGCGAACCAGAGCAGCGCACGGAAACCCCGTTTACCTTCCAGCCAGAGCGGTACCTATTTATCTGCTTGCACTTTGATGTGCTTTCAAACTGCTAGGTTGGCAGGAGCAGGGACCAAGCAAGGGGAGCTCACCCCGTCGCAGGGATTCGAACCGCCGACCTTCTGATTGGCAAGTCCTAGGCTCTGTAGTTTAACTCACAGCGCCACCCACGTCCCTATATCATGTACTATGTCACATTAAATTTTTGGGAAATTCTCAGTCCAGCCGCCTTCATCAGAATTGGGTTCTTTTCATTTTGACAGTCAAGTTATCACACCAGTGTAACAGAACGTTATCTCCAATTCATTTGAAATTTCCTCAAACTAAGTGAGCAATGAATGTAATTTTCTTTAGCATTTTGTATTAAATTTTAACAAAAAAAAGGCAGAACAAATAAACCAATTCCCATTTTCATCTATAAGTGAATAGTATATTGCATAAAGAAATCTTAAAATTACCTGGTACTGTCCATTTTCTAAGTCTATTGTAATGGCTATCCCTCTGTTGAGTTGTTCAGTGGTGCTAAAGACAGATGAAATCCACGAAGTTCCAATATCATTATCATTGATGTAGCTCAAAGGATGAGCTTCGGGGTTTAGTCTGAGCACCCTGTCATTAGTCGTATCATCAGCACCATTAGGGATGCAGTACCTTTGCACCAAAGGGTGTACCCTGGGATGACTTCCAGGACAGCGACATTCTGACTGACTGTGAAGCTGAGGAAATTTTCCAGACCATACTTCAAAAATGTCTCTAGCATTAAAAAACAGATATAAAAAAGAGTTGTGCACACAATAAAAAGAGCAGTAAGCCCTATTTGTGAAGACCCATCTGTAATTAGCCTTAACACATAAGCATGACTTAAAAGATGGCTGATAAAGCCAATTTAACTACATGGTTTTCTCTTTAAAAAGAATGTATTGTAAGAACGCTGTTATCTTTTACATGACTTTATTCTCTGTTGGCATGAAACTACAAAGCTATTTTTATATAGACCTATGCTTATGCTCATAAATATGTTGGAAGTTGCTTAGAGACCTGTCTGTTTTACAAGCAACTAACTAATAAATAAATAATAACAATAACAATAACAATAACAATAATTAATATAGCACTATGTGAATGACCCACAGCATACCTTGGGCTTGCACCTCCTGCCTCTTATCTCCTCCTCTGGCACAGTCATGAGAATGGAGGCTGGCAGAAACTGTGTCTCTTTTCAGACTAACTAGAGCTTCCTATTACATCAATATTCTGGAACTCTGATTACTTTAAACCAGTGGTTTTCAACCTTTTCGAGTTCACGGATCCCTTGACCGGCTACATTCTTTCTGTGGCACCCCTGTGGTGCTCAGGAGCCCAGTTCTGTCACCCATTGCCTGCTGAGCTGGCAGCCTCTCACCCTTTTTCGAACACCCTCCCTTGTGGAGTGTTCCCTCAGGCTCTTCTCCTCCTCCCTTCTCCTTGGGAGTCCTCCAGGCAACTGCTACTGCTGCCGCCCCTGGTCTCTGAGCTGTCCCCCTGCCCAAAGAGAGGTGCCTCCTCACAGTGCCCCACAGGAGCCTGAGAAGCCCCCCCCCCCCGCGCGCGCCAGCCCCAGAGGCACCATTCTGCTGGGGAGCTTGTAGCCAGGGCTGCTGCAACAAACAGCTGTGCAAGCCTTTGGGAAGCAGAGATGCAAGAGGGCATCAGAGGAGGGAGGGAAGGAAGGAAAGAGGGATAGAGGCCAGTGTTGCTGGCTGCACCCATTACCATCTTTCAAGGCACCCCAGGGTGCCACAGCACACTGGTTGAAAACCACTGCTTTAAACAAGCTTTCGCTACAAGCCAGGGTCATAAGCCACAGTGTTACAGGTTCCACATTATTAATAACAGTGTTAAAGTAACAACAATTATAAGAACTTAGGCTAGAATCCTAACCATGTCTGCTCAGAAGCCTGAATTCAGTGGGGCCCACTCTTAAATGGGTAGGGTTATTATTGCAGCTATAATTGGTGTTCTTCTGGCACTATGTGTTTACATTGCATTTATGCATTCTGTTGGAACTCAATCCAGTCCACCTCAGGAGCAGTGCTAGAAAACAAAGGAATTCCCAATTGAGAAAAATAGAGACCCTTTGTCACATCCCCATGATTCACACGCTGGTACTATAGCAGATCTTTATGCGGGAGGGAAGGTCTAGCCCTCTTTGAAAAAAGTTTGGACACCACTGGGAGGACGATGGAGGCTCATGCCCACAGTGCTAAGCTATTGAGTTTTTCTTGCCCAAGTAGAAAGGAGATACTAATTATGGTTATGGGAGGCAAGGACAGGTTCCACATTCCTGGTAGCAGCCTGGTGTGGTGTCTGTGTGTGTTACTGCCAAAGGGAATCATGGTTCTGATATGCCTTAGAGCCTAGGGAGATCTCTCTGTGAGTGGATGTTGTGCCAAAAGTGAGCTGGATCAAACCTTTGATCTTTCAGCATAAATTCCTACAATTTTATCAGCCTGCACCCATGCAGTTAATTAAAAACCCTGTTGGAATCCATGTACATGCAGTTATAGTTCCAAATCTAATCTAGCCATTATATAAAGAAATATCCAAAAACACTGGTTAAACTTCGAAGCAAATTTATCGTAGCTATAAGCCTTTCTCTCCTTTGATCATGTCACATTTGGGTTTTGTAAAAATGAAAATTTCCCCACCTGTTTGTAAGCGCCACTTGGTACAATCTAAAATCTTGCATCCTCCCAACAAATTGCTCTGAACCTGCGAAAATACATTATAAATAAATAATCCAGTCCCATCAACCAGAAAACAGCTCTGTGCTGCATGAGGGGATCTTAAATTCAGCACACAGAGATCTCTCTTGCACAATTACCTCTTCTGAATGAAACCATCTTGGTTCCGGACAAAACTATGGAGGGCAGTGACTTAATTTTTTTGATTAAAATGATTTATAATAACTTTATAGGAACATTTTGTACCTATCTCTTATCTGATTACAGAGGTGGCACACAGGCTGGCTCATTAGACAGAAGTAATGAGGCAGCCCATGTGCCACCTCTAATTAGAGAAGAGATACAGTAGGGACAACTGTAGCTGTCACTTTATGCAATAAAGGTGAAAGGTATGTTTTTAAAGATTTCTTTTTCTTCCACACAATTATTGTGTGTCTGGTATTCAAAAGTGACAGTGTCAACAAGAAGCACTTCGAAATGAGAATTTTCAACTCTTGATATATAGGAGCTGGATGGTTCTATTGGAATGAATCAAACATTTCTCCAAGCCAGATGCAGATATATTTAGGACTTAGCTCCAAATTGCAGTATGTTCTGGATCAGTGAAACTCAGCCTTAATAAATCTGCAGGACCAATTCATCACCAAACTAAATTTAAGGGAGCTGCAAAACCACTGGCACCTTATATTGATGGCAATGTTCAGAACATGGTGAAAAATTATTTTATCTCCGCTTCACCAAATATTCAGCCAGGACAATTACAAAACATTTGGTATTTCTGTGATAATAACTCAGTCTTCATTTCCATTTCTTTTCCAAAGTTGCTTTTGTATTAATTGTTTTCAGTTGTCAAAGGAACTTGTAGATCACATTGCAAGGAACTCAAAACATTTACATTTCTAAGTCACCTTGTGGGGGAATGAATGCTGAGTTCAACAACCTATAGCAGGGGTCAGACCATGTGGTAGGCCGGACTATATTTTTTTTTTGGGGGGGGGGATCAATTCCTATGCCCCACAAATAACCCAGAGATGCATTTTAAATAAAAGCACACATTCTACTCATGTAAAAACACCAGGCAGGCCCCACAAATAACCTGGAGATGTATTTTAAATAAAAGCACACATTCTACTCATGTAAAAGCACACTGATTCCCAGACCATCTGCGGGCTGGATTGAGAAGGCCCCCAAGCCTTAGGTTGCCTACCCCTGACCTACAGGTACCACCACACTTCTGACAGGATTCTATTAGTCCTTTGCAAAACTGGAGCTCAGCCAGTTTTGGAACACACACCCTGAACAGTTTTCGACCAGTTTATTTAAAGGATCACCTATGCCCAATCTGAGGAACTGCCATAAAATAATTGTTCCACATTTGTGAGGAACAGATCTTTTAGCATGGCAACACAATGGTACTCCTTTGCCTACTGACACCAGGCAGGGCCTTCATTGTACTCTTTTCACTGCCTGATAAAACAAGGTTTCTTTAGGCAAGCCTACCCAGACATGTAAAAACTGACATGTATTTGAATATGTAATTCTGGTTTCACTGATGACTTTAATTATATTTTGATTTTTTAAAAACACACCTTTGATGGTTATTGATAACTTTAATGTGATTTTTAGTAAACTGCTTAGAGGTTTTATTTACAGGAAAGTGGTATACAAATATAGATAAATGAATAATAAACTTAGTGACATTAGCACTGAAGAATCCTGACATTTTCCTCTTCCAACGAGCTTCAGAGAAGATAAAAATGCCTCAGCTTCCCCTTCTTCCCCCACACTATCTTATGGTTGGCCATAAGTAGCAATTCTGTGCAGTTAGGAGAAGAATAGAGGACAAGTCTATGCTTGCTGAAACTGGGATGGAAGAGGAATGCAAGGCACTAGTGCCTCCCTATCTCCAAACCTGACAATGGTGTGACATTTCAAAATGAAAATATATGATAAAAGTGGATATTGAAGCAGGTGGAGTAGCATTTTGCTGTCCAATTAAATATCTTTTGTGAAAGATAGTAGAATAACAGAAGGGGTCATCAAGTCCAACCTCGAGCCAATACAGGAATTCCATACCACAGAATATGATCTTCCCTTAATACTCAGACTTACCATTTAAATTTTGCCCAATTCGCCATTCACCATCAGCAGAGGGATCTGCAATTAACCCAGCAAGAATTCTGGAGTCAAAAGCTGTGTTGTCATCTTCCAAACCATTTATAAAGAAATTGATTCTTCTGTGGTGCACCTATAAAATTACATTTGGAAGGAAAAGCCCTTTTTATTATTTTTAAAAAATGAAACAAAATACTCAGTCTAATCTCATCTGTTATTTACCACCTTGTGTGGAATACAGTGTGCCATTGTTTCAGTTAAATCACCAGAAAGCCACCTTATACTCTTTCTAACCAATCCCTGTTAGAGAAGATACAACTACTGAAAAGGAAAAGTCCTTCAATGGGTAAATTAAGCATGAACCAGGGTAACATTTATCCTATAACAAGATAACATTTAGTATCTTCTTTGTCCCATGTGCATCACCAAATAACACTGATATAATTGAACACCAACGTTATATAGCCATGTGTAGATACTAATCTGAATTATTACTGTCAGTATTCTGATGATAACAAATAAATTGTAGGCAAGCATAGTTAATTATACTGGTATGTCATTGATTGATAACTTCTCTTTCATCATGCATCTGCGTGCTAACCAGATGCAGAGATGGAAACTCCCTGCTTCCTAGATTCCAAGATGGCAATAAGTAATGCAGGATAATTCTTCTTCCATTTTTTTTGTCAGGAGGTATTTGAGTAGATTGAAAGTCATTGCTCTTAAGAGTCCATATCTATTCAGTCTTCTTGCTTTAAGAAGGAAGGGTGTTCATGGATGTACTCTTTGGATTTTCTTAAAGGTCTACCATCACGGAAGACAGTAAAAGACACTGAATGGTGTCAAAGGACTGCTCACCACCAAAAGCCCTTCCTAAGACCAGGAGAAAAACACATGGAGGTATTTACTCATAGAATGATAGAGTTGGAAGGGACCCCGAGGGTCATCTAGTCCAACCCCCTGCAATGTAGGAATCTCAGCTAAAGCATCCATGACAGATGGCCACCCAGCCTCTGCTTAAAAACCTCCAAGGAAGCACAGGCCACAACCTCCATCTGCAGCTGTTCTTCTTTTCCACCATGTGTCAAGACTGTGCACGCAATGTAGTGATGATAATCAAAGTATTTCACAAACATTTCGTAACATTATCAAATGTTTAAAATGCTTCTCAAGCATATATATTGCTGCAATGCTTACCGGGGTCCGACAAGAGTAAATGAATATAATCATTCCCTACATTTGTTGCATCATATACCTTAGAAAAAAACCCACACACCTTTAATTTCACTTCTTTTTTTAGCAGATTGTGACAATTTAAATTTATTGCCAAAGGTCCCAGGGTGGGTTACAACATTAGAAACAGGTTTAAAAACTTAGTTACAAAAAAAAAAAAATGCAATCATAAGACGTTACAAACAGGTTTAAAAAGTTAGTTACCCAAAAAAAAAAAAAAGCAATTCCAGAACATGAGGTGAGGGCTGAAAATATTCATCTCAGGTGTCAAAGGACAGGGTAGGGGGGTACATCTTCAGCATTCACCAAAAGCTATATAATTAAGTTGTCAGACACACTTCTGGGGGAAGGGAATTTCATAACTTAGGGCCTGCCATAGAGAATGCTGTATTCTGGGCTGCTGCCACCCTGAGTTTCTGTGGGCAGTGGAACTATCAAAAGGACCCACTCTGCTGGTCTTAACAATCAAGAGGGTGTGTGTGTAAGTTCTCTGCCTCCCTCCCTTAACCTAAGGCAACATACCAATGATGGGTAGGGCGAAAATTAAGTGTGGCCATCCCACACAGACACATGCACAGGATGCATAGAGGCATACACACAACCCTTGTCAGCTGATCCGTGCAGATCAGCTGAGGGGAGTATTTATTGTTTCCTCCTCACCCATCAGACTGATCGTTTAATGAGCAAGGAGAGGGTGATTTTCAATCCTACCATGCTGCAGGAAGCAGCAGCAGCAGTAATAGCATGTGGTTTGTCTATTTTCTTTTATCTCCTTTATTGCCACCATAGAAATTGGTGGGGTTTGGGGGAGTCATAGAAAATTGCTTGAGGTGGGCAGATCAGACCTGCAGACAAGCAAGTGGTGTAGGCATGAAGTTGACCTGCAACTCAGACACAGAACATAAACAAGAACAAAAAGAAAACACTTATTATTCGGCATAATATATTATTAAAGATCAAGAGATATTGTAGCAAAAGCTTACCGCCTATTACACCCTCATTTGCACTTAATTCTTCATAGGGGGACCGAGGCTTGGCAAGAGTGGCTTGGCAAAGGGTAAAGTAAAGGTAAAGGGACCCCTGACCATTAGGTCCAGTAGTGACTGACTCTGGGGTTGCGGCGCTCATCTCGCTCTATAGACCGAGGGAGCCGGCGTACAGCTTCATGTGGCCAGCATGATTAAACCACTTCTGGAGAACCAGAGCAGCGCATGGAAATGCCGTTTACCTTCCTACCGGAGCGGTACCTATTTATCTACTTGCACTTTGACGTGCTTTTGAGCTGCTAGGTAGGCAGGAGCTGGGACCGTGCAACGGGACCTCACCCTGTCGCGGGGATTCAAACAGCCGACCTTCTGATCGGCAAGTCCTAGGCTCTGTGGTTTAACCCACAGCGCCACCCACGTCCCTTGGCAAAGGGTACCTAGTAATTTAATGGCTTTGGTCAAATTTGAACCAGTGACACAGTCCTGATTCATAGTTCACTTCCTTAAATACTTTGCTGTACTAGCTTTCTGAGTGGAATAGGATTGATAAGATCAGCAGCACCATGCCAATAACCACTGTTTTATCAGGTTTCTTTGTACATACACACAGTCATGAAAATATGGTGTTTGTGAGCTGCTTCAGAATATTGGTTGCGCCTGTCTGGAAGTTCTGGGATGCATATTGTTCCCTCACACCAGTCATGATGATGCATGTAATGTGAAACCCAGCCAAATGGGTGGGGTATAAATAACATCATCATTATTATTATTATTTTATTATTATTATTTCCTACCCATTCTGTATTTTCTGATTAAAATACTTTCTGCTTTTATGAGTAGATATTGGCATGGATTGCAATTATAGCTCACAGTTCTCTCTGCATCACACTAAGAGCATTGCAATTAACATGTCCAGTTCTTAGTCAAGAATCTGAAAGGTCTGCCAATCTATAACTGGGCATGGTGAATTGAAATGAGTTGAAATGGGGTAAAAGCCGTACAGTGGTACCTCGCAAGACGAATGCCTCGGAAGACGAAAAACTCGCAAGACGAAAGAGTTTTTCATTTTCTGAGTTGCTTCGCAAGACGGATTTCCCTATGGGCTTGCTTCGCAAGACGAAACGGCTTGCACCTTTTTTTTTTAAACCGCCAATGCATTCCTATGGGAAACCGTCAATACACATTGGTGCTTCGCAAGACGAAAAAACTCGTAGAACGAAAAAACTCGCAGAACGAATTAATTTCGTCTTGTGAGGCACCACTGTATTAGCCCTGAATAGCTGCTTAATCCAGCATAGCGTGTCAATCTCCTCTAAAGGTAGTTATGAGTTTTGAAACAGGGTGAAATTTTATAACCTAATTTTTGGTCTGATGTTGGAATTTAAGATTTCTTTAAAAGCAGCAGAAGATGGGGGAAAGAAACTGCAGCAATATTTATTACCTTGTGGCCAGATCTTTCCATTTTTATTAAGTACATCAGGTACTCTCAAAAATCATTCTGGCAATTCAATGACTCACTCATGAACTATGAACAAATGTATCCCAATGAAGAGAGGGCCTCTTTTTTAAGATAGAAAAAAACAGTTACTACTATGTTTAAAGGTAAAGGGACCCCTGACCATTAGGTCCAGTCGTGACCGACTCGGGGGTTGCAGCGCTCATCTCGCTTTATTGGCCGAGGGAGCCGGCGTACAGCTTCCGGGTCATGTGGCCAGCATGACTAAACCGCTTCTGGTGCAGCAGAGCAGCACACGGAAACGCCATTTACCTTCCCACTGGAGTGGTACCTACTTATCTACTTGTACTTTGAAGTGCTTTCAAAGTGCTAGGTTGGCAGGAGCAGGGACTGAGCACTGGGAGCTCACCCCGTCATGGGGATTCGGACCACCAACCTTCTGACCAGTAAGTCCTAGGCTCTACTACTATGTTTAGTCCAGAGCTAAACAATATAATAATTGCTGTTGGAAAGTGTAGATGATTCAAGGGACGTCACCACTCTTCAAAATCAACAGACATGCGACTCAAACAACTGCCTATTGCTTCTCTGTTTACTGACCCTCTTGTACTATGGAAAGCCCCATGCACACTGGTGGCGATACACACTCTCACACATCACAAGGGTCATTCATATGCAGAGCACCTTGCTGCACTCATAGCCAATGCAGATGCACATCTGAACATACATGCCCATAAACGTTATGAAGCTCACCCAGATCCCTCTGAACTACAAACTGGACGTATCTTTTCATGTGCATGAAGAACCCCTTCCCCATCCAGGTGCCAACAACTGCCAAGCATAACTTCAACTTTGATGAATTACTTGTTCGTGTTTTAATAAACCTTGAAAAATATTTCTGTATGAAAGTTGTTAGCTTTTACCAGCGAACAGCTTGTTTCAAAGAAGAGGTTGGAGAGCCTGGGGTTTTAAAGCTTTTGTTGTTGTTGTTGTTCTTGCTGCTGCTACTGTTCTTGCTGCCAGTTTGTGAAAACCTATTTCCATTTTGCATAAACAGGTACTCATGAGTTTAAAGGGATGACTGCTGAATCGTCTCTCCAAATAGATGCTGAGAGAAGCTAGAGTGCTTTAGTCTGCCTTGATATCCACTCTAATCAAATCAAATGGGACTGGAATAATTGCATCCTAGAAACAATGAGTGTATAAGGACAAACAAAAGGCTTATGAAAAGCCAGAATAATTTGGTGCAGAAGCTAGGCCCTGAAAAATTCATTTGGAAAATCAGAACATGAGCATTCAAAATCCCATTCCACTGTCAATAAAGCTACATACATTTCTGACCAATATAAACAGCCACAGTTATCTAGAAATCTAAGCCTGAATGGTTATCATTAGTGCTTCAGGCACCCTTGGCTGCATTACTATTTTAACTAAGAAAATGTGAAATGAATAGAAAATTGATTTTTATGGAGACAAATTCTCCTTCCTTAAATAAAAATAAATAAAAACAGATGCTGGGGTTTATTATTTTTATTTCCAGAAGCAGTCAATATTGTCCAAATTTGAGATATATGGAATCATTGCCCTTCCGCTGAAGAAAAATCTGAAGGGTATTATCATAATGGCTAGGCAGTGCGATTTGGTTCAAGAAAGTTCTCGCATATGGGAATTTTCCTACTCACAGAACATCACTCTCATTTGGTGTTAGCTTTTATCTATTGACACAACAATGCACAATGAACATGTGAATGTTTTTTATTTTATTTTAATACAAAGTCTATATGGGGGGGGGATATGAGAGTGTGTGGCTTGCAATGATTTTCTTTTTTCCATCACACATTTTTTTTACAGCCTGTTACTGTCCTTTTGGTGTTTGACTGTTATCATTATAAAAGATACAGCCTTTTCTGCTTTGTTATTTGTAGCATTATCTCATGTTTTACAACATCTTTGCACACACAGGCAACATGAAATATAACTAGTGAAAAGTTCTTAGCGGTATTAATGCATAAAAAAGAATGTGGTTCCATCTCTACTGTCTTTACCCAGCCAAAAGCTGATGAACAGCCAATTTTCCTTTATCACATTAGCACAGCCATGAGGGAAACGCATTTGTTCTAGTCAGCTACACTAAAGATACTATTACCAATCTAACATATACATGTTTTATATCAGCAGTATTCTCAGAGTATGAGAGAGCCAACAATATATTAACACTAGCATGACAGTTTATTTAAGAAAAGAAAATTGTCTCTGTAGAGGGACAGAAGTTAGAAATGTATGGCTAAAGCTCAGTGTCACTGGCCTAATAAAGGTAATAATTCTTCTGCTTGCTTTATAGCAGGTAACAGTCCGGTGACAGTTCTGTCATATCATTCAAATAAAAATGTTGTCTTTTACAAGTTTAAGTGCACCTTTATTTTTAAGTCAGAAATGAAATGCATCTTATACCTTCTTTTCGTGGTAGGAACATTTGTTCTTCTGGCTGAGGATTAGCTTGCTTGGCTCTATTAAAAATGTGCTTATTACAATAATTCAGGATAATATTCTGCTATAGCTCCTTTATTTATCATTTGGTTCTTAGTACATGACCGGGAGGCACCCTTCTCTCCAACGTGGTCTAAGTTAAACATATGAAAATATTTATGGGGTTAAAGGAGAAGGAGAAGCATCAGAATTGGCCCAAAACATCAGACAATTGTGTATTTCAAAATTTGTGATTATTAATAGCGGATTTTCTTTCCTCACATTTTGCTGTTAGATCAGTCAATTTACCCTTTCTATGTCAAAGTAACTAACAATTTAGAAATTAAGCCATGCCACATTACATACAAATACATCTCTCCACCAGTAATACTGGGGAACCATTCTCAAGTCTTCCTTCCCAGAATCATTGACATGGAGGAGCTAACTATGGCTGATGAGAGTTCAGCAACAGCTGGAGTTCCACCGATTTCCTTCCCTGATCTAAGAGGATAGAAGTGATCAGCTAATATTATAGGAGAACCAAGGGGAATGCCTTTTGTGAACATTATCCCTGAAGGATCTAGACTCCTTCAGCAATTTTATAATGGTATTTGAAAGTATACACATTCAGGAAGCTTTCATTTCATTCCAAATTGGCTTTGTCTGTCCTCAATGACACCAGAACATAACTAATTCTTATTGGCTATGTAACATTGTGAATTTATTGCACTCACTATGGTTGCATTCAGACAGCATTTCATTCTGTTTTCCTGGCATTTCCTTACCTGATAGTTTTCATAATTTATGTTACCTTTGTTACCTTTGATGCCACGTGAAAGCCACTTTTGGAAATCTTGCGGAAGTTTAGCACTAATTCCTGTGTCAATCACTTCCAGATAAATATCTGTTTGCAGCCCCATTAACCCCCCCCCCCAAAAAAAAAATAATCATGGGAGTTTTGCACTGTGATTTTCCTGCCATTTCTGTGGGTTACACAACATGACAATTTTGGGGATAGTTCCAGCATACAGTTCTTTCCTCCTATTTCCATGGGTAAATCAGGGGGGGGGGGAATCTTGCATGTGCATAAATGGAGGCGACATCCCCAAATATATCTCCTGTAGAGTCACAACACAGCCACTGGTATGAATGACATTTAGTAAGATGTGGTGGTATATTGATCAACAAGCCAAAGTTCCACGACACAACATTTATGCGGTTTGAAATGAATGTTAGAAACTGGAACAGAAGCACTAGCCTTATAACCAGGAAAATGAATGCCATAATTCCCATGTCTGAATGCACCCTTTTGAGATTCCAGTGCAAATATAGGTACAATTGATTCAGAAATCATTGCCTTTCCTCTCCTTTGGCTTCCTTTTCTAGCACTGACATTACATAGCCAACACTGATTAGCAAAACGCTTAGCATAATCCTGCTTCACTACATGTAGGCATTAATTGGCTGGCATTGCCCATGTAACTAATCATAGAAGAAGAAGATGCAATAACAGGAGGGGGGGGATGCCCCCAAAACAGCAGCAGCAGATACTCCAAACAATGGCAGCAAACAGGATATTGAATAGTTGGATATTTTCACAATTCAAGTGTGTTGAGAATTATTTCTCCCCCCTCCCATCTGAAAGCACTACTTTTGACCCAGCTGAAATAGAACATTTCCTGAAACCAAGATTAATACCTCCTTGTTCTAATATCCACTAAGGGATACTTACCATAGTACAGCTTCCACAAAGAGGCCCCTTCAAGTCATTCTACGTGGTAGATGATATCATGTGATGTATGTGTGCATATCTCACAGAATATGGAAGAATTTTCTTCATACTTGCACAAACACGCACAAGGGAAAGATTTGTGTGGGTGTGTAGATATGTCTCCATCTACACAATGAGCAACTCTACACAAAGGAGTTGGCCATTTAGATTGTTCTTTTGTGGTATCTTGAAACAATCCAGCTTCACTTTGTGTCCCCAGCAAGTTAATAGACAGAAAGGCTGAATTTTTTTTTGCTGCAATTATTGTACTTGTTAGGGGACCAAATTAAAGCTGGACTCTTACATAATATCCAGTTTAAATTGGTTAGTTATATAGCAGTGGCAGCGCAGACATGGAGGCTGACCTTCAATTCACCAACCTTAGATTGTGGAGCACTGGGCTATTTTTTTCTTACAATCAAGTAAACTGAAGTTCTATCAACTCCATTCATTGAGTTATCATAACAGGTACTCTCTACATATGAGCTGTTATGCAACTTAACTTAGACTGTTATTAGGTAAATATATGCATATATCTTCTTCCATCCTCTTCACTACCCCACATTTCCTCAATCCCAATACTGGTGCATATCAAGTTCCTTCTGAATAAACTCACTCTACAGGAATAGACACTACATTAATTCCAAGGTGAGAAAACAGATTAAGGTTATGACCAAAATGACAGGTCTATAGCTTCCTTGAATGGCTTAATAGAGACAACAAATCAACAGTAGTTACCGATGACAACAGATACAAGAAAATACAACAGATAGTAGAGGTGATAAAAGAAGAAATTAGTGAAACCTTTCTATTAAGAAATCAAGAAACTCAAGGATAAAATGAATTATCCCTTCGGGTTCTCTAAATATTCTTGTTTTGACTGCACATTTATTAGTTAAAACCAATTCTGTGCTTTAGAGTCAGCACTTTAAAAAACTCAGTTCATATAAAAATATATGTTATCCTGTTGATGCCAAGCTACTAGGTTACACATGAAAATCAAAGCTAATTTAAAAACATAAGAAGAGCACTGCTAGATTGGGCCAAAGGCCTATCTAATCTAGAATCCTGATCACACAGTGGTCAACCAAATGGTTATGGGAAACCCGGAAGTAGGACCTAAATCATTTCAGAAAGCATACAAGTCAAGACTTTGTACATCTATCAAGAGATCAGGAGTTCTATAACTGGGCCAGCATATTCCTTTCCCAATATGTTGTTCTTTGATGTCTGGAAGGCACCATCAAGAGGGTGACCACTGCAGTTGTGGTGGAGCACAAGGTGGGAGATTTTAGAAATGAGGACCAAGCCATTTGTAGTGAAGGAAGAGAAGGTGGGATAAGTTTATCTGTCTTTCTGTACCTGTCCACAAGATACCACCCAATATGCTGCCAGAAACTCTCCACAAATATAGCAATCAGTTGGACTTCCACCATCACTCTAACTTGAAAACAAAATCATGGTGGTAGAATTTTACTGGTCACTGCATGTTCCTCTCCAGTTATGCCCCTATCCAAAATAACCATGGCACAAGTAACTTTGGCAGCTTCTGTTCTATGAATGATGGACCCCATCTTTAATCTAAAAACAATGGATAGCCTCTCTTCTAGAGATATTTAAGGGGAAATACTATGGGTGCAACCCTGCCATCAGTTACGCAGGAATAGTTCTATCTGATGCCCAAGGGACTTATGCATGAATAATTTCTTCTAACTATTGTACAACTGCAACCCAAATACACATTAGTTATTTTTTAAATGTGTGTGATGTATATGGCTGTGAAAGCTGCTGAATCAAGAATAAAGTCATGGAGAAAGCAAAGTGAGGGGCATATTAGCTACCTTGAGAACAGGAGGCTTACCAAAAGGAAAGGGGTCAAAGTGTGGTGCATACGCTACCCTACGATCTGTGCTTCCTGGACATCTTGCTTTAGAAGTGCATTAAATGGTTAATTATATGGAACGATAGGAACTCAATGGTTATGGGTCAGTGGACTGTGTAGGGGTTAATAAGGCACTGGTCACAGGTAAAAATGAGTTTGCTGTTCTCGTAATCTCTCATTCCAGTATCATAAATAGTAATGGTTTTCTGCTGGTGAGAGTAGCAGCACGTTTTGTTGTTGTTATTTCATAACAGGACTCATGTGAGCGCTTATAGAGGGGAATCTACCGTATACTTTCTTGCTTGCTTTTGAAGAGGATTCTTTATTCTGCTTTCTACTATAATGCAATTTATTAAAGTGGAGTTCTTCCTGGTCTTTATCTAGAATAGCTGTTTAATGCCTTTTAATACTGGCTGTTAGAGGTTTTAAAAAACAAATTGGTCAATATAAACAAACTGGGCTCCATGATGGACTGGATAAGGGCGAATGACTGAAGCGCAATGCATGAAAGGAGTTGATTATACGGCTGATCCTGCAGTTGGTGAGCTTCATGGCTGAGTGGGGATTACGAACTCTGGTCTCCCAGGTCCTAGTTCAACACTCTAACTACTACACCACACTAGACTTAGCATAGATATGTGGGACTTGTGCCACCCCAATGCTGGCTGGGGGAGATGGGAGATGGAGTCCAACAACAACAGGAGGGCTACAGGTTCCCCACCCCAGATTTAATATAGGCATGCTCAGCATTTCCCATATTTCTAGTTTCAGCAACTCTCTCCCTATGCCATTTTTTTTAAAAAAAAAGCTTTTAAAATGTGGGAGGAGGTAAAGATTAGAGTTCATTAATCTAGTGCCTGACAAGCCATTTAGAAGTCAAATGAGTCTGATACACACATCTTGCTCCTACTGCATTCCCTCTACCTGCCAATTTGGTGTTGCCTTTGAACGCCATGGCAGTGATTGCTAGAATGGCAGCTTCTACCCAGTATGGTGTAGTGGTTAAGAGCGGTAGTCACGTAATCTGGGGAGCCGGGTTCGCGTCTCCGCTCCTCCACATGCAGCTGCTGGGTGACCTTGGGCCAGTCACACTTCTGTGAAGTCTCGCAGCCCCACTCACCTCACAGAGTGTTCGTTGTGGGGGAGGAAGGGAAAGGAGAATGTTAGCCGCTTTGAGACTCCTTAAAGGGAGTGAAAGGCGGGATATCAAATCCAAACTCTTCTTCTTCTTCTTCTTCTACCCTGGTACCATGCCTGGCCTCTTATAGTCTGTGTGGCACACCCGTCTGTATTAAGCTTTGTACAGTATTTGTGCAATCTACTGTATATCATTATCCTCTTGTGAGGCACACCGTGAGGGTGGGGTGGAGAGAATATTTTTAATCATTTGCTGTTTGCATTTTAATATTTGATTCGGAATGAAAATTGAGAGAACACAGAGGGTTCTTGGCAGATCTAAAGATTGGCAAGAGATAATGAATTTATATAGCAAACACATGAGAACAAGAAACACGTCACTTTAACATGAAAGGGCTTCTCTGCATATGTCACGAGGAATTTGTCTGGGGCCTCGTTCTTGAGAAGACCAAAAAAAAATGCAAATGCCATGTTAACACAGCAGAAATCAAAGGATGACGTCCTGGAGGACAAGCCAGCTCAGATAATTTATCTGCATAATGTCTGACAGACCAATGGTAACATCTAAGCTGGGTAGCAAAACTTCCTGATGATGCTGCCAACTATGGTGCGGTTCCAGCTGAAAAACTGTCTTCTGTAAACCCTGATCTTTATGCATCCACAAAGGAACTAAATATGGAATCAATAAAATTACTATAGGTGGTATTGAACTAAGTTTTACTCAGTGTAAACCTACTAACATCTCTTCTAGGAGGCATGTGTGTGTTCTCTGCACATCTTGGCAACAGAGCAGAAGGCTGGGCTTGGTGGAGGAAGTCTTCAGCTCTACCTTGACTGGTGGTGCGCAGGGCCGCTTGCCTGAGCGAGAGGGCAGGCGCTGACTGAGAGGGGGGTTGTGCTGCCGGCCGGGGTGCTGTCATTTGTGTGACGACCATGTCTGCACCCTATTGTGTGGGTCAAGATAGCTGAAAATTCTCCTCCAATCTGAGCAAGATCAAAAATATGTTTCCCTGCCATTTCAGATAAGCTGAATCCACTGCTCTGCTGTTCTGTTACTCTTTCCCATTGTTAAACATGGAGTCACTCCGAAACTACTCTTAACATTTATGGATGTATAGTTCTTATTTTTCTGAACTGATACATATAGTCTTCTCCACTCTACGTATATATGGACTGACCTGGACCCTGCTATAATCATCTGAGGCCCTTCTTTGTGTACCTCCTATGAGAGACATCCAGAAGGTAGCAAAATGAGAATGGGCATTTTCTGCAGTGGCTTCCCACTTGTGGTAAGTTCTCCCCGGGGAGGCATACCTGGCATTTTCCTTACATATCTTTAAGCACCAGGCAAAAAACATCTCTCTTCTCCCAGCCCTTTGGCTAATTAAACGATCTATGACCCTCTAGACTACGTGTGAGGGGGTATTGTTTTTGTTTGTTACAATGGTACGTATTTTTGTGTTTTTACTTAGTAAACCGCCCTATGATCCTTGGATGATTTGCGGTATAGAGATTAAATCAATTGAGGCAGTAAGTGGTTAATTGCTGCTATCTATGAATATTCTCTAAGTGTCAAAAAAAGTATGAAATGAGATTCCATCCTAGAGATCTCATCCTGTGTGGTCTGGATAATTCTATGATTGTTTACATGTTCTGAGAATTGGATTGTAGTTTATACCATGGTCCTTGTTTGTCTGTCATGACTTAGTGGCTCCAGCTTGTATTTTCTCTATCTGTTTAAATTAATACTATTTTTAATTGGCTTCCTGTTACTTGGTCTCTTTGTTATCTGTTACAGGGGGGTCTCTTTGTTATCTGTTACAGGGGACCCTCTCCTCTGTGGTTCCCCCCTCCCTAATATGCATTCTGACCAGACGTCCAGAATCTTCCCAACCAGCCTGCTTCCGACTACATTTTCACCTAGGAATTCCCTGGGGCTGGATGGTGATCTTCTGCAAAGAATGAATGTGCTCTATTTCTGAACAGTAACCTCTCCCACAACCTTTCCTAACTTTTGTTCCTTTTATACACTTTTGTGTTTGTGGTTCCAATTTTATTACTTTGTATTGGGTGTTGAGGTGGGAAGGTTCCTTTTTTCCCCGCTGTCAGATTACCTTCTTGAATTTAAACTGCCTAATTGGAAAACCAAGCTTATTTTTAATATTGAAATTGGATCGGGATGGCACCATACTTACAGATAACTGCTGGACTGACTATAACTTCCTTTCTGAATATATTAAAACGTGGGCATTCCCATGCAGTATTAGGTAGGTAAAAATAAGGCATGAAATAAACATTAGGCATCAACTCTTAAGCTCTCTGTCAAGAGTACACCAAGGCTTCTAACCACAGAGTTCAACTGAAGGTAACTATCTGTCAAATGTAATCTGTGAAAGTGAATATGCTTAAGCTGGTGCTATGAATCAACCAAAATTGCTTTGGTCTTATTGACATTCAATTGCAAGAAGTTGCAGCTCATCCAGCCCAACAGACAGCCTGACAACACCAAGAGTGCTTCGGTGACAGAAAGCTTTAAATATAGATGCAACTATCATCACAATGCACATGGAACTAAACTTTATGATCCTTCATAGCATCGTCGGAAATTGGTCGGTCAGTCATCAAGTGGGCAAAGAGGCCATAAGACCTTGCCGTCATGCTCGGCCTTCTGCAAATTCCTTCAGTTAACAAATCATCACAACTCGTTATGAAGGAATACAAATATGATTGACAGCTAAAGGCCACTTGAAGTTGCCACACTCTCACCTGATTTTTTATTTTTTTATTTTTTGGCCTTACTATAGACCAGGAACTGCACGATTTGTTACCCACCAAGATGAAGGCTCACTGGTCATGCATTACAATCTGCTGGGTTCTTAACAACCTTGCTGTTTTTGCAGTCCTGCAGAAAGTAGGGTGCAAAAGAAGATTTGTTGAGTTTCTAGTGGGGATTTGGCTTTGGAGAGGGTCATAGGTTATACAAATCGGGCTTGTGCTATCTGGGATCCAACTCACTTCGTTTTGCTCTGCCAAGTGTCAAAATCTGCCATAACACAACTCCAAGTCTTACCACTCATACCATCTTTTGCCCACCTAACCAGAAATGTGTTTACGGAAGTTGCCAATAGAGAAGTACAGAGGCTAAAGAGTTAGCCTGTTTTAGTCATTACTACAATTTCCCTTTCAGAGCTCAAGATATTTACAAAAAGGGCCACTTCCACCTACATGAACCTGTCTGTATTCTGTAATCTTTATGAGAGTCCCTTTTCCATGGCCGCTTGCTGTCAGAGGTGATGCAAGTAGCGACCAAGGACAGAGCAGCATTCTCAGTTACGGCCCCAAACTATCTCCAAGAATAGGGTTAGGTTTAGGGAAATTAAGCAGAAAAGTAGTTCTGAGTGCTGTACTGGTGTCACAGTTCCCCAAACCTCCCGATGACTGTTCTCCATAGTTTCATATAGCTGTTAAATAGCACTGGGGACAGAACCATGCTTTGCTTCACCCCACAGCTAAGCTGCCAAGATGAAGACATGCTACTCTTTGCAGATATTGCAGTATTGCAGATAGGAATGGAACACTGTAAGCACTGTAAACTGTGACTTCAATTCACAATCTATGGAGACATTCCAGGAGGATACCATAGTCAATGGTATCAACAGCTGCTGAGACAGCCTACAGCAGCAGTAGCACTGTACTCCTTGTCTCTCCCTTGAGTAGGGTCATCTGTTGGGGTGACCCTTGAGTAGGGTCATCTGTTGGGGTGACTCCCAACAAACTCCTTCAGCAAGAACTACTTGACAATTAGAGAAGTCTGACAATTTAAGAAGCATATCATCATCTGCTTTGCATGTGTAAAAAGGTCTGGATTCAATCCCTGGCCTCTTCATGTAGAGCAGCGAACATTCTCTGCTTGAAACCCTGGAGAGTCACTGCCAGCCAGTGTGGCAATACTAAACAGCTAAACAGACCAATGATTTGACTCAAACGAATGCAGATTATGTAAAGAGATATCAATTCACATCTCAGTCTAATTATTGAAGAGAATGTTGAAAGAGAAAACTGTTTGCATGTGAAATCCCATTTAGGGACTCTTAACGTGGCTGGCGCTGTGGTCTACACCACAGAGCCTAGGGCTTGCCAATCAGAAGGTTGGCAGTTTGAATCCCCGCGACGGAGTGAGCTCCCATTATTTGGTCCCAGCTCCTGCCCACCTAGCAGTTCAAAAGCACGTCAAATACAAGTAGATAAATAGGTACTGCTCCGGTGGGAAGGTAAACAGCATTTCCGTGTGCTGCTGTGGTTTTCCAGAAGCGGCTTAGTCATGACCCAGAAGCTGTCTGCGGACAAATGCCGGCTCCCTCGGCTAGTAAAGTGAGATGAGCGCCGCCACCCCAGAGTCATCTGTGACTGGACCTAATGGTCAGGGGTACCTTTACCTTTAACCATCACTACCAACTCTAAACCAATATATCCCTTTTCCTTCTTTTTACTACCCAAAAGAAAGATATGCTGGGGCTAGCTTCCATTTTTCACATGCTCTGTAGTGAAACAAATGCTGTTTCAACAGTGCTAGCTGCTCCACATTCATCCCATTTAAAACACCCTCAGAGTATCTAACGGAGCCCAGCCATTTTATCAGACTATCCACCTCATCTTTTTTGCATCTTCCTTTATCACCTTAGCATGCAAAGATTTCAACGACATCTGTAAGGCCGAGGCACAGCCACTAGGTTATCTGGGAATACCTGAGTCCTGAAGCTATTCTGAGGGGCAAAAAAAAGACCTGGGGAAAAAAGGTAGGGAGAGAAAGGGGAAAATAGAGACATGTCTCCTAACCCTTCCCTCTAAGGATTTGCCCACTCCTCTGCAAAGCAATGGCAGAGACAGAAGACAGAAAAAGAAACCTCATCAGGGGATCAGAGTGACAGAACTGTCATAAAACAGAGGATCCAGGGAGGATAAAGGAGGATTGGTAAAGAAGAGTGAGGGGGAAAGGGAAGAGAATAGGGTCGAGAAGAGCAAGTTATCTCTTTGCCTTTCTTTCTTTTGCCTCAGGCCCATATCGGCTTTTCCTTTTTTTGACTTAACTGGGATGAATTTTAATTGCAGTTTCTCGATGCATTTCATAGGCTGTATATTTTCCACTTGTGTGGAGTGGATTTCCCATTCATCACAGGAATGCAAGCAAAAATCCCCAGAGCATTTTAGCTTTCCCTTTCAAAGTTAGCTCTGATTTTAAAAAAAATAAAAAATCAATAACTTTGGGACCATTTTGGCTGTCTATTACATACTTGCACATGTATTTCAAATTTAATGCTGATATGATTGCTTGATCCTACCTGTTCACCATATCCATACACAGATTCAGGTTGATATATACATTTCGCACAACAATATTCAGATCACACTTTCACACAGAGCTTGGCATTTTGTTTCAGAAACTGTAGGAAGGGTTATGATCGCATGCTAGCTTTTGGAAATTTGAACTGCTTTTTAAAAAAGAAAACTCTCAATATGTCAACTATTCACTAAAAAATCCCTTCCCTCTTCAAATCCTCTCTTTATCCCGCCAGTGATCAAAGTCCTCAACTTTTCCTCCCCTTTTACTTTCCTTTTTTGGCTAAATAGCAACATTCAAAATATCCCAGCTACTTTGTATTGCCCTCAACATCCAGAGAAACTCTCTCTGTTGAATCCGTCAAAATGTTTATAGGAGTGTTTCAGCGTCTGGTGCATGTGTGTTTTTTAACTTCTGCTGCAAATTCAGTATCATCCTTCACCAATATTACTACCTTTCTTCCAGCTTTATATTAGTTCTTTCCCCTCACTAAAACTCTTTCTCTATCTTGGCATTTTAAATCCCCTTTCATTTTCTTGGTTGTCTCTCTTATTCCAATAATATCTTTCTTATCCTTGAAAACATGTCACTCCAATTCAGCAGTCTTATTACATATGCTCCTAGCATTTGTCTAAAAGATATTTTAGCTTTTCTCTTTGCCCTCCTTTACTTTTCTTTCTCACTATCTCCTACAATGTTAATCCCTTCTCAACGGGAAATGGTTTTCCTGCAATCCAAGACTTTCCTTTTGTGCGCAGTGACACTAGTTCAACCTGAATCCCTCAAAGAACCATGTAAATTAAAAGAAAGGAAGGAACCAATGATGGGACTCTGGTGAGCACCTGAAGCAATTAACTTGATGTTGAAGAACTAGCTTTGTATTAATACAAATTTAACCTCACACAGTGTGATCAGAAAGAAACCAGAATGTGGTCTGCCTGTGAAGGTGCCTCAGCTATTCCAGATAATCTAAGAGGTTCCTTCTGATCACCTTGCAAAAGCCTTTAATGTCCACCTGTACTATGCAGGAGGATATTTCAAATGCAACAAATCAAGTACACCATTAATTGCCTGGGCAAGAACAAACTTAGGATTCCAAAACTCCAGTCCAAAGGTTTCACTGCTGCTGATGCCTACTAAAGGATGCAGTTTAACATTTAGCTCCAACCATAAGCTAGCTGCTGTACAAACATATGAAAGGCGGTTGCTGCCTTACAAAGGTGCCTGACAAAATAAAGATAAAAAGAGGGAAAGCCAGGCTTTATATAACATTATTACAGGTCTGATGTATTTTGGAAGAAATTATTGGGGAGGGGAGGCATATTTTAGCAGCAATTTTAATCAAATACATAGGGCACTATAGTCACTCCTGTTGCACAGCCATGCCCCACGTATTCACTATGAAAGCATGTCCCTGAGGAATGATTTGTTCCAAAGCACATTGGGTCTGGAATAAACCTTAATTCAAGTGCCTGGAGTTGTGTTTTTTTCCCTTTTGCTGGCTAGTAGCACTTGCCTGGTTTTGTGGTGGGTTTTCTTCCCAGTGACAGTGTGTACAAGCCAACTACAGTAATTTAGTAAAAACCCATGCAGAGAGGAACAAAGACACCAGAACTCAAGCGTCTAATGAAACGGAGCGTTGGAAGATTTAGGAGAGACAAAAAGAAAATACTTCTTCACACAGCACGGGGTTAAGCTATGGAATTTGCTTCAACAAGTGTTAGTGATGGCCACCAACCTGGATGACTTCAAAAGAGGATTAGACAAATTTGTGGAGGGTGGCTTTGTTCTACCTCCACTACCCTGATGGCTATGTTCTACGTCCACTGTCAGAGACAGCATACTTCTGATTCCCAGTTGATGGAAACCACAGGACGGGACAGTGTTCTTGTGCTCAGGTCCTGCTTGCAGACTTCCCATAGACATCTGGTTGGCCAGTGTGAGAAGAGGATACTGGACTAAATGGACACTTTCCTGATCCATCAAGGATGTTGTGGTATTCTTAAGAGATAGATCAAACCAACCCAACAACATAAATTAATATTAAAGCATCTGCAATACTTAGACTTAACTTAGGACTCAGCTACATGGGCAAATGAAAAGTGCTTTATACATGGTTTATGCATTCTAAGACCAGATGGCGCTGCTAACCCGATTTCTCATACAAAGTTTAACTGAAACGCTTCTTTGATGTGTCTAGATCCAGCCTAGGACTCGAAGTTCCACTGTATGACTCAGCAAAGCACCCCTCTCTCTGATTTCCATATGTGACGTTAACATATATGAGAGAGTCTGGAGGGGAAATAGTTAAATAGGTTGCACAGACAGGACCCAGGGGGGTGGAGTCAGTGGGTCTATTAAACTAGTTCTGGGAGGAGTTCTGAGAGGAGTTTGTTGGGAGTTGTTGGTGGGCAGTTGGTTGGTTTTAGTGGGTTGGCTGGTTGGGAAAGGCAGTTGGAGAAGCAGTTGGGAATAGAGAGACAGGGCAGTGGGTTCTTGGGGGGGGGAGGTAAAAGAGATAGAGAGAGGAAAATAAGACTAAGAAAGTAAAGAGCAACAACGTTTGGAATGCTGTAAAAGTTTTATTTGTGTCTGAAATAAAATACACTCTTTATTAATTATACCCTTTTTTCAACTGGACTAAAACACAACCAGTCCCAAAGCACAAAGGGCTCACTGCAACATCGAACTGTATTTCATTAAATAGTTATAACAATGCTTAAGTGGTGTGCAATAAAACAATTCAGTGGAAAACAACAGTTCCATTCATGGTGACCATTCAACCGGTATCAGAGACCAGGGAAAGCTTGAGCAAACAGATATGTTTTTAAGATCTCGCAAAAGATGAGGACAGAAATCGCGCGGCGGCAGCGGGAGGCCCCATTAGCTAAAGTGGTGCTTCAGGTTAAGAACAGTTTCAGGTTAAGAACAGACCTCCAGAATGAATTACCATAAGTTCTTAACCCAAGGTACCACTGTATTAGTAGAGGTTTTTCCACAGATTGAGGGCTACTTTGGAAAAAGCCCTCCTGCAACTTGCCATGAAATGCAGGCCATGGCATAACTAACCTGGTCTTAAATTGCTTAGGGCTTTGATAAGTTAACAGTTCATGCGGGAGCTTTTAGATGTGCATGGTAAAGTGGTCCACTTGGCAACTCAGTAACTTCATTTTGCACCAGCTGCAGTTTCCGAAACAGCTTTAAAGACAGACTCCCGTGAGCACATTGCAAAAGTCCACACTTGAGGTTGCTATTACATCAACCACTGTGTCTAGGCTATCCTGGTCCAAGAACAGTGATAGCTGACACTGAGATCATTTGGGCCTCCACCTAATACCATGCTGCAACAGACTTTCATAGTTAGTCATAAGGCGAGCCTGTTGGGTCAGGCCAGTGGCCCATCTAGTCCAGCATCCTGTTCTCACAGCGGCCAACCAGATGCCTGTGGAAATCCTGCAACCAGGACAGGGGCCCAACTGCACTCTGTCCTCCTGTGATTCCCAGCAACTGGTATTCAGAGACATGCTACCTCTGATAGTGGAGGTAGAAAATACCCACCCTCCCCTTGGCTGGCCTGCATAGAATCTTAGAATTGTACAGTTGGAAGGGACCCCAAGGGCCATCTAGTCCAACCCCCTGAAATTCAGGAATCTCTGCTAAAGGATCAGTGACAGATGGCCACCCAACATCTGCTTAAAAACCTCCAATGAAGGAAACTCCACTGTCAAACAGCTCTTACTGTCAGAAAGTTCTTCCTGAAGTTTAGTCAGAATCTCCCTTCTTGTAAGTTCAAGTTGTTGGTACTCTCCAGAGCAGGAGAAAACAAGCTTGCTCCATGTGACAGTGTGGCGAAGTCACTATCTTTCTCCTCATCTACCCTCCATCCACTCACAAAGCAGAGAGGGGAAAGGACCAGAACTTTAAATGAGCAAGAGAAAAATTATGTTCAGCAACACAAATATAAAAGCAAATTCAAAACCAACTATGTAATTTTGGGAAGTCTCAAGCACCATAAAGACTACTTCTAAAATATTTAACAGCAGAGAGACCTGAAGCAATGGCAAATATGGCACACCTGTACAATTTATATTATGCTGAATCTTGGGCAGGTGCAGCTCTTGTTATTCCTGTGAGAGGATCAGCACCTGCTGAAATTCCCCTTGTTAAACAAGTATTAACAGGACCAGAGCCTTAGGAATAAGCCGTAACAATCAAGGGCGCCTCATCATCACGTGTAAAAACCAATCACGAACAATTGCTTCCTTGCCACATCATTTCTGTGTTTTTCCCCTAATTACAAACGAAACAGGATTCCAAATCCAAGGATCTTGATTATAACATCAAAAGAGACAAGTTAAAGGATTTATCAAGCTGTCTTTTAACACCAAAACAGCTACATCAAAAAGGTTTACCAAAATTAATTTAAACAAAAGCTACTGGAGTTCATTTGATGCAATCTTATAATAATGCAGGCATTCTCCCCACCTCCTCCGCCTCTTTAAAATTACAGTTCTACCACTGATTTAGGGTTCTCCCCCACACTCTGAACTGTATGTAATCATGTAAATTAACAGTAAGATATAGATGTCAAATGAGGTATTGTTCTTGAAGAAAATCTTTGTTCTTTTATCACCCAAAGAATAAGAAAGTACTTGCAGAGATAAGAGAGATTAGCAATAAGAAGTACACATTGATTAATCCATAGGGCACGTTGGAATAGAACTACTTCCAGGCAGATGCTTAAGGGCATCCACATTATGATTCCACCCCCTCCCAACAAGGTTTCAGATGTACGGAATAAGTGAACCCAATCCATACAGACCACAAAGCACCCATGCTGGCTTCATGTCAGTCCACTGGTAGTGCATGCATGACAGTCCAGGACAACAGCAGGAACTCCCATCATAGCAGTGGAAAGAGCATATGCAGCAAAAATATTAACTCTCTGCACAAATGCTTTATTTTGGTACCACTTCCATTATTGGTATGACCTGCAGAATTGTCACCCATGATTTAAAAGACATAAGACTAAATCTTCTGGGACATTCTCCTCCAAAAACACATTAAAATGAATGGGAGCTACTCAGGAGCACAGTGGATCATTCTCATAAAACTTTCCATCATAAATTAAGTTCCTTCAATATGAGGGTGGTCATGCATCCTACTTTTGCAGTGGACAGCCCTCTCTTTGAAGGGTTCTTAAAGGGTAGTCCTCTATTTGAAAGCAACCTCTATTTCTGATGTGGGGAAACTTTGGCTCTCCAGATGTTGCAGAACTACAACTCCCATCACTGCTGGTCACTGACTATGCATGCTGGGCTTGGTGAGAGTTGTAGTTCTGCAATATATGGAGGGCCAAAAGTTCTCCACACCTGTTCTCTTTGGAGGACTATCCAGTCCAAGTTTGGTTTAAAGATAACGAAATATAAGAAGAGAGAACAAGGACCTTGAGGTGACCCATCAGCAGTTACTACCTGGACAGCAGGCTGTGCCAATACATAAGTCACAGTCTTGTTCACCAGCAGAGTGAGATGTATTTTATTTCCATTTAAATTATGGAACTAATGTCTAAATTCAGGTCTATAGTATAAATTAACACATGCAAATGTTATGCAAATATGTGCCTTTTGTTGTTGTTATTCCCAACTCATTTCTTGTTGAGGCATAAGTGGGCCTCTCTGATCAATAGTCTGGGTGGGTACATTTTACTACCCATCTGCATTTGATGTGTGTCAATTTCACTAGCACTTGGGATACCATGCATGGTGCAAACCCCTGACTGCTGACCTATAACAGGGCCTTTCTGGTGGCAGTTTCGCATTTTTAATTTCCCTGGGGAAAAGCGTCCCACAATTGTGGAGTCACCACTGAAAATGCCTGTTCCCTTGTTGCCACGATTTACACCTCCCTTGTACAAGGGCTTCTGATGACAAATGTAAGGTCAAGGTAAGTTCATGTTGGAAGGGGGGGTCCTTGAGATATTGGGACAAAACACAATTCTGCTACGTATTCAAAACAAATTATAAATATATTTACATTTCCCCCCATTTCTAGAAATATAACTCAGTCATGTGGAGGTTACGCATATGATCCAAACTCAAGGGAAATTATGGAAAGTAGGTGAAAAGAAAGTCACATTCTGGGTAAGCCAAAGTGACCCCTAATAATGATATTAGAAGGTAGGGGGAAGTGTCCAGAACCCTATGCTACAGTGGGTTGCTAGAGCCTGGGGCCACACGAAGGTGGTGGGTGGGAGGGAAATGGACGGACTACACATGTGCATTCAACTGCCCAATGGTGTCTGCATTACCCAGGAGATCACAGCCACAGAAATAAGAAAAGAAGAGCTGTTCTGTTGTCTAAAGAGGTCACTTCCTGGTCTGCATGGAGAAGCCATTTTCAGTGGAGACCAGCCACAGAAGCATTGAGACAGCACCAGGTGTTGAAATTTTGCGCCCTGAACAAGGTTGTGCCTGGAGCAACCACCCCCGTGTACCCCCCATGCCACACTACTGGCTACAGTTTAATAAGCATAACAGCCTGCCCAGCCTCTTTATGGAGCCATTCATACATTTATGCAGGAGCAGTCCATCAACGAGGTGAGGTGAAGCTATTCGGCACGAGTGGCTGAGCCAACCTGCTCCCCCTCACCATTGCACCACTGCCAGCTATGCTGGGACTTTGCCTGCACCACTGCAGCAGTGCCACTGCTCTCACCCCCAGACCCTTGCTACTGTCACTGCATTGTGGCTGCAGTGCAGGCACGGCCACAGGCAAGGGCGCAGTTGCGTTTGTGGGGCCAGCAGGGCATTTTGCCTACAGCAGCAAAATGTCCTGGGCCGGCCCTGCATACATGATCATGCTTAGGACCTTTTACAAAATGTAAGTAAAACAATCAACTGGGCATCAAAATGACATCAAATTAAATAGCAGCTGCTGTGGACAGATACAGCAATAGGACTTACTCCCATGTAAATAGCACGCAGCATTTCAGCCTTACAAGTAACCAGCGAATGCAACTTGAAAAATAAAAGATGATAAAACACTTGAGGGCCAAATAACGTGAAATTACAGATAGGTGCCTTGATCACAGCCTGTGAACCTTGAGGGATGCTCCTCTTGATTTACTTTTACTTTGTACACTTAAGATGAGGAAGTAAATGTTTTGCTCAGGCTATTTAAGGTTGTCAGTTTCTTGGCATTAACTATAAAATATAGACTACCTAAAAACATTCGAGGAAAATAAAAAAAAAAAGATTTTACAAATTGGAAAGGACAAGTTTTCTCTTGATAGTCAAACAGTTATGATGTAAAGCGGTCTCATTAAATCATAAGTACTTTAACCTTTTCTTGAAAGAACTGGAAGATTTAAAGATTTATAAAGAAATTTTGCCTAAACTAGGAAATGACTCACATTTGACATGCATTGAAATGATAATGCTGATTTCAACAGGCACACTAAGAGCATTTTGCTCCCAGGAGAGTAATTCAGTTCTGGTTACCTCTTTGCATTTTGAATTTAAACTTTCTTTCTAGGGCTTTTAATGTGCTGCTGTCTGCCAAAACACAGCAGAGTTACACAGATATGATCAGGCAAAATAAAGGCTAGTAAAAACATAATTTAATAATTGCAGACACTGAATTTGCAACAAACATTCCTAGCTGGCAGACCCTTATAGACACTCACACCATATCCAGTGTGGATATCAAAGCACAACATTCCTAAAGAACTTAAAATTTCATCTTCTCATTTATCCTTTTAGACAGAGAATGTGAGGGAGCAATCCCAAGAAAGCTAGATTACATCTCAATCCTACAGAACAGTCAAAACAGAGATTACGTATCACCTGCAATAACTTAACTGTGGCAGGTGGTTTGTACCTGATCCAGGTGTAGCCTATCTGCTACCCTTTTCAAATCAACTGTTACCATGGGGGAGTTTCTATCAGCTGCCCTAGAGCCTCTGGCCCATAGCCTGGCCTAAAAGGCCAATAAAATAACACACAGTGGAACTGCCGAGTTTGCATGGTATACAAAGCCATTAAAAAGTGGAGGCTGAGCAAAGCTGAACTGAGTTTCTGGTCAACAAAGCGGGACAGCAAGTGTTGGATTGCACACTGGTGATTCTTTTAAGAGATGGCAGCCTGGAAACCTTGCTCCTTCTACTTTACTGAGTGAGTAACAGCCATCTCTCAATCTTCTCTCCAAAAGGATCCAATAGTAAAGGTCTTACTACTAGCATATAAAGCTCTAAGCAACCTGGGGCCAGTGAACTTAAAAGATCACCTCATTCCTTATACCTGTGCCTGATCTTTATAATCTGACCCTGAGGCAGATCTTGCAGCGCGTGGCACTGTCAGGCTGTCCTCAGCAAGAAACTGTGCATTTAGTGTGTTGGCACTAGGATTAATGAACTCTCTAACTAATGAAATCAAGCTAGCACCGTCTGGTAATGAATTTTAGGCACCAACCTGAGAGTTGGCTATTCAAGCAACCCTTCTTATGAAAACAAATTACTGTTCCTGTAACTTTCTAGTCAGATGACCCATGCTTCCCCCCCTTCCTTGATTTCATTGTTTCATTGTTTTGGTTTTAACTGATATTTTGTACTCCTCATAGTTATATGCTTAAATCATATACGAATAAATAACATAAATAAAACAATTCTGGGGCTGGGAAGCCAGTTCAGGCCCTGACACGAATATTGGAAAGGTAAAGAATGGCCAGTTGTTGACTTCTTAGTTACTGTAGTGGAAGGTTGGAACACGGAATTTTGGACTAGCATCATAATTTTTTCCTCATAGAAATGGATTTCCCACTGTCAAAAAGTTTATTCTGTTATGAGTTACCATAGGAAGCTGCCTTATACCGAGTCAGACCACTGCTCTATCACGCTCAGTATTCTCTACTCTGACAGTAGCTGTCTAGAGGCTTCTAAAAGTGGAAATTTTAGAGGTGGACAAACCTCACAAAAATGTCGCAGAGAAAACATATTTGTGTGCCTTAGGCCAATATACACAAAACCTGGGCTAGAGGGATGACTAGGAAATCTTTGAAGAACAAAACAACAGGTGTTGCCAGGGGCCTTGCACATGCAAACACAGCACCTTATGCAGAAAACATTTGGTCTCTTGCTGAACTGTGGCCTCTCCTCACCCAAACTTTTCTGAGACCCATATGCTCAAGTTGTGGAAGTTATATCTACAAACCTCATGGGAACAGCCCTCATAATAGTGGTAGGTTCAAGCCACTGACCCCCAGAGCCTAAGTCACATGTTGACAGGCTTCAGGGAATCAGCTCCACCCCCACCAGACAGTAGATAAGCAGAACAAAGGAAAATGAGTTTTCTTACCAGTTAGGAACTTTAATGATCACAGCGAGAGAACAAATAATCCATTTCCTAGGAATGGCGGTGCTCCCAATTAAGAGTTCCACCCACTTCCTCCCTAGTCACCTGCATCACTACTACGTCTTGTAACCTGAGCTCGTAGTCTATGTGCTTTCTGTTCTGCCACCCTATCAGCTCTTCTTGTCCCTGAGCTGGGTGGAGGAATGTTTTAAAGAGATAGTGAATCTGTTAGCTCTCTCTCTCTCCCAGTGCTTCTTCTCCTAGCTGTTCCCCATCCAGTATTTGCCAGCTTCTGCCTTCTGAACTATGTCCCTCTGCAAACCACTGTTCGAAATCTACGCTGTCCTCCTGCTCCTGGGAAGATTCAGGATCCTGATCAGGAGCGGGGGGGGGGGGGGGGGAGGCTCCCACCATTCCTCCTCAGTGCAGCCCTCCTCAGCACGGTCCCTGACATCTGTGTGCATTAAGTCCGAGCAGCTATTCCATCAGACTATAGGAAAGTGAAAGAGATGGAACTGTGGGGCCTACCAGTAGCTCCTCTTCTTGTAATATTTTTACTCCAGCTGGTCATTATAAGAATTCTGTAGCTAAGAAAGCATCATTGAATTTTGTCTTTTCCCTCCTTCCCTCCAATTGTTTTCCCTTTTGTGTTGTGTCTTTTAGATTTAAATCGTGAAGGCAGGGACTTTCTTATAGCTGACATTTGTACACTACTCCAGCAACATTCTTTTATTAGCTGAAAATTGGGATAAAAATGCTTTAAATAAATAATGAAGCAAGCTTGGCTGGACAATTTGGAAACTCCAAGCATTTCATGATAGGTCTCACTGCAATCTCTGTTTAAGACCAGGATTGGCACAGAAGACATGGTTGCATCCTAATCATTTAAGAAAATTTGACCTCATTTTCACTGCAAAATCCCAGCATTTAGCAACTTTTCAGTCCACAAGGTGTGGTTGACAGTAATAGCATAAATGTAACATCTTCTGGGTATAAAGTTCATTAGCTTGGCCTTAAGGTCACTGCTTTTAATCCAACAACCAAACATTTTATTCACACCAATTTGTTGGTACATCAAGAAGAAGAAATAGAGAGAACCAAAGGAGGGAGGAATAATAAAAGGCAGGAATTGGTTTTTCAACAAATTATCAAAAACAATTCTGACTTAAAGAAAACTGCTGCACACAATTGCTGAAAAGGTTAACAAAGGATTTATATTGTTTCAGAATAGCTGTCAGTCACAACATGTCCGCCAGTACCTCCTATAGTGCTCATGAAAGGTCTCAGTAATATCACCTCAAAAACCCATAATGCATGAGGAACTGTTTGCTCTTCCTACTCAGTTCCTGTTTATACTGGATTGGCCTCTTCTACATGTCCCCATGGCAGCCATTTTGTGTAATGTCACACTCCCACAGCAGACATTTTGTGAGTAGTGCCCATAGCACTTCCTCAAGATTTCAATTGTACCCACCGGCCCCTAAAGGTTGCCAACCCCTCATTTAGAACATGTAGTCTCTTATACAAAGTACTTAATAAGTAGTTGAAGTACCATTTGCATCATCAAATAAATGAATAAACAAGCAAGCAAACAACTTGTAAACTTTAGACATTGGGAATGGATGGATGAATAGCAGCCTGGGTTTGAGAAGTATCATATACAGGGATTGCATAGTAATCACACCATTAGCTCAATCCAGTACAGAAAGAACTGTTCACATACAAGTTATACTTATAGGCATCCTATTATTAGTTAAGAAGAGCTTGATGGATCAGGCCAATGGCCCATCTAGTCCAGCATCATATTCTCACAGTGGCCAACCAGCCACTTACATTCCTTTTTTAGATTAACCTAACCACCTTGGACAAGTTGGCATCACCAGCACTGCTTGCCCCTAAATCTGCATCATTCATGAACAAGTTAAAAAGCTCCTCAGGACCCAAATCTCATTCTTAGGGGGACTCCACTTACATTCCTCTGTTTTCGGGGGAGGGAGGTGCTGACATACCAACTTCCTGGAACTGCAGAGTTCTGTGTTAAATTCACTCCACCTCAACCCATTTCCCTCGCCTCAATAAACGGAAATTGATGCTTCAATTTTAGTTTTCCAGTTCTTTCCAGCCACACCCTTCATCAATTGCCAATAGCTCAAATCACACCTCAAATAGATGAACATTTATTGAATCTTTTTTCTCTCTTTGCTGTATCTAATCAGCCAGCATGCTGTAAGTTTTTGTAGTAAACCACATCCATGTGCATGGGCCTCTCTCTGCAGGAAATAAGAGGGCGGACCACTCTGGTAACTTGGCAAGCAATGCTTTGCTTACAGACCCGGTAGAAAGCTAAAAACGTTAGCTGAACAATTCCGTTTACCTTTACTGCAAGCCCAGAGCCTGGCTAGCTCAGTCGGTAGAGCATGAGACTCTTGATCTCAGGGTTGTGGCTTTGAGCCCCATGTTGGTTGCCAGATAAAGTGAAGGACATGAGGCAGGAGTTGATAATGCAGGAGAGCTGCAAGCAAGCTGCCGGCCAGCTCTGTGGAGGCTCCTTTTATTGACACAATATGCAAACCCAGGCAGATACATTTTGGGCTGTGACCTTTACACATCTTCCAGTCCCGAGATCGTGGGGTGGTACATAGTTATTTTGGCACCTGTTTCCGCCGCGCCATTTTCCCCTTGCAGAGTGTATGATGGAGACAAAGGTCTCAGAGATAAAGGTTACAGACAGGACACCGCACACTACTGAGACCACAAAAGGTTAGACAGAGGGCACGATGTTCAGACCGCTGTGGCTTTGTCTGTGAGGGGGAGTGTGCTCCGCACCTGAAGGTCACGCATGCAGGCAGGCTGCGGCTGCGGCTGCCTACTGGTGAGGAGTGTGCTCCGCACCCAGCGATCATCCCTACACCACCATTCCTTTTTTAGATTAACCTAACCACCTTGAACAAGTTGGCATCACCAGCAAATGTGACCATCTCACTGCTTGCCCCTAAATCTGCAACATTCATGAACAAGTTAAAAAGCTCAGGACCCAAATCTGATTCTTAGGGGGACTCCACTTACATTCCTTTGTTTTGAGAACTCTTCATTCATTCCTACTCTCTGCTTCCTATTTTTTCCACTAGGTACTGATCCATAAATGGACCTGTCTTATCCTTTGATGGTTAAGCATACTCAGGAGTTTTGGGTGAATTGCTTTATCAAATGATTTTTGAAACTCTAACCTCCTATCCATATACTAATCAACACTTTATTTTTAAAAAACTCTAAAAGGTTAGCCTGACAGGATTTACCCTTATACAATAATATATACCTGTATATAACAATATATTTTAACCTGAACTTTGCCTCTTTGGTGTTTGTTCAGCTATGCCCCAATCATACAATTCAAGACTTTACCCATGCTAAATGTGTGTGTGTTGTCATTTCACTCACCTGCACGCTAAGATGATTCCATTCCTTCACAAGAATTCTCCCCAGTGTCATTACTTTTATCGGTGGCTGCAGCCCATTTGCAGTGCGATAATAAAACATGGTCTCTTTCTCAGAGACTGTAAGCTTGAACACAGTCTGCCCATCAACAGCTTTCTCCACCATACACCTTTGGAAACAATAAAGAAGGAAAGTCAAAGGTCAACTTCCAGAGGAGTAGCTGAGCTGTATTACAAAAACCACAGGAAGAAGAGGGAGAAGTGATGCCGTGTTTTGCAGGCAAATGCCTCTCTACTTGGGTTAAGTTTTCACTTGGGATAGTGCAAATTAAACATAATCATCTGTGGCAAGTGGAAGTGCCTGGCACCAGTGCAGGCCACTGTCGCTACCAAATGTAGAATTGGGTTACACCACTGATGTTTCATCAATGCCTTTGTATTTATGTGCATGCATAGAACTTGACAGGATTTTGTACATGTGTAGAATATCAGAAATGCATGGAGCAAAGCAGGCCTCTGTTCCTTTTTCATTGCAATGGTTTCTGTAGCATGGTCTTAATCATGATAGCCCACTGAAGAGCAGTCCTAGGACTCAGCTAGACTGGTAAAGAAAACGCGATTTATATGCGTTGTATATGCGATATAACATTGTGCCACCAGATGGTGATGTGGTGTCCCATTTTTCTCTACCTGTTTTCCCTGTTTAAATTTACAACACTTTAAACCGAAACACTTCTTTGATGTGTTTAGATCCAGCCCTATTCTCATCCACTGTACAGAGTAGAATGCCCTCCTAAAGGTCAAATGACAAGGTGTAAAATTTGCATCAGTTTGGGCTGTGGGTATTGTCATGAACACAGTAGGCAGGGAATGGAAATGCAATCATTTCCTCTCATACTGTGGTCTTCGGGAGAATCCTCCTTGCTTTGCGTGAACACTCAGCTACCTAGACTGGCCTATATGTTGCCCATACTTGGGTCCTTTGCATTTCAGACCAGTTTTAGTGGACTGAAAACAGCCTGACCTGAAAACCAGGGTTGCAGTAGCAACATTTGAGCTAGAATCCTCCCAGTTATTCATTCTCTGAATATGGAGTAGTAGTACGCAGACATGTTTAGGCTGAGCAAGTGTGGTTGCAAACAGTGCTGATCTCCAAAACCTTGCAAACTGCTCCCTGGCCTCAGCATCTATCAATTTTGGCATTATAATGGTAGGGTTGGGCCTTGCCGCTAAATTCAGTTGTATTCAGTTAGAATGGCAGAATCTTTTGCTGCTCTAAAGATGATAAAATTATAACCTACTTTATGCATGATCATGTTCTTATAAGCAATACTTATATCAATAACAAACACTGAAAATACATTAGAACATGTGTGTATGTGTGTTTCTAGTTTTTTGGGGGGAAAACACTGTTGCATTAGTTCAAAGTTCTAAGCCACAACATGCCAAAAAATGGCTTAATACTAGTTGCTCCTAAGTCTCATCACATTGCTTTCAACTGGATACAGTTATGGTTATGCCCGTTAACAGATTTGTGACTAACACACTTTTAATCCGATAAGATAAATAGAGTTGGACCATTACTCCCTTTCGGTAATGATTTTGATCCCATCAGTATTTGTCAACAGAATCTTTAAAGCCAAACATGCAGTCTGCAAGTTTACTAAAAATGCATTTCTTAACATATTGCCAATTCTGTTTGCATGTAAACATGTTAGTTTTTCGTTAACAAATATTTGAGAGAAGACACAGCCAAGTAGGAAAATATTTATGAACTGGATTTACCCAGTTCCTGGATAAACAATAATTGGATAATCCAGGGTTTATTAATTTTGCTTATCTAAAAACAAACACCCCCACATGTGGACCCCTACATGTGTCATGACTTTAGTAATGGAAGTGACCTTGATGTGTAACACTTTAAAATAAAATCCAGAATAATTGCATCAGTTCTTATTGGGAATTTTGTTTTCCTCTCTAGTATTAATATATAGCTGCTCTCCAAGAAGTCCCTTCTTTTTGAAGAACATAGACCACCTTGGTAATACTTCCTGAAATGTGGGATAGCAAATAAATAAATAACTGTACTATATGGGAGAAACAGTGGCAGTCATAAATTGTTCTGGTGGTATGAATTGGGGCAAGGATGTTGCCCTGGCATCGCCTTGTGGACCTACAGGCTGTCACTTTGGTATTGGGTTAAACTGGAAGGTCACCAAGTAGATCCAAAACAGGTTAGCTTGCTTCACAACATTGCAACTGTAGATACAAGGTGAATCTTGTGGCTGGTGCACGTACCTGGTAGATACAGCATAACAATGGCATATGCCACCTTCAGTGTAATAGATTATATGTTGCATAGTAAAGAAATGAGCCTCTTAAGGAAATGTATGCCATTGGAGGGGAGAAGTAATGGATATGAGACTCTAAGATTCCATCACTTTTGGCTGCCATAAACCCAGCTATACTGACTCCTTTCATGCCAAACATTTGGTAATAAACTTGTAAAATGGGATTGCAATTGACAGGGAGCATAGCAAGTCTTCCCTTATATTGCTGCACCTAGAAAGTGACATTGTAGTCATTTGCAAATTTTATATGGCAATACAGCTCTGTGTTTACATGTTTACCATGTAGAATAGTCCCCCACTTCAAAACGCAATTGGGAGGGAAACCACATGGATGTTAAAAGCTCTGCACACAAAGAATAAGCACAACACAGAAAATGCTAGGCTACAACACTTCTAACCATGTTCGTTTTCCACAGACAGAAAACATTTTCCATGGTGAAGCCATCAAACATGTGATTCCCAAATGTAGTCCAAAGTGCTGCAGTCCAAGTAGGGCTGTACCAAATTATCATCATAATCATAATCATTATCACCAATCTTTGTTTATTCATCATCATATACCAAATAAATGCTGTTATGGTGACTTACAACAGGAGTACGGAACAAATAGAAAATAAACTATTAAACCTGAAAAACAATAAGCAAAGCTAAAGGCGATCCTATAAAAAATCCCATGAAAGCAAGATCACCATAAAATAGCCCAACAGCAAATAACAGCAGTAGGCATAAAGGTAAAATGAAATGCCAGGAAGAAAAGACACATCTTTGCCTGGTGCCAAAAATATGATAACACTGGCACTAGGTGGATCTCTCTAGGAAGAGTGCTTCATAGGGGAGGGGCCACTGCTGAAAAGGCCCTCTCCCTTATGGCTGTACATCTGTCAGAGAGGGTATTTAGCAGTCTTCTTTTTATGACCTCAAGGTTCAAGTAAGCACATAATGGAAAAGGCATCCTTGATAGCGGGGCACCAAGCTAAGTAAAGTTCTATAGGTAAAAAGCAGTACTTTGAATTTTCTCTGGAAAGTGGGAACATTTTGGATGCCAGTGCAGCCAGACTAGAATTGTAATATGTTCAGAGTAAGGATCAGGTTGTCACATCCATTTTATATACACCTGAACAGTAACTTTGTATGCTACTACTATGACTGATTTTACAGATTAAGTCAACACCTGCCAGCTACTTACATTACACCTTCTTTCTCAGGTTTCAACCACACTATTAAGGTAAATGATGTCCCAAGCTTCCGAGCGTGGGGAGTGGAAAAGCAACCCTTTAGGTTATGAAAAATAAAGCTTGATGAGTTGCTCAGTGATCCAGGATGCAGGTCATTCTTGTCTTTTGTGATGCAGGCACCCTGACCTTTTGAGAGCATGGCAGCATATGGGGCAGGTGATGATCTGTATGGGCACTCCTGAATGCAAAACTGCTGGGTACAGGAGAGGATACTTTCGACAGCAGCAGAGCTTTGACAAAAAGCACTCCGGTCTGGCAGCCCACAGGTAGCCTGGGTTGGCACAATGGAAATGTTTTTGAAAGAACCCACGTTTTCAAGTCTTGGGAAGTGCCCCTGAGAGCTGGCCAGGGGTAAAGATGTATAATGAGCCATTATGAATGTTTCAATGGCATGGAACAAGAAACCACAGTGCAAGGGAAGAGCCAGGCAAATCATGTTTACAGGAAGGTCTCCTCTTGATAAGGCATCCCTAAATAAGTAATGATGACTGCATCAGTGGCAATGCCCTTGGGTAGCCTGGTTTAGAGATGACGCAGCATTTCATCTTAATTTGAAATCCTGAGGGTGTCGCCCGTCTCATAACCAGCAGCAGACACGTGGGAAGTGGTTAACACCTGAAAGCCAACAGAAAAACAGTGTATAAGGGAAATGGGTGCTTTGCACATAATCATGCATATACCTAAGGCCAGACTGACCTACATCTGCTGGGGAGGAGAGACATCAGATGCAATAGAAAATCTATTTTATCACTGTAATGGCATATGAATATGATTCTACCTTGTCTGAGCTTCTTATCTTCTGGATTTAAATAACCCCACATAAATGAAGTTGTATAATACCTAAGCAAAATGCAGAACTAGATATAAGGAAGAATTATAATCACAAGGTAACTTTGATGGGGAAATGCATATGTGAAGCATGAAGCCCACAATACAGGAATTATATATATATATATATATATATATATATATATATATTGGCACAACTATCTGAAACTTCAAATTCTGTATTTGCATGTGGACCATGTATTTTATTTCAGCCACAGAGTTTTCTATTGTTGAGCTACATAGAGCCGCAGCTTTACAATTCTATCTTTGAAGTGCAGAGACCCTTAACTCACGCAATGCCAACAACTGCAAGCAAAAAACAAAAAAACAAAAAAAAACCCACCTTCTTAGCATGCAAAGTAATTTAAACATGGCATTTAGAAGTATATAAACGCATGGCACATTTTTGAAAAGATACTCTAAGGTTAAATACACATACACACACAACTTTAAGTTTGCAAAGCACTTTGCGTCTTACCCCGATTGTCCATTTCACGCAGCTCCTTTTAGCTCTCAGCAAAGCTGATTAAAAACATATCACCATCTGTCCTGCGTGACCCTCTTCCTAGCAAATGTCTGTGCTCTTTCCGATACTATAGATAGATAACTTGGCGCATATATGTATATATATATACACAATACCGTGTAATTGTTATTGATAGGTAAGTTGAGTTGTTGTTGTTATTTATTGCATTTCAAAGAGACGACTGCTCAAACCTTCGGTTTGACAATTGGTTCAAATGGCAGGAACACTAGTTCCCGTTGCCTGGCAACCGTGGAGTTACCCCCAGTAATTCTTAGTAAACAGGCCTTGGCAGGAGGCACTGTGGAAGGAACACTCAGGTTCCCAGGTAAAGTATCTCAGACAGTAAGCACTTTAAGTGGGATGCCAGGAAACTGTCTGCTCTCCTCATGCTTACATGCAGGACTCTTAATCGCAGCGGGGGGGGGGGGGGCGAGTCTGAAGCACTCAGGACACAACAGTGCATATCTAATTTTAAAGCAGCAGCGTAGAATATGCCGTCCACACCAATGGAAGTTGTGAGGGGGGGAGATTATGTTGCTGTTGTTTTCCTCTCTCTCAACACGCTTCATGTGTGTGAGGCAAAAGCAGTGTGTCAGCACACTCTCGCATTGTTGCTCAAATTCAAAGCATAAAATATTTAATACAGCCAGTGGCAACAAATTGGTTCTTATTCCCTTCCTTTGTGTTCAGGGGTTTCCATTCCCTGTGTTTCACCTGCTGCTTCAGCCACAGAATCTTTGTAGTTGTCAAAATGGCAGACAAAGCTTCTTTCCCACCAGAGGAAAGCAATACTACAGTATTCCCCTCCTGGGGGGGGGGGGGGAACCCCACCACCAAATAAGTCAGGGTTTCCCTGCCCACACCGTGTGTTTAAAATCCCACCACTTTAACAGCCATGGAGAATCCTGGGAACTATCATTTATTAAGGGTGTTGGGAATTATAGTTTGGCGAGGCCAGCGACCTTAACAAACGAGAATTCTCAGTGAGGGGAGCCATGACTGTTAAAAGTGCCTCAGGTGACAGGGACGGAACAGATTCTAATCACACGAAGGGGTTGAATTCCTCAATATTATTTACTCAATTTATATCCTGCCTTTCTTTCCGAAGAAGCCCAGGCTGGTAAAGATAATAATAATAATAATAATAATAATAATAATAATAATAATAATAATAATAAAATAATGGTAACAACTATATATATATATAAAATCTTTAAAAGTTTACTACTTTCCAAAAGCAGCTAAGATCCCTTCAACCGGTGGTCTCAGTGTTGCTGAGAACAGTGTCTTTCAGCCATCAAATGCCTGAGTAAACAGGAATGTTTTTAAATTCCTTATTAGACTTAGTCATGTGGGAGACAGATGCACCTCATGAGGAAGGGCATTGCACAAATGAGAAGCTGCCACCAAAAAGGCCCTGGGTCAATAAGGCTCACACCAGGAACAGTGTTGTATACCAAAAGACCCAGGATCTGAGTGATATATTATCTCACAGGCTTTTTTTATATAAAAAACCCAAACTCCATCAGTAGGGCTCCTAAGGTGCAATGTTTTAGAACCAATCAACTATCACAATATTTGTATATGTTCCTCAGTTCATTTGTCAGGTGGCCCAGTAACACAACTAGTCCACATTTTAAAGGCAGTGTGGTGTTGTAGTTAGAGTGCTGGACTAGATGCAAAACCAGGGTTCAAATCACTACTCAGCCATGAGGCCCATTGGGTGACTTTGAGCCAGTCACTGTCCCCAACAGAGCCTACCTCGCAGGATTGTTGAAATGATAATGTGAGGAGAGGGAGAAGAGTATATGCCACCTTGAGGTCCTTGAAGAAAGGGGGGGGGTTATAAATACTGTATAAGAATAAAGAAACACATAAACTGGCCTAATTCATAGCTTCCATGCTTACCTAGAAATGAGACTGGATTGCATACCACATACCACTCTAATTTTTGGGATGTGGTTTTTTAAAAATAAAATACAGAAATGCATATTTTTACGGGGGGGGGGGGGGGATGTGTAGGGAAATGCATACAATGCCAGCTGTCAAGATGGCTTATAATAAAAATGTAACCCAAAAATAAAACAGAAAAAGAAATGAAGAGCATAAAAGTAGCAGAATAAGTAAGCGAAACGGTGAAACAAAAAGCAGCTGGGAGAACCAAAATCAATAAAAGAAAGGGTACTCATACATAGACCAAATATAGAATGGTTATTCAAAAATAGCCATGGAGACAGGCACACATGGCTGGGATGGGCGTTTCAGAATCTGGTTGTGGCCTAGAAGGTGATGTCATTGGTTCTGCACTATTAAAAAAAAAATCCCAGTGTTGCACTCCCCTGCATTAATCCCCCACTATACCACTGGATGGGAAGTTGAGGATAGAGTTTTTGCACTGAGACATCTGCTAGCAGCAATGGCCAATTCACAGTAAAGAAGCAAGAAGGATAATGACTTGAGTCATCTGAAGACATCACCCTTCTCACTTATTTACTTGGAATTTACTTGGCTTTCAAGGTGAGTAGAAACCATTTCCAAAACAGAGTGATCTCTGCCAACAAAGGTCTGTATAGTTAAAGCTATGGTTTTCCCAGTAGTGATGTATGGAAGTGAGAGCTGGCAAATAGAAGGGGAAGAAATGGAGGCAGTGAGCGATTTTACTTTCTTGGGCTCCATGATCACTGCAGATGGTGACAGCAGTCACGAAATTAAAAGACGCCTGCTTCTTGAGAGAAAAGCGATGACAAACCTAGACACCATCTTAAAAAGCAGAGACATCACCTTCCCAAAAAAGGTCCGTATAGTTAAAGCTATGGTTTTCCCAGTAGTGATGTATGGAAGTGAGAGCTGAACCATAAAGAAGGCTGATTGCCGAAGAATTGATGCTTTTGAATTATGGTGCTGGAGGAGACTCTGGAGAGTCCCATGGACTGCAAGAAGATCAAACCTCTCCATTCTTAAGAAAATCAGCCCTGAGTGCTCACTGGAAGGACAGATCCTGAAGCTGAGGCTCCAATACTTTGGCCACCTCATGATAAGAGAAGACTCCCTGGAAAAGACCCTGATGTTGGGAAAGATTGAGGGCACAAGGAGAAGGGGACAACAGAGGATGAGATGGTTGGACAGTGTTCTTGAAGCTACCAGCATGAGCTTGACCAAACTGTGGGAGGCAGTGGAAGACAGGAGTGCCTGGCGTGCTCTGGTCCATGGGATCACGAAGAGTCGGACACGACTAAACGACAAAACAGCAATAATCTCTGGTGATTTCAAATCATACAATAGGCTCAGGTAAGAAAATGAGGGAAGTAAATGCAGCTCATCCTGGGAAAGCACACTTGACCTGAGATAATTCTGGACTGATCACATTATTCACAAAGTGATTTGATTACGAAAGGTGGGGAGAACGGGAGACCAACAGTTTGCTCCCTCCCTCTGCCTTATTGCTTTTCCATCATGATCTATAGTAGATTTTTGCTGATAATTATGGAAAATGGGGGAGAAATATAATTTCCCCACCAAATTTGTAGTGCACACATGACCTCTGGCAGCATTCCCTTTTAAATATAAGAATAATTAAAGTTGAACACCTTAATTCATAATTGATCCCTCCATCCATCAATTTTGCTTTGTATTCTGTTCACCAAATTTTACCTCTTTGCAAAATTCTAACAATGTATTTGGTATTCAGAGTTTATTGCAATATATTTTACATATATGAATAGATTGTTGTAAATGCTGAAGCACTGACCTTCAACATTTGATCTGTCCTTGCTACTTACATAACTCCTGAGGTATTGTTTCTTCTTACGGATAGAAAGACTTAACAAAGAAATTACCCAGCAGTGCATGAGCTGGATCAATTTCACTCCATCACCCTGTGCAAAATTCCGAAGACTACCTGGAACAAAAACTTGATATTTGTTATACTCTTTAGCTCCACCCTCCAATTTATGCAGAAAATGAACACGAAAAAGCTATGATATGACATGATAAAGCTATGAATTTTCGTGTCCAATTTGATTGATTTGCAGGGTTCTTTTTGTACAAGTTGCTCAATGCTAAATAATAAAACTACCAAGCATGTACATTTTTAATAGCTGGAGGGGGAGCTGGATACTGACATCTCAGAAATAATTAATAACTTGTGTTTTAAAGGGGAGGAAATTCAGTATAAACCAAGGAGATAAATACTAAAGTAAAAATTTCTGAAGAAGCAGGAGGAGGAGGCAAATATTTTATAGACCTGTTAAGAGCCTTTTAACAGCTTTAAAAATGCCATACATCACACAGCATCTTTTAGCACCAGTATTTCCTTTGTTACTAGAGAGGCAGAGCTGAAAGTTTCTTTGAAACAACAAGCTCCTGACAACAAACCCATTCACCAATTTCTTTCCATTACTAGGTCAGATTATGAGAAGTAGGCCACTTAGAGATAAATCTGACTGATTGCTGAGCTGGTGAGTTTCCTCCAGTCTCTCAACTGGGCTGGGTTTGGTCATCGTGCTAAAACCATGCTTTGGCTAACTTTGACTTGCTGAATGTCCCAACAAACCACAAAGATAAGGTGCAGTCATATTTATATGATCAAACCCTGACTTACACATGTGTTCCATCCACTTGCATTGTCCCTTGATCTTGATGAAGGGAACATGCACTAGAACCACATGGGCTGTGGGTGTTAAGCAACACAACAAACTAGGATTAAGCCAAGGCACAGATGTAACAACAAACCACTGTTTAGGGAAACCATGATTCACAAGTCAAGTTTAAACTTGTTGCCTGGTTTTCACTGGCTTAATAGAACCTGTTCACAGGTTTTGTGAACCTGTGCTTCCTCTTTTCCTTTGTTCCTCCTTTCTAGCAGGTAAACAAACCAGAAAGCTGTCTTTAACCATTGTTTAAGGGGTTATCTGCATCTTCTGTTTACTGGGCTGGCAAGTGAACACAGTGCTGCAAGCATTTCCACACATCCAGCTCCAACTCCTCAGAAAACTGAAGTCTAGAGGTGGAGATATGCTTGGGGTGCTGTGATCACTTGCCAACCTAGCCTGCCGATAATTGGAGAGATCACATTAGTGAGGCCAGAGCACCTGAGATTGTAGTCCTGTAAAATCATTGCCAGGTGCAGTTAGCTGTAGTTTCTCTGCACAGCCAAATCTGAGAGGCAAATGCCCAGCAAGAACATGGCCCAGCAATTCTCTTGAGCAGGAAGTGCAAAACAGTAACAAGCTCTTTGATGCAGTCAAGTGCCCAGGAGGGACTATGTTTAGGCCAGCTAACTTTTAGCAAATAAATGCTATGTTGTTAAAAAAAAATCAGTTTTCCAAAAGTGAAAGGTTTGATGTGCAACTATATGTTCTTGAACTACTTTAGATAGGTAGGCAATCCATGACCTAGGGCACAGGTGCAGAGCCTTTTGGATTCTGGGGGTCAGATATTGCCAAGTGAGTGGAACAACCCACCTGTCAATCACATCAACATGACATCACATAATTGACTGGAGGGAGATTGTATTACATATCTAGACTTGTGCTCAGTTATTATTGTTAAGTTTTATTATTTTGGGGGTGGGGATTAAAATTAAAAAATGATTGAAAGGTGGGTTGTCCCACCTACCTGTCAAAAGCCCTTGAGCTTGGGAGTTACAGCGCAGGGGCATCAGCAGCCCTATCCTTGAGCAAGTTATTCACGTGATTGTTCCTTTGAAGAGATGCATGATAACAGGTGTAGGATGTGTGGACGTGGCTTTCCCCATATGGTGCCTCAAGCACACCTACACCTCAACCAAACACAAACCGCAAAACTGCATGCTTATTACAAGCATAATTCAAGCAGGGAGAGAGAACTCTGTTGCAGCCAAGGTGCAACTGGGTGACTTTCAACGGACGGGCAGAAGCCAACTGAACAACTTGCCATAGAGCCAGGGTGGTAGAACCAGACCCAGGACCTTCACAGGCATCTTCCTCTGATCTCAGGAACCCAATACCTCCTCATCCTCCCACAGTACCTCACCAATCCAATAGCACAGGGAATACACCAGAATAGTGCTTTGTTTAATAGCAGAAGGAAAAGCTTTCAATCTGCTTTTTGTGGGTACAAAAGAGTAATAGAGAGGAGCAGAGAGATTGTAAGCCATAGCCTTGCTGCAGCAAATTCAGGAAACCAAGCTTTTTAAAATAATAATAATACATATTAATTGGCCAGTATCTTTGCTCTCTCTCACACCATCAGTCCCAAGCCCCTTTTAATACATCTTAAGTTCCGTTTAGGGATCTATGTGCTCCAAACGAGCAGCACCGCTGTACTCTGCTTGTCAGATGAGTTCAGTGTCTTGCATGTGTTTTGTGGCCACAACTAGTTCAGCTACATGGTATCATGTGAAACAAATACCCTTGAGAGTTTGTTCATTTGTGCCACTTTCTGCTGTCTCATTACATTTTGCTGCTGGTGTCCTCCAATCTCAGGCATGAATGATGTTTCAATGGGGTCCCCTCAGGATCTCCACATAGCAGCATGAAGATTCCTCAGTTCTGATTACAAAAGATGAATATATTTGAGAGGAAAAGAGCACTAGCAGGCACTTTCTGTTCAAGAGCCTTATGAAGAAAATGCTCAGGGCTGAAAATGCACGAGGAACAAGAAGATACCATCTCTTATCCATGCCGCCGGACACAGAGAGACATTTCCTAACCCAAGGGGCCTGCAATGGCTGTATTTCTTCAGTGGCCAAGAAAGAATCCACAACTGACATTTAAGGCTGCAATCCTAGCTCATTTACCTGGGAGTATTCCCCACCAAATTCAACAGGATTTACTTCTGAGTAGCCATGGTTGGGAATAACTGTAAGAAATCAATGCACTGTAGGGATGCACTGTATATATTAATTCATCTAAATGTAGAATTATAATAGTGAGGGGAATATTCAAATAGGGTGTTAATGAAAATACAGGGGGAACACAGATATAAAGAACGAAGAAAATGGTGGCGGTTCAAAACTCTGAAAGGAAGTTCAAATCCTGGGGTAAACACAGAGTCAGATGCTCAAATCCATTTTCAGTCATATGTCTCAATGGAACATGTGACGCATTACATAAAGGTGTGCATCTAAGCATGTGTGAAGTTCCTTATCTCACCAGCAGGAACAGCCAGCTCCTGCCACTCGGGATTAAAGTGAATGGCTTCCAAATTAGACAATGCAACCTCTAGGCAAACAAGACTCAGCATCTCTCCTTCCACAAATGCCATGGGTGACAAAGATGAAGAGGATGCATCAGACAGAAGCCAACAATGTGTAAGCAGCTGAGTAAGCAGGGAAGCCAGAGAGGGATGGTTGGAGGAGGTAGAGTACTGAGGAAAGTGGATACAGGGCGGGGGGGGGGGGATACTGGAAAGGTACAGTAAGGAACTCCCTGCCACACACACCTTGGCACGTTGTCTAGGCTGCTGCAGCGTCACAGAACTCTCTGGAAGATGAATGTCAATGGAGCCTAGAGATGGGAAATTCAATGTGGTGTGAAAAGATGCAAGGGATACCATGGGCTGAACTTCACATGTGGCCCCTGACTCTTGAAGACATGCATATCTCTTGATGGGTAGTATTCAACCAGAGTTATATTTAGAAAAGTGCATGTTGGAAAAATTGTCTGTTGATTGAGCATTCATCCTGATTTTTGCTTACACAAAGTTTATGCGGAGGTTAGACTATATCTGGTCTTTACTGAGCTTTCCTTCTGGTTTGTTTGTGGGATGGATACGTGACAATGAGCACTCATCATGCTTATTTGCTTGCAGAGTGTTTATAATCCCATGCTTTTCAGTGCCTTTCCCCATCACTTTTGTAACCGCAAAAATAGTCTGTTTCTTTGTTGAAGTACATTTGTTGTGCTAGGGCAGCAAAACACTTTAATCCCTCTCACAAAATCCCTCTTAAAGTGCAAAAGTAAGTTTGCAGTATGCTTTTGAATCCCTCTCACAAAACAGTGACAGTCCTTTAGGACCTTTAGAATAAATCAGCTAGAATAAATGGTCCTGCAATTTTGTGGACCTCCTTGGTTACAGAAAACTCTTTATTTTTCACAACTTTTTTCTCATCGTGGACAAATTCTTACAGGTGCTAGCTAAAATTGTCATAACAGAACAGGTCTGCTGAATTCACCACAATTCCACAGTACTTTTTCCTTCAGATTTTAGCCAGCCTCCACTGAACAAAGAGATCACTTTTGATTTAGAGATGTTGAGGGTAGGTAGTCTAAACTGAACATCTGAGAGGCAAGGGAAAGATAATGTTTTATAGAAAGAAATGAATCCAGCCATGGAATGTTAGTTGGTGTGAATTTTGGTTTACTTTTAAGAGCCAGGCAGGACGTATTTTGTAAAGTGCTTTCGCACATAGTTGTATATGAATGAGCTGAGACTATAATAGTAACATTCCTGCTAAGTTGGTGCCATACAAGCATTTTGTCCGTATATGTATTCGCTATAGCAGCAGAAATGCAAAGTAAGGGGCTGCACCCCATACAGCCAAGTTTTTAATGCACATTATTATTCATTGGGGAACAAATAAAGGAACAGATTGTGCAGTGTAATTATTGAAAGTCACAAAAAAGAATGGAATTGTCAGCTCTGAAGCAAACATATTAATGTGATCTAGGGCAAGTAATTTAAACTCAAGTGTATCTTCTCCCAGTTGGTATGACTTTGGAAATTCGTGAACAGAACCTAGTCTTTTTGAGCAGAATCCCAAAGAGTCCAGTGTTAATCATCTGCCTCTAAGTCCCATTGATTTTATATCCAGTCAAAAACATAATGCTAAGTATGTTTCAAATGTATCCCTTTGACTAACGCTTCCAGAGGTGCTGTTGTGTTATGTCTGTTGCAGCAAGAACAGCTAAAAGTGATCATGGTACAGTAAACCTGTGGGCCATTAAGATACTCTTAGACTCTTCCTCCTCCTTCGCTGAATCTCTGCTGGAAGAATGCTCCAACACTAAATGCCCAACTTCTAATGGAGGCTAGTTGGGCCTTGGTAACACAGATAACTTCTCTGAGAGGCAGTGGAAGACAGGAGTGCCTGGCGTGCTCTGGTCCATGGGGTCACGAAGAGTTGGAAGCGACTAAATCACTAAACAACAACAACAACACAGATACCACAGTCCTGTGTATTGGGACAATCCTGGGTGCATGGGGCCAGCACCAGTGCTGCATTCACATGGCAGTGTATTATGTTCTCATGCCTTTTCTCTATCTGCTACATTGCGCATTCTATTTGTGCATTCACATGATGTAAAAGCTACTTCTGGAACTATAATGGAATATAGTGCAAATTAAGTGGTCATTTCCATGTTATTTGCTTCCAGGTAAAATGAAAATGAGTGGTAAACTGGCACAATATTCCACTATAGTTCTGGAACTGGCTCTTACGTTATCTGGAAGATCAAATAAAATGTGGAAATTAACAGGGAAATGTTGTGAAAATGGAATGAACTGCCGTGTGGATGAAGCCTGCGAGTAAACTCTTGAAACTCTTCATTCTTCAAATGACTGGGAAAACTAAGCGAGAGACTTCTTTGCTCATAGAAAAGGGCAATGAAAGATATTAGCTAGTGAATAGAACATGACTTGGATTATGGTTGGCTATGGAGATAATGAACAGCTACTTCTTAGTGTGTCTTAAGGAATGTTGGGTGGGGGTGAGTGTGGAAACATAGTTAAAACTATATGGAGGATAAATAACAGATGCCAGACGGGAGACTAGAGAAATGCCTGAGGTCAGCTGCTAAGAACATGAGGAAATCTGAAGTCCAATATGTGCAGACATTATGGTAGATGAGGTAAAGGGACATAATCCTCACAATGAGATAATATGGCCTTTTCATATAATTGGAAAAAAAATTATGACAACTTCATTCGAAATATCAAAAAAAATACAGTCAGCATAAGCTCTAATATTAATAGGGTGAGCAAATATTATTATCCTATTTAATCACAAGTGATTTAATGATCCTTATCTGATTATACAGGCATCCCAAGCAACAGTATTAAAATAAATAAATAGAACATTAAAAAGGGTTTTATCTGGTAAGCTGCTTGAAAATATCCAAATTAAATGGTACCAGGAGCAGGCGGGGGAGAGGAATCCATCAATTTTAATGGTATCTAAATATTTAAAATTACTATGGGTGTGCACACAACACTGTCCAGTGTTAATAATAAGTAGGTCTCAAGCTGCTTCTATTAATCAAAGGGGATAGTTCCATTGACTTGAATAGGAACAAAATAGCCCTGCTGCATCAGATCAGAGGCCCATCTAGCACAGCATCCTGTTCTCACAGTGGCCAACCAGATGCCAACCTCTGGAAGATGTGCCACAGATGTGCTCTTGTCAGCTTCATCAAAGACAATGAAGCAGATGAGGTGATGGCTTGACTGAAAGGTATGCAAGCCTCTTATTGACTGTGCCTGAAGACAGGAAAGAGCACATTATCATGCTTACAGTGATGCCACCACAGCATCCTTAACTAGCTGTCCAGCAGAGCTATTCCCGGTGGTGAATGGGTTACTGAATTCTGGTCCAGATAAGGAGGCCTTGGAGACCTGCTGTACAAACATATGAGGTCCTTAGAAGATCTGCTGCTGTAACAAACATAAGAGGTCCTTAGAAGGCACAGTCCCTTGTATTCATGCTGAACTTGATATTGCCATTGCTACACATACTGTGTGGGTATCTCAAGCACATACAGTGAGACGGGTTAAGTGGGATTAGTTTTGTAGTCTGATATGGGGAACGCCCTTGAAAAGGCACAACCAGCCAAATGTATACTTGATCCTTGTCTTTCATGGCTATTAACATGTATTCCCAGGGCAGGGTTAAGGAACCTCAGGCCTGCTCGGCCTCCCCATTTGGTCCACAAGGACATTTGGTCCACAAGGACATTTTGGCAAAGTCACACCCATCCGCCCTACACCGGATGTCATGCATGGGACAGGTAGAGACTTGGGTCTGCCTGATAAGGTTTGCAGACACCACAGTTACCTCTGCAAAACCCAACCATTACTTGATAGTCTGGTTTTCTAGACAGTTTTCATAGGTGTTTGGCAGGCTGTGCACTTGCTTGCACAGTTTGATTTTAAAACATGGGGGCAAAAAAGGGTTTCATTGTGATGACAGCTGACTGACAGGTGGGCCCACCTGCAAAACTTGGCCTGCAGAGGATGAGGAAGATAAAGATCTGGACCACCAGCCAGATCCAGTTCCCCACCCAACAGCAGGGGATTAACTGGGTGGGATCCAGGAGTGATAAATTCCTCTTTGAAGGTGAGATGGTACCCACTGCTTTAAAAGCCCTCTCTGGATCTGTAGGTTTGTGACAAATTCTGCCCAGCTGCAAATATCTGGTCAGACAGCTCCAATAGTGCTTGGAAGAGATGTGTTATCCAAATCTTTTTCAATGTCTTTCGGTCCAGTTTTGGCACAAAAATGACCTTTTTTGGTTTAATGAATGGCCTCTGCCAAGAAGGGGCAAAGGAGAATGTTGGTCTGTGGGTTATTCTGACTCTCTAAGCAGTTTCTGATACAACTGACCATAGTATTCTGCTAGTTTGGCTCTTTGGGTTGGGAATCAGACGAACAGTAATTCAGACTCCTACTTATAGATCCAGTTACAGAAGACGACTGTGAGGGACTTCTGCCTAGCCCCATGGAAATTAAACTGTGAGGTCCTGCAAGGTTCCATCTTTTCCCTTATGCTTGTGTTTGTGTGTGTGTGTTAGTTACCACCCAACTGACTGGGTTGCTCCAGTCACTGAGCAGCTTCCAACAAATTATAAACCACATCAAACATGAAAAACTTCCCTATATTTATAGCTGCTGGGGGGGGGGGGGAGTCATCAGGTGATTTGAAGCATAGTGCCAGCAATATGCTGATGAAACCCAACTCTGTTTCTCATTGTTATCAGTCAGGTGAAACTGCCCAGACACAGGACTGGAGCTCAGAGGTTGTAAGGGCCAAACAACTGAGTAACTGTACTATAACTGTAGCATGTAGTTGGATAGTAGAGTGAAGATATATTATAGCTAAATATACGTGGTGTTTTATGCAATTTCATTTTCCTCTACAATGTATAGGTGCATATGGAATAGAAGGCACCATGCCAAATCCTGTGTTTTGAGAAAATCTAAAGTTAACAGAGTACAGTTGTTCATTTGTGGGAGGGACTAACTCTATGGCTCAATCTCCTTCCCTTTATTTCCACTGGCTCAGAGCACGAACTGTCTGCAGCAGGCAGTTCCATCAGCCTACAGGAATATAGCTCAAGCCCAATATAGTTTTGTAAAATTGACATGTTTATGCTTTAAAGCTATTTTCACTCTTCACAATTGCCCTTTATAGACAATGTAACAACTAAATACATAGTCTTTTTCAGCTCTAATTTGACCTACCCAATGTTTGTGTGAGTGTGTATGTGTTTAGGAAAAATATAAATGCCAAGTAGACCTTTAGATTAATAGGCACCATATTGGTAATGTACAAATCACTTTTAACAGCCACTATTACTTGGGGTGGGGGAAGGAGTTTGCTAACTGCTCTTTAATTAAGTACACTAAATGACCTTAAGGGGATTAGTAGTCTTGTCTGATAATCAATAAGCATGGCAAGATTGCTGTCCCATAAACTGGGGCTGGAGAACAAAATTAATCTGTGCAGATTAGTTCTCCTAGTCTGCTTTGTTTGCTGAAGACTGGTTCAGAATAGCTGTGGTGGAATTCATTCATCAGAGCTGCAACAAAATCCTTTTGCAAATATGGATTCTCATTTCTCACCTGAGCCTGAGTAAGAACAATGCAGCTCAGGAACAAGGGCGAAAGAGTATCTGTATCAGCAACCCCCTCCCCCCCCCAAAAAAAATCAAGCATGAAGCCTCATTAATGAATTGATGGGATGGATGGGCACTAAGCAGGGCAGCCTTGTGCCCTCTTTTACAGAAGACAGTCGTCTATGTGAAGGGATGTGGGTGGTGCTGTGGTCTAAACCACTGAGCATCTTGGGCTTGCTGATTGGAAGGTTGGCAGTTCGAGTCTGTCTGATGGGGTGAGCTCCTGTTGCTCTGTCCCAGCTTCTGCCAACCTAGCAGTTCAAAAGCACACCAGTGCAAGTAAATAAATAGGTAATGCTCCAGCAGGAAGGTACGTAAACAGTGTTTCCGTGTGCTCTGACACTTGTCACAGTGTCCCATAGTGCCAGGAGCGGTTTAGTCATGACCTGGAAAGCTGTGTGCAGACAAACCCCGGCTCCCTCGGCCTGAAAAGCGACATGAGCGCTGCACCCCATAGTCACCTTTGACTGGACTTAACTGTCCAGGGGTCCTTTACCTTTTACCTTTTAACCCTCTATACGAAGGGCGGTCAGGAAATGCTTCTTTATTTTAAAATGTCTCTTATTGAAGGGCTCCCAGTCTGTTCTGAAGATTAAGTACCATAAGAAGGGGGAGCTAGGCCACAAAACAACAGCTATTGGGCACCATCTATCCATTTTAAAAATAGGTAACCCTGGCAAGGTATGAATTCAGCAGCCAGTTAAAATGTTACAGCTTGACGTGCATGTAGACGACCCCCCCCCCCGCCATTTCCCAAAAAGAATTCCACCTGTGGACTGTATTTTCTCTTCATATCCCAAATATTATCTAAATACTACCATTTATTAGTTTCTAATATTCACTAACAGACTCTGGTATCCCATCTATAAGTGTATGTTTGCATTTGGACTTGTGGGACACACCTGGGTTATCAGGCCTCAATCCTGCATTTCCGCAACAATGGCCCTACTTTGCTCTGTGAGCTGTTGGAAGGTGTGAATGAACCCAACTTTTCTCCTTTTCCAACACCCATCGGTGAGGGGCATGTGTGAAATACAAAAACAAAACAGAAACGGTTTTGTTTTGAAGACAGGATGTCTGTAAAACAGTGTTTATTACCCGGAAAGCCCTAACAAGGTTCATGCAAACTTAGGCAGTATTGGGCTCACTCCCCAAGAGATCAGTCATAGCATGTGCCTTCAGCCTCTTTATGTCAAAGGACTTCTGGGAGCTGATTTTACAGCAATGGCATGATATAATAGAGAGTAATTAATGCTGTATCGAACATGTCATTTTTACCCAGTTTTATTCAATTTAATTAATTTGCTCAAATTAAACAACTCTGGTAGAAAAGAAAGAAAGAAAAAGAATGTAGATCTGCTGATTTTTTCCTGACTCTATAAAGATGTATGAAAAGTTGGATATAAAGTGTAAAGAATGTGCAGGAGAGATAGAGAGAAAGTCAACAGAGAATCTTAATTCAATTTGCTGAATTTTTAAAAGGCATATTGCTGGTTTATTATTCAAGTGTATCGTGCTCAAATAGGCATACATATTTCCAGGCCCACTTTAAATGCTGCTTTTAATGGTTTAGAACCAGGTTACCTCCTCCCACATATGCCTATCTGAACCCTAAGATCTTCTTTTGAGGTCTTGCTGTAGATGTCCAGGCCAAGTGAAGTGAGGCAAGTGCTTACTAAGAGGGCCTTTTTGGTAGTGGCACCATGGCTATAGAATAGGCTCCCCAGAGAGGCTCACCTGGCACCTTCTCTATGCTCTTTTGGGTGCAAGTAATTAAAACATAATTTAAATTATGTTTTAAAATCTAGGCTTTAAACTTCTTATACCATTTGTGTTTCGGGGGAAACTTTTTTGCCTGTCCTGTAATGCTTCCTGTTAATTTTAATTATATATTTTCTAATATAGTTTTGTTTGTAAGCCAACCAGGTTATATTTATTGTTGGGCAGCTATATTAGTTTATTAACAATTATCAACATTGATTCTAAACATTTTTATGATTGTATTAGTATTCTTCGAATCAATATATGTCGTATATAAAGATTTTCAACAATTCTTTAACCTTTTATACTTACGTGTAAATTTTCCTTCACTAGTAATCCACAAACATGCTACTATTGATTGCTGCTTAAGGGGAAATTCTTCATTTTTGCTTGTGTTATAAAAACATATTACAGCTGTGTTTTTTAGGTTCCTTCTTTTGTTCTTGTGAAAAGGTTTTGTGGCGTGAAGTACAGGAGATTGACCTTAATCTTTTCACACTGGGAGTTTGGAGTTTCTTCCCCTAAATCTCCTGGTTATAAGAGAGAACCCATTTGTATTTAAGATACAATAAGAGCCTCACAGAAATTCATTTAGGGGCACATTTAGTAAAGGAGCATCTATTCATTTTGGTCCTGGTCAGCCTTGTGTGGGATAAGAGACAATTTTTTTGTTGAAAAAAAATTATAGTGATGTAAATCACTGTGATAGGTGGCGCTGTGGGTAAAACCTCAGCGCCTAGGACTTGCCGATCGTATGGTCGGCGGTTCGAATCCCCATGGCGGGGTGAGCTCCCGTCTTTCGGTCCCAGGTCCTGCCCACCTAGCAGTTCGAAAGCACCCTTAAGTGCAAGTAGATAAATAGGTACCGCTTTCTAGTGGGAAGGTAAATGGCGTTTCCGTGTGCTGCACTGGTGCTGGCTCGCCAGAGCAGCTTCGTCACGCTGGCCACAGCGCTGGCCCCCGGCCTCTTAAGTGAGATGGGCGCACAACCCTAGAGTCGGACACGACTGGCCCGTACGGGCAGGGGTACCTTTACCTTTTTAAATCACTGTGATAACTATGTGAATGGCCAGTATAAGCACACTTTCCTTTTTAATTTATTACTGAAACCCAAACTCTACAATTCTATGATTGCATGCTTCTAGGATTGTTGCCTTTTAGAAGCAACAGGGTTCCAAACTGTAGAAAAATACAAGTCCCAAAACTCTACCCAAAAATCCAAAAATGGAATGAAAATGTATGCAAAATATTATGGATAAAATCTCGCACCAATTGGACTTCCACATCAGCTAATCCTGAATTTAATGATGACTTTAGTGGGAAATGGCACCCAGTTCTAAACATGATCAACTCTGTTTCCTGGAAATACAAAAGACTGCTTAGGTTCTCTTCTTTCGCTATTTAAAGATGGCAACAATAGATCACATTTAGCACTGTCTACTTCCCTTTATACATTACATAATTACTACTGTCGTTAAAGTTATATGAAACTTGGAATAATCAGTTTTGTAAATCTGTAGAAGGCTTATAGCTTCTAGGTTGCTTCTCCTCATCCCCATTGACTTCATTTTGCCAACAGTCCCTCACATTGTAGACAGTCCTAGTGAAGCTGTGAAAAGATTAGACAGAGCACATGGTACAGTGAACTGGAGAGAGTGTTAGGAGTGTGAGTTTAATGCTGTTACTGTTAAAATAGTTCCCTATTAACTCCTTTCATTTCCACCATTAGCACAATTGGGAAAACCAATAGATTATTCCCAAATGGTGCTAAAAACAAAAAAACCTGCAGAGTGACTTCACTGCTTTTATACAAAGTATATACATGACTAGTAGGCTTTCCAGTAGGCAAGCTTAGGTTGCTTCTGTGTGTGCATTTACAGCAAGTCACAGCTGATAGTTTCCCTCCCTTTCAACGCTGCCTCCTTGATTCTGAGTGTCCACGCTTCTAGGTTTGTGGGAGAGGAATGAGGGAAGGTTCACCTAATACAGTGATACCTCTGGTTACGAACTTAATTCGTTCTGCAGGGCCGTTCTTAACCTGAAACCATTCTTAACCTGAGATACCACTTTAGCTAATGGGGCCGCTGCGCTGCCGGCATGCAATTTCTGTTCTCATCCTGAGGTAAAGTTCTTAACCCAAGGTACCACTTCCAGGTTAGCGGAGTCTGTAACCCGAAGTGTTTGTAACCTGAGGTACCACTTTATTACACAGTAAGACAATGGTATGAGATCCCACAGGGCATGGAATCAAGTAGGAACAGAAGGAGCTGGCCTGTGGTGGGAGGATCCCAAAGGACATGACATACTTGTGAGATCAGGTGAGCGATGGAGGCCCAGTAAGGAGCTAAAGCCAGATGCAATGGGGAAAGAGAATCTGCCAAACCAAAAAGATCCATGATTCAACTTCAGAATCCATGTTTTGTCCAAGAATGGCCCAGCAGTTACCAAGCATGTACAATATGTTCTTAAGTGCTGTCAATATTTTTGGTGACTGAAGGGCAAGGATGCGCCATACTGCTTCCTGTAGGTGTCACACATTGGCTTTGGAGATAAGTACATGATGCATGGGAGGAGTGCTGATTGGACAGCAGCATCCCTTTGCATGAGGACTGAGGCTCTGGTGAAAGAGAAGGCATTGGCCCCACCCTCATGGACCTCTCAAGTACTTCTTTTTTATTGTATCTGATGAAGCACACTTACAGCATAACATTTAGTAGCAGTACAGTCGTACCTTGGATCCTGAACGCCTTGCGAGTCAAACGTTTTGGCTCCCGAACACCGCAAACCCGGAAGTGAGTGTTCTGGCTTGCGAATGTTCTTTGGAATCCGAATGTCTGATGGGGCTTCCGCAGCTTCCGATTGGCTGCAGAAGCTTCCTGCAGCCGATCAGAAGCTGCGCTTTGGTTTCTGACCGTTTTGGAAGTCGAACGGACTTCTGGAACAGATTCCGCTCAACTTCCAAGGCAGAACTGTATTTATTACATTTGTTACTCACTGTATACAAAAGAAAAAGTATCAAAGCAAATTAGCCAGATAAGATATAGATAAATAAGGACTTGTCGTGAACCACTAAAAGATTATTATTATTATTATTTATTTAAATTTGTATGCCACTTTTCATATGTAGATCTCAGGGCAATTCAGAGCATAAAATTACAATATAAAAAGCACAAGATACATAATAAAAATAAGAACAAAAACAAACCAATAATCCTCCCTCCCACAACACATTTGAAAGGCCATTGGATGTCAATCAGCCCAAGGCCTAGTTGAAGAGGAACGTTTTTACCTGGTGCTTGAATGTGTATAGTGAAGTTACCAAAGGTCTGAGTGAATAAAAGGGTCCTAGTGTGGTGCCTAAAAACCAATGACGAAAGTGCCAGGCATGTTTCTCCCGGGGCAACAATCCACTGGTGGGATGGGCTGGCTTGAAAAAGCCCATTCTTGTGTGGCTAACCCTCCAGAACTCCCTCTGTTTGGCACATGGTGAGAATACTCATGTTGGTCTTTAAGGCACCATAATGCTCTCTTGTTTTCAGTTGGTCTTTAGCGAGTGCAGGGAATGCATTGCAGTCCCCGTTTCTCCCTTCCAACTAGTTGGGTTTCTAGCTGATTTTCAAAGACAGGTCCTTGTGCACTTACCCATTAGCTGAGGAACTGAGTGTAGAGCAGGTACTTGCTTCCCATGTACATTTTGCATGTTTAAGTTTATTGCTTTTGTATTTGTATGAACCCAGTGGTAGAGTCAAAATAGAACAACAGGATATTAATATCATTATACAATATTGAGAGACAACATGGATCTTTTAGACCTGAGATGATTGTTGATGAATTGGTCTGGTTTCCAAGCGTAGTTTGAAGTGTCAGCTTTGACCTATAAAGCCCTGTACATCATGGGACCTCAGTATCTGAAAGATGTCCTCTTCCCATATGCATGTAGGCCCTTCTCTGAGTGCCTCAACAATAAATTGTATCTATGAAGGTGAGGGTCTTTTCAGTGGTGGACCCTTTGTTGTGTTAATTAAGCTGCGTCAGCATTTGGTCATAGTATATAAGGAGCAGCACCTAGCTCTCTTTATCCTGGGGGGGGGGGGGTTGGTGGTTGGGTCATGTTTGTTGTTGTTATCTTTAGTGTAAAAGGAGTTTTTGTTCTGTTATTAAAACCTTGTTAAAGTTATTTTTGAGTTCCTTGTTATGCATGGTCTCCCCAGCAAGCTCTCTGCACCTCAAATAGCCAACAGTAAATACTTAAAAAAAATAAAAGTCTAAGCCTTTTAACATTTTAAATCATGTATCTAAATACTGTGATCTCCATTGGTGGCTTAGAATGTTGTTCCACCTCTATGAGGGTGTTTTTGTAGCTATTATGAGGGTGTGTTTGTGGCTGCTTTGCATGTCATGCTTTATAAGAGTTTTGCACTGTTCTTAGCGCTTTGCAGGCTGCTCTCAGTGTTGCGTTGTGACTGCTGTTTTACTGGATTTCTTTTAAATTCTTTTTAATGGTTCGTTAGTCAAAGAACTCTAGTTACGCTACAACTTAATAATACAAATTTGGCACAACAAATAAATAAATTTATATCCTGCTTTTTTTGTAACAGTGCCTACTCAAAAGCGGCGATGTTGTTGTTTTATGACCTAATTTCCTCTGAAAGCCACAGCGAAGTGCTGTCCTTTCTGTGCATCTCGAAGGCCTCCCATTTTTATGGCCCAATTAATTATTAATTTGACTCTCATCTGCAAAATCGGAGGGAGTCCGTGTCCTTCCAGGCAGCGCTCGCATTCGCACGGTGCCATCGCATTCCTGCGGCTCTGCTTTCGCCTACTGTAATTTCTCTGCTAATAAAGAATATTTAAAAACTGGCCAGGAATCCTAAATTTGAAAAACTCGCTGTTTATTTCAGTGATGCTCCAGAGAAATGATAATGCAGTCCTTTTCCAGATTTAATTTAAACAGGAACAGGCAAAACAAATCTCTGTGGAGGGCATTTGACAATAATAAAATATTTCTCCCAGCGGGTGAGCTGGTAGCAATTGTATTGTTGCCATCAAAGCTCACGTTGCAGCAGGTCATTACCATCATAACAAGCCCTTGGACCAACTGGCATGGGCATGCAACATTGAGCTCCTGATGGGCACATTATTTCAGACCTTTAACTTCACAGAGAACAAGACAAATGCTCCTGGGAAAGGAGGATTATATTTTAAAATTCCTTTCTCTCTCCTCCCCCCTCCTCCCCTCCAGCCTCGCTTAATAATAAGATGCCACACGTAATCAATTGGACGCTTCTTGCTTTCTGTATATTAACTGATTTTAAGAAAACTGAAGGATGGGTATTTGAGTCTTGTGGAAGAACGGCTGTAAAGCCTAATAAAAGGATAAACACTGCTCATGTCTAATACGTCTCAGTTCACAGCGCACATGAAAGCAAAGCAAAATAAAATAAAGGGGGAAAGGGGGCAAATAGCAACAGGATTCCTATTTTTGGCATTCAGGTGAAATTTACAGAGTACGGTATGCTGTAGGACAGAAATAGAGAGGCTGCGCCTGTATACAATTGTTGGGCTGCAACTCCCAACAGTCCTACCCAGCACGACCAACGATCAAGGCGGATGGGAGCTGTAGTCCAGCAATATCTGGAAGGGCAACAGATTTTCAAACTTTGCTATCAGCACGATTTGTTCTCTTCAACATTTTTGCAATTTAGATATTACTATGTAAGTCTTTCTCGACTGCTGGCATCAGCAGCTCAAGCTGCCATGGTCCTTCCCAGGTCACCAAGCTCATCTTCCACATTTTGGTAACGCAACTGGTCACCACATTTTGGTAACCACATCCTTGGCCCTTGATTAAGGGCTTCTTCACAGATCAGTATGACATCAGCTGACATTTCCCAGCAGGAACTTCTAGTTCAAACTGGGGGTGTGGGGTCGAGACTAAAGGAGCACAGCATATCTCTCTCTTTTTTTGTAATTTACTGCCACCAGTTTCACTTCTCCCAAGACTGCCATTTCCCTCCTCGAAAACTGCTATCATAATGATGCTACATGATGACTGCGTGTCACCCTGGACCATTGGGTATAAAAATGGCAAGCACTAATCAGGCACTTGGAGAAATACCAATAACAACACTGGTAAGACCTTATTCCATTCTTCTTTGCTGAGGTGCCCCCTATTTTACCACCTGCAAATGGGGTGTGGCAATATGTGGTGTGTGTGTATTTGTCTCTGTTTTAATTTAATATGCATTTTACATTTTGATTTTACTTTACAATGTTTTAAGTTATTGCAAGCCATTTTGTGGGTCCTTATGGTTCAGAAAGCAGAATATAAATCAAATGAATGAATCAATCTTTGTTCTCAGCATGTTGCCAGCCACTTTAGCCATGTATGTTCAGTAGGGAGGCTTGGCACTAGGTGCAGGGAAGGTCAGTGACACATGAAAATCAGTAGCATCTTGATGAAATGAACATTTCTCTTGCAATATGCCTTCTGCAAGGGGTATTTTTGTTGTAAGGATATATCAAGTGATCTCTACAAAGTGGACTTGAACGGGAATGATTGTGAATTCAGTGGTCGATCTTGAAATCAGACGGAGTCACAGAATGCCAGTAGATTTCAGGATCTTAAATTTCTGCACAAAACCACTTGTAACTGTGGTGCCTTTGCTTTGTATTTGAAATGGAGTCCTCTGTTTACCAGTGCCAGGGGCTACTGGGAACTGGGTACAGTATTACTTAACTGCCTCTCTTGGATTTTTGCAATGCTGTTAGGTTTCATGGGAGAATGTGTGGTTTCCTTTTCCAAATCTTGGAAAGCCCTTGTTGCTTTTCAGCAAAATATTTTGCTCCTCTCTGGGAAAATGGTGTTTGAGCAAGCAGATGCTCACTGGATCCATTCAGACACTCATAACAGATATCAGTTACCAAGAGGATTTTGTAAATTGGCAGTTGTGTATGACACACAGTGTTTACCCTGCTAGTCCTGGTTCCTTTATTTGGACTAGCCAAATACTATATGAGAGTTTGCCACAGTCCCAATACAGTTTTTATGTGTCAGGACTGTTGAATCAGTGCACCCAAGACCCAAGAAAAGCCACCTGCTGGAAACAGCTGTCACTGCATGGCCAGGGCTATGATATATAGGGTTTCTCAGATTCAAGCCACAGCAAGGAAAAGTCTTGCTTCATGCAACCATTTTGTTAGCATGCATTTAAAGATGATCAATGCAGCCTAATCCCATGGCTAAGCCTGGAACCTCAGTGAAATGGCTTTTGGGATTTGGGGAATCAGCCTAGAGAGTCTACACCTAGGAAACAGTGAAAAGAACATGCATGTAAATATGATAAAATGCATGAGGCAGATGATCAGCTCTTTTTTTAGAGGGCAACTAGCAATCAGGTGCCAAAAATCTGGGTTATATTTTTATAATAGAGAAACAGAGCATGGAATAAAATGGCAGTAGTATAGTAATAGCCCAATTTTATACAAGTTCACTCAGAAGTAAATCCATTTGGTGTCTCAACCAACAAAGCACATGTGCAACAGCTGTGCTGGAACTTGATAGCTGGAAATTGTCTTGCGTGAGTGGAGGTCAATTTGCGTATATTTGGGTCCAACCCTTACTAATTGGATGGGAAAGAAACCACTCCTTCCCCCTTCAGTCTCTCCCCCCACCCGGAAGATATGGTTAATTGTTACATCTGAATGAATAATTGGAAGCAAGCCATGACATGGGACTAATTTGGAGTGAGTTTGCATTATACTGAAAATATCAAATGGGCCTGCACTAAGCAAGTCATGGCTAAAGAGAGAAAAAGTTGCACAGCAAGTTAAACCATGGTTTCAGTAATAAATAATAATGATCACAAACCATTGTTAAGTCTTACATCTGGGCTGGGCATGGGTGAACAAAAAAACACAGTCAATAATAGTCCTAATAGTGTCATGAATTCTTCACAACAAAAGAAAATATTTTAGGAAATTTCTTTCTAGTAACTCCTCCAAAAATCAGGTGCTACAGATAGTCTTTTTTTTGTTATAATTTGGAATCTCCGTGAAGACATGTTTTATGAACGCAATATACCAATACCAAAAAGGAACTTGATGATTTATCTTAATAGTGGAAGGAGGTGGTGGAAAAACAGGGGCAGGGGCTGAATACTCCATTGTCTTTAGAAACCTTTGTGTCATACGACCTCTCTAGGGACTGCCTAGCACTGAAGGTGAGAAACATGTTGAGCAAACAAATGACAAAATACTATCACGACAGGCTAAAAAGCAAAATTAGTAGTTCTATGTTGATTCTATAAAAAGTCTTCTAGAAGCAAAAGTTGACCCTGTGGCAAGAAGGTACCACCTTTCTGACTCAAGCCAGAGATGCTGTTTCCTGATACATTTAAATCAAGGCTCAGCTATGGTCCTGGAGAATTACTAATGATCATCATTAACACCTATCTACATTATCACTCTACTAGCATTTTGGCTTGCAATTCATAAATGCTGTTGCAAATAAGAACTTACTTTATTTTATTTTTAAAAAAGATTATCCAATTTGTAAAATAAATGAATAAATCACATTTTAGGAGTGGAATGATGACTATAGCTGTTGATGAAGAAAGCAAATAGCCCATTGTAGACAGTAGTAATATGATCTCAAAATTGCAGGGAACTTTTCTTTTATGACACTGACTGAGAGGTAATGATTTTCAGTAACGTGGCTTGATGTGGAGATGTTTTAAGATTAAATAAGTGCTTGTCAGAATGAATTATAATGTGTTAAGGGACAGTCTGCATATTCAGGTGTATGCAAAATGACTATACCACCCTGAAATTCATTTTGACAAGTCTTTATATAGCATGTAGCCATGTGGCTACATTAGCTGGAGGGTGTAGATCCTTAGAGCTCTACTAAAGGTAGGGCTTATTGATTTGATTCCTTGATGTGGGGGCGGGGGAAGCAAAACAAAAGCCACAACGCACAAATAAATTAAAAGCAATTAAAAGTGGAAGCTTGTTTAATATTGCTCTACCATCATCCTGAAAGGCATAATAATTTGAGTTACACATCTGAACTGATTGGAGTTACAGAACCATATCTCCTTTTTGCATTTAACAATATATACAATATAAAATAAATACATTTACACAAATGGACATTGGTTGGAGCACACAGTATGATACACATCACAAAAATATACAGTTGATTGCTTTACAGATGTGAAGCCCATCTACAGCTATAGACATGATTTTTTTTTATTTGTGTTTTTTACTAGTGGTTATTATGCAACTCCTGGATTATAATAAGCAGCTTAATTCAGTTTCCCCCCTCTTTTGTGATCTTTGCACAATAAGACTGCCATAAAGTGTTTTCCTAGGCAGGTAAACAGAGACGCTTAAATAATTAAAATACAATTACCAACACCCATTTTCTCTTCCATAAGAAAAATAGCAGTTTTAATTTTTTATATCTTTTTATGTTAGCATTTAAATGCAAAATAGTGGAATAAATACAACAATCTGATTTGATTGAAACAAATGCGTAACTTCCAGGAGTCACACAATCATATTGCTTTAAATAAGGAGAAAGAAATAACAGTAAGAGGAAAGAAAATAGCCTATTAGAAATTTCTTCTGCACATTGAACTGAAAGGGGGAGCCAAACAAGACCATAGAGCTCTTACACAATACCCTTTCATTTCAATGGCTTGTGCAGGAGAAATTCCATCTGGATCAATTCCCCTAAGTGAAATTTGTTATGCTAAAACACCTTTTGAAATCTTCCCCAATACTTCACAATAAATAAGTTAAAATTTCGTTCAGCAAGGTTTAAGATGAATGTTATTCTAATGCCTGTGCAGTGTATCTGTGTTTCAGTTAACAATTGTACAGCCACGAGATATTTGTTCATTGCAGCTCTAAAAATTACTGAAAACCAATAGTAAAAAAAAATTGCACTGTGTTCCTTTAACACATTCCAGCTTTCTTAAGTCTTTGTATGCTTTTCTTTTCTGAGTGTGTTGATTGGCTATTGACCCTGAAAACCCAAGTTCTTCAATGCGATACAGCAAAAACAATATTTATATTAGATATTTATATATACATATATAGTGTAGTTGAACAGTAGCAACTTAAACCCTGCACAAATTTTCTGGAAAATAATTATTCTGCACTCTTACATATATAAATAATTTTATAGAATCAGCACCATTTCCCTCCCCCGCCCCCAGGAGTTGTGAGGTTTTGCCATTTTTCAAAAGGGACGTGCCAATTTCCAAACTCCTATCACGCTATTAATTTCAAGTTATTGGCCAACTGAATGAATTGCTAATGATGATTTATCTAGGACCACACGACAGTCACTTCTCTACTGAGAAAAACACAATCTACAAGAGAATCCCATATAGCTAATGAGAGATATACAGTATTTCTAGCACAAGGTTGATGTATCATCAGCCTGTTGTATTTTGTTTAAAGCACACGAGTAGCAATAATTTTGGAAACGTGTCTGCATTAAAAAAAAAAAAAGGTTTTGCAACAACACAGAGCAAGTTAATAACAACATCTGAGAGATGATTGGATGAAAGCTATATTTACAGCGTTTAAAAATTAGACTTATCTATAATCTTGAAATATTCAAAGTTTTATTTCTAAGCTATACATAGGTATTCTATAATAAACTGTTACAGAAATTATCCCTTGTTTTGAAAATATTATGATTTCAATGTGTATTTGTCCATAATGAGTACTTGGTTGGATTTTTTTTTCCAATTTCTTAATTATTACTAGGAAGAACCTTATTATCAGAAGGAATAGAATATACTACTGAAGTCTCCTGAGGAATTTTACATCCAATATTGTCTCTAATTCTACCCTGTGTCTATAAGCACACACCACAAGAATCCAAACACCACAAGAACAAGACAACAGTCTTTGAATGCAACAGAAAAAATTCCAAAAAGCACAGCAAACATGAAACATTGAAAAGCTGAACTACATTTCCTTTGTTTGTTAGGATTACAATTTTAATTACATTTGTGTACATAGAATAAGGTTGTTCACATAGTACAGGGAGCAGCTACTAACACTGGTACATTGGTATAGCATTTGATGGAGGTTATTGTTTATTGGTTATTTAGCGACTGTAGTTTTCTGGGGGCATCTAATTAGTTTATACATTAGATTACACCTCTTAACAGTCTTGAAATCGACCAACTTTTATGCTGTGACAACACTGGTTGAAAAAGCAGGTATACTCGTTAGGCTGTTTGTTTAAAAATGGCAATCTACCCAAAATAATATTTTTTTACAAATTAATAAATAATGGGTACAAGTGCTAGGTTCTTGAATTTGGTCAGAGGCTGACTATTCTGATATCTGATTCTGCCTTATTGCTAGTTGCAGTGGGTTGAACTTTGGAATAAAGTCTGCAATTTTGTAAAGACAAGCCATATTATTAATTAACACACAATATCATGTAGCAATTGTACCTTGGCCGTACAGAAGCACTTACTAACTTTTTTTTTTTAATTCCTATTTGACATGGCATTTTAACATGTTAGACTACTCTGATATACTGTAGGTGTAATCTAATCCTTTGTTTCAGTGAACACTTAAGATATAAATTGGAGCTCATGCGAAGAAACGGGATGTCTTAGACCAGACTGGCACACAACATAAATTGCATCCGTGATAATATGCATCTTCCCTTCAACTATTGCTTGAGTAAGATAAATTCCCACGTTAACAAATGGCTGAAAAGTGGTAAAGCTGGTAGAAAAAAATCTTCTGTTAGTAAGAAGAACCAAAACATTTGTTTTTTTAAAAAAATCTTCCTTCAGGATTCATTTGTCCTTCATTAAATGTTTGTCATTGTTCAAGCCAGCACAAAAAAATGCAGTATTTATTTATTTATCTTTCCTCTTTAGTATTGCATGAATGAATAAAGCTCAAACTATTCCCTGAAAAAGTTACATCGTAGCTAACCTAAGAAATATCTGGAAGACTTGAAAAAACAATTAAGGAATCAAATGGCTGTAACTGATCTAGATGGAAATGCAATGATAAGAAGCAGCCAATGCGTCGTCATCGAAGTCGTCTAATTAGAGGCTGCTCTTGTGAAACCTAATACTGCATTCAGTCAGTTCATCGTGTTGTACTGTACTGCTATTTACGATGGTTCTCTTTTGATTCCTTTGTCATTGGGGTATTGTGGTTCGTAATAAGTTCACTGGCATCCATATTATGGATTTCAATCCTTTGGCAGGCCTGGCTTCCATCTCTCTTCTATTAGAGACCTCTTTTTAAAAGATTCAGCAGCATAGGGTGCGGGGGAGAGAAAAAGAAAAAGAAAAACCAGAACGGTAAAAAGAAGAGAGAAATCAAGAAAGGGAAACTGTGTCGGAGAAGACACGGAATAGAAAGAGCTGCTGCTTCTCAGTCTTGCTGCGACGTATCACTGCAGTCATTTTAGTTTCCTTAATTTAGATGCTAAAGTTTCTTTGTCGTGGTTTTCCTGTTTATGGTTTTCCCTTTCATTAAAATTCCAGCGTGCGTGACTGGAAGGCCCAGGATGCTTTAGTCAGACCTTGGCCTCCAGCATTTCCAAAAAAAGTTTGTGCATGGGGACTTTGCCTTCCAGTTTGATGTTGTAGAAGTGCTGCACAGCCTTGGTGGAGGTTTGCCTCAGCAGCGGCAGAGTCATCAGCATCTTGCCAGCCCGGCGTGGGTCTTCCATATGTTGCCCGGCCTCATAATCCTGCAGTGCCTCATGTAAGACATCTTGAAGTTTCTGAACGGCTTCAACATCTTCTATGTGCATTGAGTCTGCAAAACAAAAGAGCAAAAGAGCAGTTTTCAGTTTCCGTGCCAGAAAGCAAGATTACGATGCCAGTGCTCTAGACTGTAACTTGCACCGTAATAAGGAGCAGCACAATAATTGTTTATGGATTTGCATGGATTTACCCAGCATTTTCTGGGCTCTCTTATGAGTAAGTTAGATAATTACTCTCATATTACCATATTGACCTTCTGGAAAATGTTTGAGTCTCTGGTGTAATTACAAACATGTAATTGCTTCCTGTGCTTGGTTTATATAGATTAAGAGAAACTAGCATTGAAATTTGCATTGAAATTTTCTTTTTCTTGACTTTTAAAAGCATCTTTTCATTAAGTTTTCTTCGTCCAGTTTATAGACCTAGACTGTGGGTTTTCAAAATGTATTTCCTAGATAATACAGAAAGCCCCAAACTCTAGGAACAAACCTTGAAAGTGCACCAACTATGTTTTCTAAAACTCTATGTGTATTTAGAATTTTTGGAAATTTACAGCACGTAGTGAGATTTGCTTAGATAAATCCAGGTACTTCTAATTTTATTTTGAGCAACAGGTGCTCCATAGTCCAGATATGTGGGTTCAGGATTTCTAAATTAAAACTACTTAAGTATCAGGTAAACACATCTGTTTAGAGACCTGGAGCCAGCCAGTCATGGTCTGATTTACTATAACTACTGAATTTGCCTGCTACTGAGGCTGGCATAGGCTGTGGAGTCCTCAAGGTTGATTAGTTTTTCTGTGGTGAGTATGGACAGTGTTTCAGAAAAAAGAGTACCTGTTATTCCCTGGCATCATTCCCTTGTTATGTCCTATAGCCAGTGCCAGATTTCCGTGTAAGCTAAACAAGCTATAGCTTAGGGCCCCACTCTCTTGGGCCCCCCCAAAAAAATTAAAGGAAAAAAACCCTGGATGTACATTTCCAAAATATTAGATAAAAAACAAATAAAATAAAACTTTTGTTATTGCCAATGTGTTTGCATTATTAAGTTTGTTATGAATAAAAGAATCATTTTAAGTTGGAGCTTAATAATTATTTCACTATTAATATACTTCTTCTTAATTGTATTTCAGTTCAACAATTACTTCAATAAAATACATATTTTGTTATGGGCAAATGGCTTTAGATACCTATTAGGTCCATAAATTACCATATACAGTAGCATATATTCAACACAAAAAACAGTCACAATTTGTTGTTGACGAAGGACAGCTGGACATATAAAGGGCCCCATTACCTTCAGTAGCTTACGGCCTCATCAAACCTAAATCTGGCCCTGCCTATAGCACTCAATCAGGAACATGAAACAGCAGCCCAGTCGCGCCCTCACTAACCTTGGGTTGCATTCAGTTCACTGTGCAAGCAGAATCACTTCTGGGGGTGCAATGGGACTTCCCCGCCATCTCCTTCCCCTGTGTGTCCCTCCCTCCCTAATCTTTAAGAATCAACTTGGGGGCACAATTTATTTAAATAAATATATATTTAAGGAGAGCCTCCTGAAAAAAAAGCCTTGCATCAAAAAGGTTGATGAGGAACTGAGTCCATTATTTACAAAAATAAATGTGCAGTGTGGCAAAGAAAGAAAATGTTTCAGCTCTGAAAAATGTAGTTAATTATGTGCAAGTTTGGGTCATTTAGCACATTTATTGATTCTGATGGCAGTTTATCAGTTATTACACATAATGGAGTCCTATGGGGATTCTACCCGTTTAAAGATTTCAGAGTTACAGTGACACAGGCCCTAAGAAGCATGCAGTTACAATATTATGCATATTCTATAACAACTTCATTTAAAAACTGGTCTGCTTCTATACAGGGAAGTAAAGTAAAATACCAAAATAAGAATGGGTCATATGGTTAACCAGGAAGCAGAGGGCTGAAGTAAATTTTATCTGTAGATGAACTAGAGTTTGGAATGAGCAGTGAAGGAGCAAATTTTGTCAATGACACCAAAGTAGGGATGGGTGTTAATGTTTTTCCCATTGGAGTGAACTAATCCAATGCTCCAGAACTAGGTTTGTGGATGAGAACACAACTTTTGGTGCACCCACACTTTGCGATGCCATTACAATGCACAAAATATTCATTTTACATAAAAATATGTATGTACTGTTAGCCATTGTGGGAAATGGGACTAACTGGAACCATTGAACTAACCAGGCAAGTCTGTTCAGATCAGGAGCCAGGGGCTGGTCTTTGCCAATTTTTCAAAGTTAGTACAGTGTCTCTAATCATCAGATGGTCAAAGATTTAAATAATAAGTTAATTTACATACAACTTGATTCTATGTAAACCTCTTAAATTCTCAGTAAAAGCAACTATTCAAAAACATTCAAAATATGATAAAAAGAGCTAAGACACAAACTTCTACGTGTCTGGATAGGCTTACCTAAACAAAAATGTTTTAATCATACACTTAGACCTATAATAATAATTTTTAAATTGATATCCCGCCCACCTTGCTGGGTTTCCCTATCCACTCTGGGCAGCTCACAACATATATAAAAACACAACAAAGCATCAAACATTAAAAAACAAAATACCCTATACGAACAACAAACCAACCAATAAATCAATAGAAACCAACAACAACAACAATAATAACCAGTTTACAGCTATATCCAAATTAAAATAACTGCCAACCCCTACTAAACATTTAACCAACATCAACTTGACCAAAACAAAACAGAGGAACCGAAATTAGAAACGTTTAAAACATTTTAAACAGTTGCCCCAACCCAAGAGTTGCTCCAGCAATGTCCTCCCAGCCTCCTAGGAGCCTCTTTGGAAAGACAAAAGTGGCTTCAAATCAGTGTTAAGGTAAGTACAAATATGCATCCATGAATACAAAGGAATACTACAAAAATGAAATAAAAACAACAGTGACAATGTAAATAAAAAAAAATCTACTGTGTATCTTGGGTCTATGGACCACAATAAAGTCTTGTATGTGTGTGTAAATAAAAAAATAATACTGTACCATGTATTCCAAATTCTAGCATAATAGGATGATTTTTACTGTGGCCCTTATTGCTACTGTAAAAAATAAGTGAATGCCAAGTCAGAACAAATTTATTTGATTTTTTTTAATACGATGAGGAAATATCATTTTGAGTCACTATTTCCATGAGGGCTAAATATCACACCTGTAGTCTAATGGCACACATTATAAATCTTTCCAGTGCTTGGGCAATGTCAATCTGGCTACAATGAAGAAGTGGCCAATTAATTGTTTAGCTTTTATTTTTTATTTCAATATTCAAGAGCTTTTAGCTTGCTTGGACAAAGGGATGTGAATGCTTCAGTAAATGGAAAGCCAGATGACGATCCCAGACAAAGCCACTAAAAGAACAAACTTTTTTTGGAAAAACTTTAAAATATACTAAATTTAAAAGATAGAAAACAAATTTTAAATGTATGGGTAACCCTGGAAGGTGTTGGGAGAAGGAAATACATTGCTTTGCTGGCAACTTTGGTAATCGTCAGGCAACATTTGTAGGGGGTTTGCAGCTTGATAATCCCCAATGGCAGTCTGGCTCCATTGTTCTGAAACTAGACCTAAAGAGAAGAACTGAGAGCCTGAACCACTTCCATCATCATTCAGCATTTGTACAGGATTTGCAGCTGGGCAATTTCTCATTGCACACAAGGGAGTATTACTGCTGGATGCAATGCAGAAGTTACCAGCCGAATGTGGAGGTTGCTCTCCACCATAATATGGAACTGGGCAGTTGCTTGCCTGGGAAGTCTCACAAAACCCAGTTTCACCAACAGCAGCTTGTACTGCAAGTCATGGAGGTGCTCTCCTGGTTGAGTGTTGCTGAGAGGTGGCTGCCAGAACCCTCCTCCATAGCTTTCAGGATGATGGAAGTTGTGCAGCTGGTAATATTGCTGCATGTGGGTACTTGGGCTGCTTCCTGAACTTCTTCTTGGACTGCTTCTTCTGTCACAACAGCTATAAGGAGCTGTAGCACGGTCCCTGATCATTATTTTGGAACCAGTCCTCTTTGTTCTGGCTCTTCTATTCTGACCTATAACTGTCTGGCCCATATTTAGAAGGTATTGCCCACTGACTGTTCTTTTGCGTATGTCCAGTGGTGCTCTGAGGAAGGATTCATCCATTCAAGAAATCTGCAGCATAATATAATTCTAGATTTGGCACTGCAAGACTTTCATTTTGTGGGATCTGCAAAGAGTTGCTCACTTCAACCTTGGGTTCTATCTTGACCAGATAAAACCTGACATTAACTTGTTGCATTTGGTCAGCATTGGAACAGGTAGAAAGGGGGGAGGGGGCAGTAAGGGAAGGAGAATTATTGTAAAAACAAACACACACACCCCTAGCCACCAACTAATTTACAAGCATTTCTCCCTATTCTCATTCATCCTCATTTTCTGGTTGACAACAGCAACATTAGAGAATAAGAAGGCAGATAAGGCAAATGAAGAGAAGATAAGTAGGAAGGAGTGGAGAATAGATTCACTGAAAGATAAGCTGGAAAGGCTTGAACTGTGTACCATAGGGTAGGGGAAGCCAGTGCAAAAGCCAGTATCTCTGGCCAGTTCATGAACTGAACTGCATGAGTGACGGGCACACATTGCCGCAGAATATTGAGGGAGCTCGGTCCCCTCCTTGAAAATTTCAGGGGGCCCTCAACACCCACCCACCCCCTATGGCATCCCTGACTACGATAGAAATGAGGCAGCAGAGGGCTTTGAAGTCTTTGAATTTGTAAAATAAATAAATAAAGTCAGTCACTGCTTTAAGCAGTTGTAGAGCTTCTGCTTCTTTTTTGGTAAAAAGCAACCTTGCAGGGTTCCACATTGAGAATGGTCCACTGGGAATCACCATAGTAGAGGTTTGCCCCACCTGCACTGTAGCCACTGATCCTCCTGTGTCATTGCCCACAGGTCACTAGAGTATAAGGCAATCTATGGGCTCCACAGAGGTGATGAAGCCAATCCTTTCAATGGCTCTGAACATTTCATCAGTCCTCAGTGAAATGAGAGCCACAACAGGAGTACCTACCATGTCAGTCATAAAACCCCCCAAGGCATTCAGAAATCCATCAGATTTCATCAGTTTCTTAAGGTAGACCATCTCAACATGAATTGTTTTCACATAATGGATAGTTTTTAATTGTTTTCTTCCCTGATTTTACTGTGAAATGGCTTTAAGTTTTTTTATGGAAACTGATTCATATATGGAATCGAGTCAAATAATACATTTTCAGGCCGGCTTTCAAAGGAACTAAAAGCTGTGGCAAGTTCTACATACTCCCAATTTCTAAATTAATATTAAAATTTTGCTTTTGTTGAACTGGAATTTAGGAGAATGCAGGGAAAAGTAGACCCACAGAACAATGAAATGTGTGCAGCCATCTTCCAGGTTGCCATTGTTCTATTACAAAAAAAAATCTGTGTTTCTGAATCCTATAAACTGCAGCCAAGAATATTGACTGACTTTGCAATGGGAGAATGAAGCATGTATTTACAGTTTGGCATACAACTTAGCATACTTAAACCTGCACCTTTTGCGATGTATACTCAAGGGATGAATTATTCGATAACCTAGCTGAGTTGCATGGGAAGTAGACTGCCTTGAAAAATGAAAGACTGCTTGATTTCCACTCCATACAGTGTTATCTATCTGTAACTCATTTTCATGAGTTTGTTAAAGAGGCAGAATCAATACATTGAAAATCCCAGTTACAATATATTACACAGGCATGTGGCCTAACTGTTGGGGAAGGTCTAGTTGTCTCAGCGATTCAGGCACATTCACCATTGGACATTGTTTCTCGAAAGAATGAATTCAGGGCAATTCCACCTTAGAAAAGCACTAGGGCACAGGCATTATCAATTTATGACCCACATTTATTTCAAGGAGCTCAGGATAGCACATGTTTTCTCACTGTCTCCATTTTATCCTCACAAAATAGGTTATGGCTAAGAAACGTATTAGACTGAATGACTGACCAAAGGTCACCAATGAATTTTATGGCTGAGTCAAAACTTGAATCTGGGTCTCCCAGTCCTAGTCTGCTATATCACTCTGGCTATTAACTTCCCTCCACCCAACCCATTTTTCTAATCTAATTGGCATTCTTTAAACTTCCTTTAAAATTCCTAAAGATGTTTTTACATCTTTCAAGAAAAATCCAAATTTGCCTGACAATTCCACAAGTCTTAAATGTATAGGCTTGCAGAAATGGAAAAGGGCTTGGGTATAGGGCGGTATATAAATTCAGTAAGTAATAATAATAATAAAGTTCAAAGGATGAATAAAAGCAGAACAGTCTGAAACTAGAAACTAGAAAACTGTGTTGTGAAGTAGAATAGCATTCAAATGGATAGTTAAAAAGGAACATTACTAAGGAGTTCTAATATGCACAGATTGTTCAAATGCATTGAATTTAAGCATGGTTAGTTTATGCCTCCTCAGAAACTGCCACCTCAACACTACTTATGGATATAGAAAGTGTACTTGAAAGATGTTGCTTTAATTTGCTTCAAAAGACAGTAGTTCAAGTTGCCTGACATTGCTCCAAACCTAGGGATTTTGTTGCCAGAATCCCAAAGTGGTGCTGGTGTTTCTGTCACTGTCCATGCAGGATAGTGAAGGTTTCTCCTCTACTCCTTTTCACCGAGAGCTACAGCACAGATACATACTGGTACAGCACTAATGTCCTGTAAATTATGAGTCCGTTGAGCTTCTATAAAGTACCTGAATGAGAGAGAACTCTCATTTCTCTCCAGAATGGCAGTCTGTGTTGTGGTCTCTAGCAACCAGCATTATGAACAGTCATAATGGTTTAATATGCCCTTTCAACTGGTCCTACATTGCATCCTAATCCATCTCCTAAAATGTTGTTTTCACTGTGCCTCCTATTACAGTTGGCCTTCTGCTGCACTGTCTGCATTTCTTAACAATGGATGGTACAGACAGCCAATTTTTCACTCATGATCAAAGAAATTGCAAACTGTACTTTAAAAAAAATGGAAACAAAAACAGAATGGTGATATTTGGATGGACCACACAGGTGGAGTTCCAACTTTCCCAATGGGCTGGCCTAGCGTTATGGATGATCTGAAGGAGAAGAATTCATGAAGAATACTAAGATTTGAGTTGGCTTTCTTATGACTGCCATAGATACCTTCTAATAAGTTTGCTAAATGGCCAAGAAATAATGGTGATTCTTATTGTCTGAAGTAAACATAAACTAAAAACAGAGATACTAAACTCTGCAATGGCATTTTTAATATCTGCTGTATAAGGGACAGAAATTCTTCCCATTCTAATCTATAGTGTGACTCCTGGCCAGAAGAGGATGCTGCTCCCTTGCTATCTACTGCTGTTGGGTGCAGCTAATGGAACTGGAGTACTACAGCTTGCTTATTCAGTGGTTGTTAGATGGCATCAGGAGCCAATACAGCTTTGTCTGTCCAGACAGAACCTTATACCTTTAGTCTAAGCAGCCTGTGTCTAGAGATAAAGCTGCTATCGGACTACCTACTGATGTTAAGCAGTGTAAGGGATGCCAATGTCTCAACACTGTCTCTTCAAAAGAAACCACCGAATCTTTAGGTTAATTTTTCTCCACTTTTAAAACCTGCCACTCAAATCTTGTTTGACTTTACAAGGCAATGCCTCCACAGAAACCATGATTCCCCATTTTTGGTGTTACAGTTAAGGGATTGGGGAGAGGGAAATGTTTGGTTCACGTTCTGATGCAAACCTACCTAATTCACATCTCCGGAATCAACACAGCTATCCTTTGAAATGCACACTTTTGTGGATTTTGCGATACAGTTCTCCAACCAAACCATAGGTGATAGAAGGAGTGTGCACCAAAGTGTTTATATTGGTGAAAATAATGCACAAAAATGCATGTTATCAAAAATGTCTTGCAGAAATGTGTGTGTCACCTGTAAACTGATGCAGAAATGTGCACACTGAACTTAGGACTAGAAAAATGAGAAACTGACAAGAACAAAAATTGAGATTCATGTATTGCTAGTTACAAAGAGCAGCTTTTTAAATAGTTCAGTCAATGAGAGAAGGTGTCTGTATCAGTTGTGCAAATGGAATTTGAAATTCTCTGGCACTTGAACTGATTGGGCATGCAAAGCTTTTTAAAAAGCCTCCAGCCTAAAACTACAAGCCACTATTTTTTTCTTGATGAAATAATTAAAAACAAACAAACCTGTGAACCTACATCCTTCCATTTGGCACTGCCCAATCAATAAATGGGAGCACTTAGTAAGAGCACTAAGAGACAGAGTGAACACCTTTTATTATGTGCAAACAGTTCACCTGCCTGTATGCCTGAAGTAATTGGTACATACATGCTTTGGAAAATATTCAAAGGCATTTTTTCTGCGTGAGTAAAAAAAGCACTCATTGGTACCAAATCATTTTGTTGCACACATTACACAGCCAAGGACTGGGACTCCCCCACCCACAAGCCAGTGTTTCCAGATTACCTGCCAAGGGCCGCTATGGGATGGGATATATAGAACCAATGTACATCATTAGTGTTATTGGGTTATGCAAATCAATTGATTATGGTTATTATCAATAGCATACAAATGATATTGCACTCAAATCAAGTGGTTTGGTTTTGCTAATGACTTATCATGGGCAGATATCTCTCTGCACTAACCAGAATGGGTAATATTATGACCAGCAACTGTCAACCTAATGTACCACAGGGGACTTCATTGTGAGAATAAAAATGACAGGGAACTGTGTACATCACTCTGAGCTCTTTGGAGAATGGATGGACTAAAAATGTACTAAAACAATACGAAACACCCACAGGTGGGAGTTCTGTATCTTTGCAGATATGAGGAAGGCTGGGAACACTTGCCTTTGGAGGACACATGCTAGGCAAAGCAAATTCCCTTTCCACCAACCACCTGAGTCCAGTGCTTAACTGGGTAACATCCTAGATGGAGGCTGACTTTCAGAAGACACAGGAAAGGGAGAAACAGCATGGCTGCATCATGCCAGCCTCATGACCATTACATTACCCTGGAAAGCTTACAGGGGCTGTTCCAGCTGATGAAACTATAAACCAGCAGGTCTGGTGACCCATTTTCCCCCATCTCAATTTAAAGCTGGAGGTGACAGTGAAAACTTGGGGACAGGATGGGATACTGCAATAGAACACATATGGATCTCCCTTCTCTCCCAAACTGAGCTGCCGACAGCCAGAAGTCTTGTACACAAGCCTCCTGTTTAAAACCATTATGAATTGGAGTTATAATGCTACTGATATTTTTATGTGCACAAGTCTTATATGTTTATGCATGGGTGGAACAGGGAGGGAGGGAGGCAGGAAGGAAGGTTACCGTTAAATCAGTTCACCGATTTAGAGCATAAAAGAACATTAATTATTATTGAATCAAGCCAGATGTTTATGCTAAGCTGATAATTTCAATGAATGTCATATTAAATCTCTGCAGGTCAGACTGAAATACTGTCTCAATCACCTCCAAATATGCAGAGGTTAGCTGCCTTTGAAAATGTTCAAAAGTAAGTATTTCTATACAAACTGTACTTGCTTTCTAGCTTTATAAATATTTCACCTTATCAGTACCTATAACATTTCTTTCTAGTAATATAGATACTATATGGTGGTTCCTATTATCTTAGAGAAAGATAAATTTGAGACAGCCACTAGAACTAGGCTGTGTATGACAACAAAACCTACCTACAATAGCAGTGTAAGAAAAAATATTTTATGAGTAATCTTTTGGTTTTGCATTTTATTTTTTGGAATTAAAACTCCAATTAAAATGCAAAATGCTAGATCGCATTATGAAGACAAATAGGAAAGTACAACTTCATTGTTGAAAACAATTTTCCTCCTATCAATCTGAGGATTCATGCATCAATATTGTAGATGAACTGTTAATTACAAAATCAATTAAAAAAATTATTTCTAAAAACAGTCACGCATTCTGGCTCTCGGGGGGGCAATTTGGGCAGAAGGTCTCATCTCACTAGGACCGCGCCAAATCACAAGTCGTCATCCACAAGTAAGCAAAAGCAATCTGGTTTTTCATTTTTCAGCGCGGCTGAGCCCAGCCTGAGATTGATCGTCACATATGGCCCCAGAAAACAAACTGTCAATACCTTGAATGCTGCAGAATTTGAACAAATAGCCGTCCGCCCATTCAAGCCACTCATTGCATCCCATTTAACAGATTTTATTGACAGTTTCCTTCTTGTAATTAAAGGGAAAACTACTGGCCAGCAACCAAGATAAAGTTCAAAGATAGGGTCAAAACAAAAGCAGATGGAGGGGCATGGTGTGACTGTCAATGGTACATAGCATCAGAGCATGTTATTGACACACAGGTATCTAATGATCGGCACGTCATTAAAGAGGGATCTATCATGAACTTTATGCAAATGCTAAAAGGGACTTAAGACCACAATAAAGCATTAGGGAGGCACAAAGAAAAAACAACAAAGAACAAACGATTTTTTACTTATCAGACACCGGCTCACTGCTTCAGCACGTTTAAGTTCAAATGCAGAGAAGAATCCTTCCTTGATTTCTTAACCCCTTCTGAACAAGTTATATCTGCCTGTTAAACAGCTACCATAAAAATCAAATTTGTATGGTGAAGAAGAGTTCCTGTAAGATTAAACAGTGATTTGCTCCCTTTTCTGATAAAACCTGAGTTCACCTTACTTATTGAGTTCACTGTGTTTAGTAGCCGGATTGAAGTAGATCATATATTACATTTAGTCATGGGCCCATCCATTCTATTGGGTTTAAGTGAACTGATTAGACTTATCTGGATTATGAAATGGATTTAAGCAGAACAACGTTTATGTTTATTGAAAAGCATCTTTGCTTTTAATACCTTCTGAATTTTCTGGCATCTTTTAACCAAATTAGAAACCATGTGCAACAAATGCATATATTCATAGATCTTCCCTTAATTTGAACTACCTTGTTTCTAGCCATTCAGCATTGTCCTGTAGTAGTATAACTAAGAATTACTTATTCCTACTGTCATGTTTAGAAATTGTCATGCAGAAGGTATTAGAGGAAGGGGTGGGGGGAAATGACATGAGCCATCATGCCAATCTGCCAACCTGAATTAGCAAGCGCGATAGCTTTGAGGGTGACAAACTCTTCTTTCTCCAGCTTCATGCTCTTGTATTTTTTTACCAGTTGCAGGATGGCATTGTTGAGGTCAAGAAGGCCTGCTAATTTAGACTGATCTTCATCCATGATATAGTCTTCAGCATAGACAAGCTCGTCCTCAAAGGAAAGTGATCGGTATACAACGCCCAGAATCAAAATCTCCATCCAAGCACTCTGCAGAAGGCTCATCTGGTCAGCAAGCGATAAAGTGGAAAATCCTAAACCAGGAAGGAAAGTACACAGAAACATAATTAAAATGATCCTGGGCCACCATAATTCTGCATTATAACTATTCTTTCGTGCTTGTCGTTGTTATGTAAGTTATAAATCTGTACCTGTGGATTCCACCCCCTCTGCTCTTCAAGATCAATACAATATAAAATTATTAGAGTAAAAGTTTCATCAAGTCAACTTAAATTTGCATGCCTTTTGTGGGGGAGGGGGGTTATTAAATTTGGGAAAATTTTGTTAGCAACATGAATTTGCTGCTTTTTAAAGAATACATTATTATCATTGTCTGAGAATACATTCCCCCAAATATATTCTAAGCACTTATTACATTGAAGCACTAATTTAATACTTTTAATACCTTAAAGTATTTAGATCAAATAGCCATTTATGAACACTCTGGCAATAATGGTCATGATTGGTGTGAGAGACACTAACGTTGCATGCACACACACACAGGAGCAAATCAAGTAACCTCAGCTTATTTCTGAGTAGATATGTATAGGATTGCACTTTAAAGATGTCAGGGTCCACTTTAAAGGGGGTAATTATTATTGTGAGTAACAAAAAGAACACTTTTTAAGGGAATTTTTTTTGATACCTTACTAGAATGATGAAGATGATCACAACAAAAAGCAAAGTGCTTCTTGAACTTCAACCTCTGCATAAACAGAAGCAAGACCTATCCTCTTCAGAAAAGACACTAATTACTTTTGTAATGGCTTCTGCCTCTACTACAGTACTGAAATAGCAGAATGGCACATTAAAGTGCCAAGTGAATAGTAATCACACCATCATTTTTGAGAGAGACTGAAAATTTAATAATGCTTCTTAATTAATTTAAGTTTTGCTTTTGTTTCAACCCCCCCCCCCCACTTTCCTTCCTAATAGGATCACTAAGGCCAAACATCTTTACTGTTTTACCTTTTTAGGCTCCTGTTTACAGTAGCTGTTAATTTATTATCTCCGACTGCTAATATCCCCCCATCACATAAGGTGCTAGTGAAGAGGCGATTTCCTGGCCTATTGGTGAAACCTAGTGCTTTCCCAGTTGGCACCAGCAACCATCAAGTACTTAATAAAATCATCAAAGGGGATTAGTCAAGCTTTTCTTAAGGGGGTCTTAAGACATGTCTAAAGCTTTCATTTGGTTGTTTATGGAACTGCTTACATGTGCTTTGACAAGGATACTGCTGAAAGAATAGTCTGTTTTTGTTGCTCATTTAGCTTTAAACACATTGCCCTTCTCTTTTGAAGGCCCCTTCCTTATAACAGAATAAGTGTCTAGAATATGATAGAAAACAAAGGAGTGGGGAAGCCACATGCATCAGTTTAGATTAAGACTACTGCAGAATTCAGAAATGAACCTGTTAAAACAAAAAGATAATTACTTCAAGTCAGGAGGCACAAGCTGTATTAAAAACCAATGTCAAGTGGGCACTGAAATCCATTCCTTTTATATATCTATAACTGTATATATGCTGCTGTTGCTGTGATTTTAAATACTGTGTTTTGTGCCTTGTGGGAAAGGACATTTGTCCTTAAGAGCATAAAGATTTTAAAAAGCCACATTGTCAAACAAGTCAATACAACCCCTCTGTAAGATGACGATGGATAATGCCACACTTCTTGTTGTAAATGGAAGGAAATGGAACAGAAATAATAATTTGAAAGGGTCAAATAAAAGGAATGCATATTTTCAATTAGCTCCAGCATCTCTGTCTTTTTCCTTTCTCTCAAGAACCAGTTTTTCTGTTGCAGCAGATGGACAGAGAACGTAGCCTGCAGCTCTGTCCTGTGACAGCCCCATTCTCCCTCCCAGACACTGCTGTTAGTAAATAGATTTACACATTCTCCAATCTCCACACATCTTTCTGCCGAATAATTAAAAGCAGGATGATTAGTTTATTGAGTGGAAGGAGGAACTTTTTTATTGAGGTCCGTCCATGATTTTTATCAGGGCCAGCACTTTTACGGTTGTCATGAGGGTGCAGGCATCCAATTTTTCTTATCTGCCTGATTAATACAAACGCTGTTTCAGGACGCATTAATTAACAGATACAAATCTACGTTCTCATGGAAGGATCAATACAGAGAAGAAAAGAGGCATCAATGTGAATTTAGTGCTGATGATGGAGAAGGCACTCTATTGACATTTACGTGCACGGAAACTTTAAAGTTGCAGTAGAGCCCTTTTGTCCCTGCGATTTACAAAGTAACAATTTTTTTAACTACAACAATGTTTCACACACTTCTGAAGCATTTAATTAAGCAAAGGGCAATAAAATCCCTTTTGATCACAAAAGAAGTTTTAATTTCAATCATTTCCCTTTCTATCCACCCCCACACACACCTTAGAAAGATTCCTACTTCGTTTTTTTAATTTATGTACCAAGTTTTGAGTGCATTTTTCTTTTGTAAAAAGATAATAAACTACTATGTGATTTGCTTGCAAAATTACAGAAGCAGACAATGAAAAACAAAACCCCCAAATCAGGGCAGGGTACTGAAATTTGGCCTGGACATTTGGTTAGATTTTACAAATGACATTATATTCCACTTCAAATCTGGTCCATGATCCTCGAGTACCTTTAATACAACTAAGCTTCCCCCTTTGTTACGAAATGTGCAACATAAGGCTTCCTCAAAAGTGGTAAAGGAAGCTGGATGGTTAAATTTGGATACTGTAAAACAACGCATGTGTATTTTTATTTTATTTTTAAAAAACCAGGGTTTTTAAAAAAACCATTGTTTGATCTGTAGTTTGCAAAATCATAAGATGCAGTTGATGAAAATATTCTAAGCAATACATAGTGCCCATATATTTGTCTATAAATGACAGTGTTTACATGATAAAAATAATTCAAAACCTGAAGCTTTCATGAATAAAACCAGCCATTTTTAAAAATGCATAATTTGCCATACTAGAAAGAAAACAAACAAACAAACAAACAAACAAACACCTACATCCTTTTCTTTTGTGACAAGGGATTTCTTTCACTCCATAAGAAATGAAATACCCAAACCGACTATAAAAAAACATTTCCAGCTCCTCGCCACTTAGCTGTTCCCCAAAATATAGAAGATCCTCGCTTGCCATTATGCTACTGAACTTTGTGTTTTGTATTACACAGCACCTTAATCCCTAGCATTTGACAGGTCATAGTTTTAAATGTTCAACTACATTACGGTTTTTAAAAATACACTTCAATATATTGCGGTGCATTTCCCCCACAGCACAGACCAATTCCACGCATACTGGTGACAACTTTGATCTCTCTCCGTCTCCCTCTGCATGTCAGTGCCATTTAATGTATCCCAGGCATTTTGCTAGCAGAATGACTCTGTACCTTGACCTGCAGTTAAATAGCATGTTTATCTGCGAGACAGTGTGCTCCAAATAAACCAGATGACAGTTTGGAATAACGTCATTTGGAAGGATTGAAAAGCTTCTCAAGAGTCAGGTACCCCGGAGGTAATAGGCTTGAAGGAAGCATGTTCTGTGCCAACCCTGCTGCCATCTTCTACTTGAAGCTCATGCACTTGACAATGACGCCATGGGCACTTGTCAAGACTCCCCCCTTTACTCTCTCTCCCCCCCCACTGGTTCCCCCCCTTCTTTTTTTGGCCTGGCAAACTGATGCACTTTGCAGTCAACTTACAAAAAAGGCTAAGCATTTGAAAGTGTGAAGGGCAAAAAATATCTGACGGCTAGTCTTCAAAAATACACTTTCATTTCACAAAGCATAAATGTTTGTTTCCCAAGCCCAGTGTTGACAGAAATAGGCTGCAGTGCAGGCATAAGAACTTAACCCCTGCTAGGCATTCTCTACTGTACCATTTTTATGTTGCTCAGTCCGAGGCATTGTGAATCCACCTAGATTCTTGTAAATAGCTATAAACAACGGAGCTGCGTTGCTGGTGTCCTCTCTCCCCCCCACACTCACCCTGTGCCAACATCTTTCCCCTCCTATGTTGAATGCAGACTCTTGTTCACTATAAATAGAGACCTTTCAAAGAACTGCTCCTTACACTCCAATCGTAATTATACACTAATGACTCACTGATATCACTAACTATGCGCTGATTGAGTAACTGAACAGTTGTTTGATTCCCCCCTCCTTTTACCCACACGTCTATAAAACTAACACTTGGAGAAAGTGAGGAATAAAGGGGTAACACAGCCATTGGCATTTTGTTACCAATTCAAACCTTTGCAATATTATTGCTAATCAAATGAGTTTCTCAACTACAGTTTCCACACACATGAAGTAATCTTTTAAACCCGACAATTTGGACCATTTGCTCTTCATGTAGCACACATTCCAATGTAGCCTAAATTGTTTGCATGCCTAAAGATGCTTTGGAGGACCCCATAGACACTAAAGGCACATCTGTGGTTTATATACAGTGCCCTCAGCATTGTGTGTGTGTGTGTGTGTGTGTGTGTGTGCGCGCGCACACACACACGCACACACGCACACACTCGTCATACAGCTATGTATGATCTGGGAAGGGATGCCATCTATTGCTTTCTACTGCCTCTTTTATTCTAATTCTTCCCTGACAAAGGTTGATTTTGTCTGGGATCTGGGACTATATAAAGCATGCAAACTCATTTATGTCTCCTTTTAAAAAACCCTTTGTTACTACTGTGAATGAAGTGTACAAGCATCTTGCACACTTTAGTCATGATTCAACGCCTCCCACCCCGACAAGTATGCAGTGACTTGCATGTCTGAAATCCCAGATAAAATACATCAGATAAAACTTTCATATAATCTCATACACCAAAGCATTTAAATGAGGTAAGGTTGCACATTCAGCTGCCAGCAATCAAATGCACAGCAACCAAATGGTGTACATGTATGCATGAAACTATGAATCAGCCCTTGTGTGATCAGGTAAGCACACAGTTCTAAAATTATATTTGTATAGGTAAGGTAAAGGAAAAGGAAAAGGACCCCTGGGCAGTTAAATCCAGTCAAAGGCAACTATGGGGTGTGGCGCTCATCTCGTTTCAGGCCGAGGGGCTGGTGTTTTCTGGGTCATGTGGCCAGCATGACTAAACTGCTTCTGGGGCAACGGAACACTGTGGCAGAGCATATGGAAACACCGTTTACCTTCCCGCTGCAATGCTATCCATTTATATAATCACACCGGTATGCTTTCAAACTGCTAGGTTGGCAGAAGCTGGGACAGAGCAACAGGAGCTCACTCCACTGTGCAGATTTGAACCATCAACCTTCTGATTGGCAAGCCCAAGAGGCTAAAGTGGTTCAGACCACAGCACCACCCACAGAATTTCTATGTGAAAGGTCCATTTGACATGCAAATCAAAGTCAGTATTTCACAACTGAAATATCAAGTTCTGGGGGCTATGATTTTTCCAGTAATTTGAAGTGCATGATACTCATTTACATAATGAAGACTGAAGTTAGGACAAAAAATATTTAAAAAGTAATGAAACAACAAAGCCAAAATATAAAACATTTTTTCCTTATTTCAAATATCTGACATGTGTATAGTAAAAGAGTTACACATTTAAGCAAATTCAGAACTTTTGGAATTTGCAGGTGCCCTGTAGCACTATGGCTGATTCACACATGCAATCCTGCCACTTGCTTTCTCCAATCAATCCTTCCTCTGTTCACTGCATGCAGCCTATATGGTCATTGCTCCAAGAAGGCCAAGAAGCCTGGAGGCAAAGAGGGATACACAAACCCTATCTTTTAGAACTCAATCAGGTTCTGTGTTTGTAATACTATCAATAATGTCTTAAGAACTTGAGTGTGGATCCTGCTAAAAGTCAATTTAGAAATTATGCTCGTTGTCACACTCATTTGTATCTATATCTGTCCTGTTGTGTTCACATGGATATCTAATTTTAACATAAAATTGTGTGAGGGACTGACTGCACAACGAGGAGTGGTGCCAGGCACCAGCCGGGGAACCCCCCAAGGGAGATCCGAGGAGGAAGGCTCAGAGCCCAGGGATTGGTGATGAGACACTGAGGAGAGGTCAGAATGGGAAGTTTGGGAGGAGATGCTGGATACTGAAGGGACAACAGGGTTTAGTGAACAGGAGGAACCTGTGACAGGGAGCAGTTCAGACTCTAAGGCTGAAGCAGAAGAGACTGCTGAGGAATCCCAGTAGTCTCCTTCTCCAGCGCAACAAGCTCTCCTTCCTGCTGGTCTCCAAGAGCATGTGGAGGGAAGAACAGAGACCAGAGGTATGGAGACACAGTTTGAAATTGCTTAGGAAACATCTGGGAAAGGAGGAGCCTTAGTGTGGATAGAAGACAGGAATCTTTAGTTCTAGCAACTGCTTTATAGAGGCAAGACCTACTGGGCAATGTTACTTAGTTGTATGCCATTTCCTTGAATAAAGAGTGAACTTCACTGACAACTGACTTTGTTTCTTTGTGCTGACCTGCACCTGACTCCAGCCTTGACCAAGTGGTCCATGACTGAGTGTTGTTGACCCTCCGGTCTCCCCTGCCTTACTTCTCCATGTTCCTTGGCTCCAGCTTGGCTCACTATCAGTATCAGAGCCGACCTGGGGGAAGGAGGAGTTGGGCAATAGACAGCAAGGAATTAAGGCAGGGGAGAAAGGCAAGTGCACCCCATGGGCCTTTTGATATTAAAAGTAGACCTAGATGCCTTATGAACAGGGCAAACGTGGACAAAAGATGGCAGTACAACATTACACAAATGAGACAGGGGTCACTTCAGGTTTTACCAATTCCCTGGAACTACTGCATTCAGTGAAAAATGGAAACGGGTGTTTGGTTCACTACTTCCTACCCCATTCAACCTTATGCCTGCATTAATACTATGTTTACCCCCCCTCCCTGCCCCTATTTATTTATTTAAAGCATTTCAAAAACTCTGCAATTCTACAATTCTATGATAAAATGGCTATCTATCTATCTATCATCCCTAAGTGGTATGCAAAAACAATTAAACAGCATAATAAAACTAATTTAGCAGCATTATAAAACAGGTAAGACAGGAACAGGCAAAAATAGGAATTAAGAAATAAGGTTCAATTTTATGGGTCAAGAACAGCCAGGGGAGGAGGGAATGTCTTCACGGACATCTGAGGCAACTAATATATGATACTTCGCGAATGGCAGAGAGAAGGGTATTCTGCAGTGCAGCGGCAATAGCAGAAAATGCCCATTTTCAGGTCACTGCCCTGTGATGTTACATACGGTGCAGTGCTATGAGTAAAATTTCCCCAGATGATCTAAGTGATCTTACAGGGCTACACAGGGGCAAGCGGCCTTTTAGGTAACCAGGTCCCAAGTTGTTCAGAGCTTTATGTGTTAGTAACAAGACCCTGAACATAGCATAATAGCACTTCTCTCAGGACAGGTGTAATATGCAGGCCTCTAGTTGCTCTGCATAACAACCTGGCCACAGTTTGAAAGCATGATTTAGATCAGCGTTGGAATTTTATTAAGCACTGAGAGTGGCTAGGGCAACTTAGTTAGATGGATGAGGTACAAATATAATAATAATAACAATAATAACAACAATAATAACAATAATAATATCTTGTAGTTCAGATATAACATTGCTATGTATCATGCATATAGGTTCTATGACAATGTTCAGGGCATTCTGCTACTTGAAACAGGGTCCCTCCCACGCTGGGTGCCCCGCTCCCGCAGGCGGCATACCCCAGGAAGCACGCCATGCCCCCGGAACGCGTGCCGGCCCCGCCCCCACCTGCTCTCCGCCCCCAGTGCCAGAGCATGAAGCTCTGCCACTGCCTTTAATGCCTATATTTCACCTTCTGCTGCCTACCTAGCAGGCCTGCCCTATTCTGTGGAGCTCAAACTGCAAAAATATACAACACAAAGCCAGGGGAGAAACTAGGCTTTATTTCACCCGGGTCAAAAACCCAGTTTGGCATTCCTCATGTGAATTTGCATACACACATACTGTACACAGGCTGGGAGCCTTAATGACATCCCTCTGGAGGCTTCGCCCGGGGCTAAACACCTCCCAGCTGGCTATGACTCTACACAAAGCAATGAATGGGGGATAGGTAGCCAAATGGAAAATAACCTCAAAAGGGAGATAGAAAGTTAATAAGTCATGCAGCTAGACGAAGTAAATAGGTTTAAGTATTTATTTTATTTATGCGGAAGTCTTCTCTTTCAAACAAGGCTAAAAAGGCTAAGTGAAACCTTTCACTGCAACTGTCATGACAAGATGCTTCCCACATAACTTCTCAGTATAGTTGGCCATTTTCTCCATTTCTTATTTAATTGCATATTTATGTTCCTTGATCCCTTTTTAAAATGCAAGTTCATATAAATATAAAATAATTGTTTACAACAGACATGGGGGTGGGGGATGCTGACCATAAGCACTTTTCCAATGAACCCTAATGATAGACCTGCACTGCTGCGAAACAGATAAGAGAAACCCAGGGCTTTTAACGCCACACTACTTTCATCTCCTTGAAACAAGAGCAGATAGGTGGCATGGCAATAAAAATGCATTCACACTGCACGTCCATCTCAATCCATTAAGAACAATAGATTCTCACTAAGCAAATATTCGCTTGTCAGAAGTATTTGCAACAGTGGATTCATTCAGCAGGACTAAGTAAGTGAGGTTCACAGCAATTTAAAAGCAGCAAATTAGACATTTACAAACAGTGAAGATGCTGCTTGTCTAGCGTGACCTTTCACTCAGGCCATACAAGAAGGTGTTAATGTAATTTAAATGCCAGTTAGAAATATTTCACTGGTCTCTTTTACCTTCTCTAAAGCCTTACATAACATTCCTAAAGAGGAACAATTTAAGCTTGTCATTTCTTTTCCGCAAGGAGGCTTCCATCTCTGAGGTAACCGCCTTGCAGGTCAAACTGATGTAGCTGTTTAAATCAAAAGCTTTGTTTCCTAAAAAGAAATTTTGCCTGCTTGTTAGCTTTTATTTCTATATACAGCTGTCACATTTTCCCCCACTCCTAAAGAATCCATAGCCCCGTGCAGCCTCTCCTTGCCAGGAGATGCTGCCCAGGGCTAAAGAATCCATAGCCCCGTGCAGCCTCTCCTTGCCGGAGGGGTTGCGCGCAGCTATGGAGTAAGCCAAGGCAGAGAGCGGGAGGGATCCCGCTCGCTGTTTTGGCTTCCCCTTTAGCCCCGTGCAGCCTCTCCTTGCCAGGAGACACTGCGCAGGGCTTTCCTGGCTTTACTGGGAGGTGGGGGGATTCCCTCACCTCTCCCAAAAGCCCGCAGAAGCCGCGCAACCCCTTTAAAGAGATTGCGGCTTCTCCTGGCTTTTCTGGGAGGTGGGAGAAGGGACTGATGCGGCCAGTCAGTCCCTTCTCCCTCCTTTGGAAAAGCCTGCAAGAGCGCACGGAGCTTGTGTGAGGCTCTTGGGGGCTTTTCCCGCCTGCCTCCCCCCTGCATTCGCTCCATAGGACGCACACACATTTTCCCTTGCTCTTTAGGAGGGAAAAAGTGTGTCCTATGGTGCGAAAAATACAACATTGAGGGACATGTGCTTGGGCCTGTGGAGTGCCACAGGGTCCCACGCCATCCTTCATGCTCTTTAACAATTAGAGCTGTGCCCCTTCAGCAAGTCTTTTGGGCCCTCCTGATATAGTTTGTATTTCGGTCTCTGAACATTTCGATTTTCTGCAAGGCCTACAGAACCTTTTGTTTTGTATGATGCCATTTTGTGTGTGTTAACATTGTACATACATTGTGACTTATGTATCACTCTGCAATTTCTTAAAGAAGAGTGGTTGGTTGGTTGGTTGGTTGGTTGGTTGGTTGGTTGGTTAATTAATTAACAAAATATTATAACTCAGAGACAAATCATAAGAGTGTGAAGAGAACTTGGAGATCATCTAGCCCAAGCCTTTGCTCAACACAAGACCTACTGTGTAGGATGCAACTATTTATTTATTGCAACTACACATCTAGCCTCTCCTTAATACTTCCAGTAAAGGACAGCCCAAGGCAGGCTATACATCTCTTACTACAGTGGTACCTCAGGTTAAGAACTTGATTCGTTCTGAAGGTCTGTTCTTAACCTGAAACTGTTCTTAACCTGAGGTACCACTTTAGCTAATGGCGCCTCCTGCTGCCACTGCGCCACGATTTCTGTTCTCATCCTGAGGTAAAGTTGTTAACCTAGGTACTACTTCCGGGTTAGTGGAGTCTGTAACCTGAAGTGTTTGTAACCCGAGGTACCACTGTATTAGGAACTTTCTCCGAATCTTTAGCTAAAACCTGCTTCCTTGAAGGGGACGTGGGTGGCGTTGTGGGTTAAAGCCTAGGGCTTGCTGATCAGATGGTCGGCGGTTCGAATCCCTGCGACGGGGTGAGCTCCTGCTGCTCGGTCCCTGCTCCTGCCAACCTAGCAGTTTGAAAGCACGTCAAAGTGAAAGTAGATAAATAGGTACCGCTCCAGCGGGAAGGTAAACGGTGTTTCTGTGCGCTGCTCTGGTCCGCCAGAAGCGGCTTAGTCATGCTGGCCACATGACCCAGAAGCTGTACGCCGGCTCCCTCAACCAATAAAGCGAGATGAGCGCCGCAACCCCAGAGTCGGTCACAACTGGACCTAATGGTCAGGGGTCCCTTTACCTTTACCTTACTTCCTTGCAACCTCCAAATCAATCAACCTCCAATCAAAGCAATATAAATTTTGTAGGGCTTAAAAAAAACACCAACAACAGCAGAGCTAAACTTCTTAAACAACCAGTCAACTGATTAAAGGTTTACTCTTTGTTATGTCCCAAGTGATGTGGAACCCCAGGAAGACTAGGGTTTCCATATTGTTGTTAAGCTTTCTTTAGGAAGACTCCGAAATTGTTGGGTTTGTTTTTTTTAATGAAAGCTACCAAAAAAAAAAAAAAAAGTTCTGAAGCTTTTAAAGCTTTTTAAGGTATTTAATCAATTTAACCCCCCCCCCCCATTGCAGGTTTCCCAGGACATTTGCCTGATTTCTGAAAAATAATCCAGTATGCCATTTTTGGAGGTGAATTCCATGACACGTCCTGGAAAATCAGGACACATGGCAGACTAAATTTCATTAAGTAGAAATATGCCAGTTTAAGTGGGTTGAGAATCTTGTCAGCCAGCACCTGCATTTCTGATTTCAGCTTTGGTATTTCCTGGCTTGAGTGTGTTGGTGTCGTTAAGGCTACCTCAGGAGGCAGAGTGTCTGAAGTCTGCAACAGTTCAAAGAAAGGGGGGGGGGGGGAAGCTGCCTGATTCTAATACACCTAATTAGCCATCGGCAGACTCTTAATTGCATACATTAGGATGATTCCATAGTGGAGATTAATTCTAAATATACCCAAGCAGCTGGTTAAGATGCCATGGATTACAGTGTGGACTGTACTTTTCCACTTAATTAGATATCAAAATTAAGCAGCAACAAGCATTTTGACATAACGGGGATCAAGCCGCCACTTGGTATCCCAGAGCTGTACTAAAGTGACCGCTAAACAGAGCCGCACAGATGGAGAGATATTAAATGCCGCACTGGAAAGTAATTTCAAATAATAAAATATCAATATTTACATTTTAATTACCCCTACTGAGAGCCGCTCTGTCATTTTCACTATTGCCGACGCAGCAAGGGGTAGTGGAATGACATTGCAGCTCTGACAGCAATGACTATTTTGTTTCCATTAAAGAATGACAAGTGTTTTAGAGGCAGTGACACCCAGTGTGTGAACAAGAATGACAGCCGATCAGAAAATTCCTATTAAGGGAATAAATGACTCAACAAAAGAACTGACTTCAAGCAGCCAGCTCCTCCTTGAATGAAGCACATGATTGGTTCCATTCTTTTTGGCAAAATTTTATAATTAAAAGACACCCTTGAGATCCCTTAATACGCCATGAAATATTTAAAAATATAGCACATTATGCGACTGGTCCATATCAAATCAGCAATATTAAGAGGAGACAGTAGTCTGAGCTTGTGAGACAAATGCAGATTAGTTTAGTTAAGATGGATACATTTTAGAAGCAAAACCATTTCCATCTCAACTAAGTTTAGAATCTACTTCAGAAGTCTGGTAACTACTACTTGTTTTAATTACTACAGCTTGCTTTTCTCTTGACAAAGATGCTCATAACATATTGGGGTAGTACGTTAATCCTTAAAATTATCACATGAAACTCATTGCATTCACTATATCATCTAGATAAGCATAAATGCAAGTGGGTTCTGATGATGATGATGATTTATTGAATTTATATATCTCCCTAAACCTGAAGGTCTCAGGGCAATTCACAGAATAAAATCAAAATATAAAACCACAAAACACATAATCAAAATAAAAACACCCCAACAGCCCCAACAGCCCCCCCACCACATTTTAAAAGGGCATAGGATGTCAATCAAATCATCCAAAGGCCCAGTTGAAAAGGAAAGGTGTATAATGAAGGCGCCAGGCAAACTTCCCTAGGAAGATCATTCCACAGACAGGGAGCCACTGCAAAAAAGGCCCGTTCTCGTGTTGCCATACTCCAGACCTCTCAAGGAGGCGGCACATGAAGAAGGGACTCAGAAGATGATCTCATATGGAAAGACGCGGTCCTTGAGGTATTGCAGTCCTGAGCAGTTTAAGGCTTTATAGGTCAAAACCAGCACTTTGAATTGGGCCCAGAAACAAATTGGTAGCCAGTGCAGTCAGACCAGGATTGGTGTAATATGCTCCAACTGTCTTACTCCAGTGAGCAACCTGACCGCTTAATTCTGCACTACCTGAAGTTTCCAAACCGTCTTCAGAGGCAGCCCTACGTATAATGCATTTAAAGAAAATGTATTTATCTGTTCATTTATTTCAATGTGGAGCTTCATGTTGCCTTTTAGCTATGCTGCTATATGTGTTACAGGATTTAAAATAGAACAAAACCCAAAGCCATTATCCATCCCTTACCATCACTGGTGAGGCCACAGGGAAATGTAATCAAAAGCTTACCTTCCAGGACCAAACAAGGAGGGAAAAGGGCTCCATTAGGGACGTCACGTGAAGACAACAATGGGTGCTTTCCTACTAGGGCCATTGACAGGTTTTTTGGGAATAGTTATTGGGACTATGGTACAGAAGGAAAGTGTTAACCCCCCCCCCATTTCAGTTCTGATTGAACCTCCCCTTCACAAGTCTCCTTCATGGGTTCAAGCCCCACTTTGGGCAAAAGATTCCTGCATTGCAGGGGGTTGGACTAGATGACCCTAGTGGTACCTTCCAATCTACAATTCTATGATTCGATTTAGTTTGACTTCCAGCCCTAAGCAATCCTATTCCAGTACAAGTAGGTCTCTTGCAAAGGAGCACGTGTACACCTGACCTGTGCACACCTGACCTGTGTACACCTGACCTGTGTACACCAATGGCAGTAAACATTCCACTTAAACCAATCCTCTCTCGTATCTGCAGAACTGTGTCCAAATTAACAGATATTACAGAGATGCCTAAAAAGGCAGTGTTACCATAGGGCACCAATGAAGAACATACCAATTTAAAGTGCTTGGCATATTGGAAGATACAGTCAAAAAGAGGGAAGAGCTCTCTTTACTATGTATGACTCAAACTATAGAACAAGAGAGAAAATCGTGGGTTGGTACAGCACTGAGTAACTACACGACCCTCCTGTGCTGTGGAATCTGTTTCGTAATGTTAGTGGAGCTGAATTATAAGTGTGACAAATGGCTAGGTCTTGGATTAAAGAATCTCCTTCTCCCTCCCCCTTTTCTCTTTCGTTCAGAGAAAAAAATAAGGTTGCTGGTTAGAAGTTAACATGTTAAGCAAACCCCAGATGTTAGCTATGCCTAACATTAGCTACCTAACTAGTAACTCATCAGATTTCCTGCTTTAAAGAAACTATCCTGGAAGTACTTCTTAAGCATCCCTAATGCTTTTAGGACTAGACGCTTTCCCCCATCTTTCAGCCACTAGCACCTTTTAATTTCTGAAAGAGCTACGGTTGAAAATCTTAATTAATTGTTCCATACTGCTTCAGGATCATTATGCAATGTAATAAAGGCCGTGTAATTATGAAATTTTACAGCCATTACCAAGGCTGATGGCTCGTATTTCATCCTCAGCTGGACCCAATGGCTTTTAGCCACTCAGCTTCCCTTTGATGAACTACAGACAGATCTATCAGGCCCAAACAATATCCAGGCAAGGCGGCTATAATAGCTACCTACCGATGAAGCCATAGATAAAGATAAACTATAAATCTACGCACAAATGCAGCCACATTGCCTCGGGATGACAGAGGAGAGCGGATGAGACACTTGGGAAGGCTTCCCAGCAACATGAATTCAACCTTTTCCTTTTCCTTTCTTATTCAAAGTGGAATTAGTTTAATTTCTTTAAGTTGTGACATTTCTATTGAGTATTATCATTGCAGAGATTTTTTTAAAAAAAAACAAAACCCCAAAACTTCTTAGGGCTGATTCCTTGTTGTAATATTTGCAATCAATTAAAAATGAAGGTTCTACATTTAAATCAATAGGAAATTGCTCATTATGGTGCCACCAAAAATGACACCACCCCCTCCATAATTTTTAGAAACAGTTTCCTGTGCTGTGATGTCATCACTGTGTGTTTCCCTATCACCAGATTGCACAACTTCATAATGCCATAACATGGGCTAAGTATCGCTACCTGTGAGTGGGATTTTTGATGAGGATAATAAATAATGCACTGACATTTGTATTGGGATGACAAGCCATACCCCAAAAGACTTTTAACTTGTTTACAATTAATTATGAGGTATTTGAATGGATGTTCCCAATTTTTTGTCTACAAGGCCAGCATTTCATTAGACAATGTCATCTGTTGCACATGCTCAGAACTGGACTACTCTTTTATTAACTCCTTACTCACAGTAACTGTTCTTCCTGAGGTTTTTCAAACAGCGAAACTGTTCAACTTGAGGCATAATCTGCAGGAGTGTGGCCTGGCTCCTTTGAGATAGTTGCATACACCTACAGGTCAGCCAACATGTCTGTGTCATGTAAATAGGCATCCCCCTCCCCCCAAAAGCAAATGCAGACAGTTGTATGAGGGGACTGATAGAGTACCAATCCAAGATTTTTTTGGGGGGTGCAACAAATAAATTCCTGGACAAGAAGTTTACCAATCAATCTAAAATTCGGCCAAACATTGTACTTTCCAAGGTGTCCTTCTAACTATTTTAATCATAATCATAATTATGATTTATTATTTATACCCCGCCCATCTGGCTGGGTTTCCCCAGCCATTCTGGGCGGCTTCCAACAGAATATTAAAATACAATAGTCTATTAAACATTAAAATCTTCCCTAAACAGGGCCGCCTTCAGATGTCCTCCAAAAGTCTGGTAGTTGTTTTTCTCTTTGACCTCTGGTGGGAAGGCATTCCACAAGGCGGGTGCCACTGCCGAGAAGGCCCTCTGCCTGGTTCCCTGTAACTTGGCTTCTCGCAGCGAGGGAACCGCCAGAAGGCCCTCGGCACTGGACCTCAGTGTCCGGGCAAAACAATGGGGGTGGAGACGCTCCTTCAGGTATACTGGACTGAGGCTCTAGTGCAGGGGTTTGCAAACTTTGTTCCTGTCAAAAACTTTGTTCCTGTCAAAAACTGCACTGTCTCAGAGGCAACCTGTCAGAAGCTGGATACTGGTAGTGGTTGGGCTGAAGTCAACCCATTTCCCCACAGTCTTCCCCTTCCTTGCTACCAGCATGAACTTGGGTTAAGGCAGTCTTCCCCAATGCGGTGCCCTCCAGATGGTTTTGATTACAATTCTTTAGCAACAGTCAGCATGGCTATTGTTCAAAACATCTGGCGGGCACCGCACTGAAGAAGACTGGACCAAAGACTACATGTAGCTCTTGCTCTAGGTTCTGGTGTGATTTCAGTCAGACATGTATCTCTTTACTTGCCACATGTATTCTCTCTGGGAATGTTACACTTTTCTTGGATTTTGGTGATATATATGACCAAACAAGCCAATGTTTGTGAGTCTTGTAAATTATGAGACTAGCATCAGTATTGCACTGTTTGTTACATAGCTTTTCATGATTAGTGTGCTATTTCTTAACATCTAAGTTGTATATATCATTTAACACACCCTAAAACTACTCAACAGAGCCAAACAACTTGCAATATACCTCACTGCCTTGTACCTTCTTTGCCAGACCAAGTGCATCACTCCAGTTTCTTTTATTTAAGCAACTACATTACAAAGATGAACTGCAAATGCACACACATATATATCATCCCTCTCAGTAGAAACTTTGATTACTATAAGAAAGGGTAGCACTGGTAGTAATGTATTAATATATGAAATATAACAAAAATGATTGGCACCCACATTCTTAAACTCTGTTGGGACACAATTCATCTAATTGAATGAGAATAGACAGCTTTGTTTGGAGTCTGGAGACATAGGACAATGTTCTGAGAATAGCTTTTAATTATCACTCAGGACATCACCAGCACTCCACTTCACACATTTCCTTTATTCAAAGTGACAGCTTGTTCTTCTTTAGTGGTCTCCATGGACTGGATTCAGACTTAGTTATACTTAGAGTAGACCCAAGGAAAACTCTGATCCCAAACCTCCGCTATCTAGTGGCTATACTCATTCATGAGAAAGGCTTCAGGAGAAAACCCTGAGGAAAAATTCGTACCTGCTGACTTGCAGGACATCTTCGGGAGAAGAAAAGGCTAAGAAGTCCCTAAGAGGGTTGGATAGCATCTTGTACGGCTCCTTCTGGCAGCCCCTGCAGCCAGATTGGTGTCAAGTGTATTGTTTTGCTTTCTTATGGACCACATCAGTGATGCTGAGAGGGGGATCTTGTAGTCAGGGCAGCTCAGAGCCTCCATGCACACTGCTCAGGTTTGCACCCCAGAGAGGTCACTTTGGTGCTGCTAACGCAGCAAAAACAATGCAGGAAACAGCAGCTATGAGTTACCAGTCTCTACAGCCACACCAGGCACTCTGATTCTCCAACAGTTTGCCTTCACCCCTGGAGGCATACGCCATTGTCTCTCAAGATAGGCAGATACCAACATGACACAAGGGAATCAAAGTCATGACTAACTGAAGCCCCATTGATTTAAATGAGCATACTCTAAAAACGACCAAGTCTGGATCCAACAAGGGAGGCAGTTGCAAACTTGCTTGAGGATTGGAACACAACTCCTGATTGAATTATGAGCTTTTCCAGATTTTGCAACGCAGTTTTGGTGCACAAAAAATGTGCATGAGAAGGCACTGTCTTATGGTTAAAATGCACATAAAAGCACATTTTAATGGGAAATGCATGGGAAAGCACTGAAAAGTACATATCTGAGGATAAGTACATATAAAAATGTGCACACTACTGCCTATAATAATGCATACAATTTAAATGATGACAATTCACAGCAATCACAGAGGCACTTCTAGAAAGGGCAAAGAGACAAAATGTGAAAGGAGCATGTCCTAAATTTACATCCTCTGGTAATAACTGTGAACAGAAGTCTGACTGTGAACAGAGCTATGGTTGAGGACCAATTATGCACAAATTTGTTTGCAGCATTTTTGTTCACAAGAGACACCAAAGGCACATGAAGATTGACACATGCCTGAACCTACCTTTCTGTGTGACCCTCAAGCAATTTATAAACTAGTTTCCTGCAGAGTCAAAGCCTATGTGAAGCTATTTCAACATGCACATATGAGAAGAACCAAGAAGCACTTTTCATGTCACACATGAAAACATTTAAACAGCTTGCTGTTAGGAACTTTGAATTGCAAAGACTTCAGATCAAAGAAACCTCAAGTGTTTGATAATGTGGATACAGTCTTCTAGGAAGTTGTCCTGTGCAAGCTGTACTGAAATGAACTGGATTTGCTCTTGCGCTTTTCCAGGAACATGTCGCCTTGGATTGTGTCCCGGTTCAAGAAAATCTAGATATACACAGATCTTGCAATTCTTGCTTCCTTCCCCTTCAAATGTTTGCACACTTGTACTCAAAACAGTGAGGGTTTAGCTGTGTAGTTTGACATGGAAGGACAAAGATATCTGCACGGCAAATATCTGAGCTGTTAACTTGTTGCTTGCTGTGCAGAGCACTGAAGTACAGTAGCTTATTGAAGTACCCTGAAAGAAAAGCTATTGTTTCTATTTAAGAATTAAAATATAGGCAGCAATGTGCATCAGTATCATATAATCTGATCCTTACAAATGTTGCCTGTTGAAAACACATATTTTCATATATTTACGTGCTTTTTAATTAATTTCTTTAATTGTATTAATGCAATTTAATCTATCATTCTCATACGTATGTGTTTCAAGGCATTTTTTTTCCTTCTATGAGTAAAAAAGCTCTATAGCCAATGGTCAGGGGAAAACATTTATTTGTTAATTGGCCTAATGTCCACTGACCTGATACAGCAATTTAAAGGCTGTAGGGCAGAGGGGTTTGGTAGCTACTGAAATAAACCATCAGTACCCTTTTGCAATAGTGCTGGAACCCAAGTAAATCACCATTGGAGGAGATTTCACCATCATCATTCCTGAGCTGGTGGCCATCTTCTGTTTATGCCGCTTAGGTGAGAATGTTTCTCACCAACAGCCTACAGGAGTTGTGGAGACCAGCACAAATATGTAACTGAATGTGTCTAAGAATTGCGGGGATAGATTCTTCTGAGAAACAAGGAAGAAATGTCTAACAAGAAGAAAATCCACAGTTATTTGCATTACTGCAGATAAAATCAGCCCAGGAAATCCTGCCAACCCATGTAACAAAAGCAGAGTATAAATGTATGCCTATTTTGCAAAGCTTCATTTAATGTTGCAGTTATATGTAGCTCCTATAATGCACACCATGCTTTACTGTGATTTTATACACTTGATATTCCCTAGCTGGACTGTTTCTAAAGTGTGCAGCGATGCCCCCACCACAGCAAATCAGCACTTTTTCAATAGGTCTCTGTGCAACCCAGGAGTGTGACATTTACTAATGTGTTGAGATTCAGGGATTCTCTTTTGTAGAAGCCAACACTAATAAGAAAGATATGGTTCAGTATCTCGGGTATTCTTCCAAGTTTTATTAATTAGGTGGAAAAGTTTTCCCCCTGGAATACCGCAAGGTATTTATTAACACTTCAGCCCACAAACTAGAGCAAATTTACAGCAGCGGAGGTAATTGTTACACATAACAGCCTGTGTTATCAACTTGCTAGGGACAAGCACAGAAAGAAGGTTTTAGATTATGATCTTTTTCATGATATTTTAATTGTGCTTCTTAATCTGCTAAATTAAAAACTCCAGTGCAATCTTACTGAGATCACAGACAAAAAGGAGATTGTATCAGTTTTAAATAAAATGTATGAATACTTCTGCTTTAATTATACTGAGAATGTAACAGCCAAATCTAATGTGATCACAGAATGACTAAAATGTACATTTTCCTTTTTACTCATTGTGATATGCCCTCCCTTCTACATTCCTTAAAGTTGTCCCTAACTAGCAAACCCCATCCAGATAAACCAATTCATGTTGTGGGCTCTTCCTTCAGGTCTTCTACAACTGCTATGCTAAAGTGTCCAACAATATTCAATGTGTAGCATAAATGCTAAAAAAAGATTGAATAATTGTGCTTGTAGCTGGTTTGTGTATCCAAAGTGGTCCCCAAAGAACATCAGCCTGTGTACCCGTTACTCCAGGCTTCCTCAACCTTAGCCCTCCAGATGTTTTGGCCTACAACTCCCATGATCCCTAGTTAGCAGACCAGTGGTCAGGGATGATGGAAATTGTAGTCTCAAAACTGTTAGGGTGTGAAACCTAAGACGCTGGCAAATTAGCAATGTCATGTGACTTTAAGTAGCCAAGCTCGTTAAGTTGTTAAGTTGCTCAGTATAAAAAGAGTGTTTGTTTTCTCTGCCTGGTGGGGCGTGCTGGACATGAAGCAAAATGTGTGAAAGCTCCGGAGGTGTTTCTGTTATCTTTTTGCAATAAACCTGTCTTTGGAAAGACAGGCTTCCCTGTGTCGTCATTTTTTTTGCTGCTGAGACTTTGGAGCTTGTACTGCAACAAGAATCTCTGCACTGGACTTAATTAATACTCTGCAAAGAAAGCTGTTGCTGGTGGTGCAGCGGAAGCGCTTACTGGACCAGTACACAGACTCTCTTAGGTTATGGGTCCTGCTACGTTTCTACAGCTGTATTGTGTGCAGAGAAAGTGAAAGCAGCTTTCGGATGAGAGAAGACCGGCTTGGTCGTAAATCCAGCTCTTAAAGGAACTGAGAGGCTGGAGGCGTCTGAAAAGTGAGTAAAACAAATCCCAAGGGGAAAGAGAAGCAAGGGCACACAGAGGGAGTAGCAGCAGACCCCAAGAATGGCAGTGGAAAATTTCCAGGTTCCCTTTACAAAGTTGAACTCTGCTAATTACGTGCAGTGGTCTAAGAGGGCTCAAGTCTGGTTGGAAGCCAAAGAAGTGTGGGCTGGCTATGTCCAGAGACGAAAGCCGTTTGTGGCTGTTGCAGCAGATGCCACAGCAGAGCAACAGGCTGCTGCACATGCTCAGAACAGGGAACATGATAAAATGGACACTAAAACTAGATGCATGTTGATGGTATCAATAGACGATTCCCAATTACCTCATGTGGAAAATTTAAGGTCTGCATTTGAAATTTGGGAAGCTCTTAGGCGAATTCACCATAGAGCCACGCCCGGAGAGAAGGTGAACATTATACGTGCTTTGTATGAGTTGAAACTGAAGCCAGGGGATAGTGTGGTTGAACACACGTCACAGATGACTGAGTATTTCAACCGACTGTCATCTCTAGGTGTGAATTTTCCTGAAAATATTAAAGTTTATACTCTGCTTAGCAGCCTGCATGCAGGGTTTGAAAACTTAGTACTAACTTTACAAGTTTTGCCAGAGGACCAGCTGAATATGAATTATGTGACTGGTAGATTGTGTGAGCAAGAATATCAACATCATCGAAAACGTATTGATAATTCAAATACCCCAAGGATTGGATGTTCAGATAATTCCCAGCATGAGGGGACTAGCAGGCAGAGCTGTAAGGAAGCCTCACAAGTGTCTGCTATGGCCAGCAAGTCATGTTTTCGATGTGGAAGCAGGTTTCATTTGATAGCAAAGTGTCCAGAAAAGCAACAGGAATTTCAACAGTCCAAGGCCAGTTTCTGGAGCTACAGGGGAAGACGACGTGAGAACTACAAGAATCAACGATCCAGAGGGGGAGCAGGTGCTGATAAGGGACTATCTGCAATGGCAGCACAACAGAGTCCTAAAAGGAGCCAACAAACCTTGAAGTGGATAATTGACAGTGGAGCAAGTCACAGTTTAGTTCCAGCGACATCTAGTGGCAGCTTGATGAACTGCAAGACATTGCCAGTTGCAAAAACCGTGACTATAGCAGACAATAGTAAACGAGAAATGAACCTTAAAGGCACAATTTATGTTAACTGTTTGCAAACTAACCTTCCTGTTTTTGTTCTTCCAGGAATGAAGAATGGACTTTTGAGTGTGTCATGTCTGGTAAAAAGTGGTTTTAAGGTTGAGTTTGAAAATGATGTGTGCACCATTTCGAAACAGGGGAAGGAGCTAGTTAAAATTCCCTGTGAGGATGGGCTTTTTGTTTTGGATGAAGAGCAGTTAGCAGCAGGTAGATGTTCAACAGGTGAAGCGCAAGCTAAGTGTGTAAATAAGGCTCCTCATACAGGTTGTGTACATCTACTACACAGAAGGTTAGCTCATATATGCTTTAAGTATGTAAGCAAGATGCCAGATTTAGCTGAGGAGTGTAACATTAAACCCTGTCCAAATTTTCTGGATTGTTGTGCTTGTAAACATGCTAAGGTTAAGACATGTAACTATCCTAGATCTGATAGAGTAAGCAAGAAACCCTTTGAACTTGTGCACACAGACGTGTGTGGCCCTATGCCAGTCAAATCGCTTGGAGGTGCGAGATTTATGCAAATTTTGGTGGATGATTTTTCAAGAGCTAGTTGGGTTTTCTTTCTGAAAGAAAAATCACAAGCAGCTTCCATCCTGATGGATTGGATTGAAGAAGTCGAATGTAAATTTGACACCAGGGTACGTAAAATACAATCAGATCGTGGTGGGGAATATGTGAACCACACGCTGGAGACGTGGTTAAAAAGGAAAGGTATAGTTCATAGACTTACCAATCCCTATTCACCACAGGAGAATGCAGTTGCCGAAAGAAAATTTCGAACATTACAGGAAGCCATTGCTGCTTTGCTGTTTGATTCTGGACTTCCACAGCAGTTTTGGGCTGAGGCTGCACTGTATGCGAATTATACTTTTAACAGAGTGTACAATAGCACAGTAGGCAACACTCCTTACTTCATGCTATTTGAAAAAAAACCAAAAATTGATCATCTAAGAGTTTTTGGATGTCGTGCTTATGTGCTGGTGCCTAGGGCACAACGTAGGAAAGGCGATCCTAGGTCTAAAGAAATGTTTTTCTGTGGTTATCAAGCAAACACAAAAGGTTGGAGATTTGTGAATGTAGAAGGCAATCAAACGAAAATCACAATTAGCAGAAGTGCGGAATTTTGTGAACAGGATGGTTGGAATAGAATTCATGGAAATCCTGACATACTATTTGATGTGGTGGACAGTAACAATGAAACTCAGGCCCCAGAGCAGGTATTAGTTCCAGAACAGGCTGAGAAATTTGAGTCTAAGGACGAGGGTGAGAAATCGTCTAGTTCACCCAAGTCTGTAAAGTCAGAATCTTCTAGCTCTAAAAGTTCACCTGTACAGCAAGAGAGACGTGTAAAGTCAGAATCAGAAAGTTCTTCAACTACTAGTGACAAACAGGTGACTACTAGTGACAAACAGGTGACGACTAGTGATTCTGAGTCAGAGGGGGAAACTGAAGGAACATCGCAGGAACTGTTAAGGCGTTCCAAGCGTACCAACAAAGGTAAACCTCCTGAAAGGTACCAAGCTATTAGTGTTTGGGCTGGTTTGGCAAATTGCGAACCTGAAAGTTTTGAGGAGGTTGAGCAATTACCCCAGGAGGAGGCCAGTAGGTGGCGTGAGGCCATGCAAAAGGAGTTGAATTCTATGAAAGACCTGGGTGTGTTTTCCATCACCAAACTGCCAGAAGGTGCCAAGGCAGTAAGTTGTAGGTGGGTGTACAGGATAAAGACAACAGCGATGGGGAAACCAGAGTACAAAGCAAGACTTGTAGCTCGAGGTTTTACACAAAGAAAGGGGTTACATTATTCCGAAGTCTATGCACCCACTTCGAGGAGTGAAACCCTACGGGCACTATTAGCAGTTGCTGCTCAGAAAGGGTTTAAAGTGAATCAATTTGATGTCTCTACAGCTTATCTTCATTCAGACTTGGCTGAAGAGCTCTATATGGAGCTACCGCCAGGATTGAAAGTTGGTAAATCAAATCAGGTATGGAAACTACATAAATCTATTTATGGACTCAAGCAATCTGCTCATAATTGGAATGAGTGTTTGAATGACGTTTTGGTAGGCATTGGTTTTAGCAGGAGCAAGGCTGACAATTGCTTATATTTTAGAGGTTCAGGAGATGCTCAAGAATCTTTGCTTGTTTATGTAGATGACCTGATTTATACTTCAAAGACACAAGAACAAGTAAAAAAACTAGCCAAAGAGTTAAATAAACACTTCAAAGTTAAGAATCATGGTGATGTGAAGGTCTATCTTGGTGTTCAGATAGATAGGACCAAAAACGGCAGTTTTCTACTGAATCAAAAAGGCAAGATATTGCAAATGTTGAAAAAGTTTGGCATGACGGAGTGTGCAGGTGTTAGAACACCAATGGAAATGGGTTTTGTAAAAGACAATGAGTTCAAGGATAGTGCTGAATTCAAGCGTGCTGAAATCTTTCAGTCAGCACTGGGAAGCTTACTTCATCTTCCACAATGGAGTAGACCAGACATTGCTTACGCTGTTAACTTACTCAGCAGAGAAGCTTCAAAACCTAGTGTAAATGCATGGAAAGGAATTCAAAGAGTGTTAAGATATTTACAATACACCAAAGATTTTTGCCTTGAATTATCTTCGGAAGGACAAGCACAGATTACTTGTTGGGCAGATAGTGATTGGGCAAATTTAAAAGATAGAAAATCAGTGTCTGGCTGTGTAATAAAATTTGGTAACTCTCTGATTGGGTGGAGATCCAAGAAACAGAACCTGATTGCTTTGTCGTCAACAGAAGCTGAGTTCTGTGCCTTATCTGAGTTATGTAGAGATCTAGAATTTTACAAATGCTTGGCACAAGAGATGTATGAAAAGGCCATCACTCCAATCACTGTATGGGGTGATAATCAACCGTGTCTTAAGTTAGCACAAAATGGGCAGTTTAAAGGTCGTACAAAACATTTGGATATCCGCTTTCAAAATGTTTGTCAAACGGTAAAAGCAGGAATTGTTAAATTAAATTACTGTCCCAGTCATGAAAATCAAGCTGACGGTTTTACAAAACCGCTTGGGTTTCAGCGGCATGAAAACTTTTGTGAAGATATGGGTCTGAAGTAATTTTGTTTTTTGTATTGCCAGCGAGAGGGGGTGTTAGGGTGTGAAACCTAAGACGCTGGCAAATTAGCAATGTCATGTGACTTTAAGTAGCCAAGCTCGTTAAGTTGTTAAGTTGCTCAGTATATAAAGAGTGTTTGTTTTCTCTGCCTGGTGGGGCGTGCTGGACATGAAGCAAAATGTGTGAAAGCTCCGGAGGTGTTTCTGTTATCTTTTTGCAATAAACCTGTCTTTGGAAAGACAGGCTTCCCTGTGTCGTCATTTTTTTTGCTGCTGAGACTTTGGAGCTTGTACTGCAACAAGAATCTCTGCACTGGACTTAATTAATACTCTGCAAAGAAAGCTGTTGCTGGTGGTGCAGCGGAAGCGCTTACTGGACCAGTACACAGACTCTGGAGGGCCGAGGTTACTGTCTCAACAGCAGCCCCATAGCACTCCCAATATGAATACTTAAATCTGAATACTTAAATAATAAAAAGCCGGTTGGGGGAGGGAGGAGAAAAATTACATTGATGAAGAGGTAAGGAGAAACTCAGGGAAGGAGAACATGGTGTACAAAAATGGGAGTTGCCCTCTAAAGAAATCCTCTCCCTATTGTTTTTCCAACAGAATTTGTTTGTTTTGATCTTTTAATTCTGGAAAACCTCAAATGAAGCTTTGTAATATTCTGGGAGTGCAATTTCTGAAAGGGAAACTGAAGAAAAGAAAGAAAATCAGGTATGCACAGACAGTGCACATGTGACCTTCTCCATAACATGGCCAATGAGTGCTTAACTGCCCATCACCTCCCCATTTCCATGCCTTCATCTTTACCAATTTTAGAAATGGTGAACTAAGTAAAAAAGAGTAGCATGCATCTGACAGCCTTCAGGTAAGGATTGGAAAATCAGTCTATTTCCAACCCATGTCGGTTTCACATGTATCTCCCCGCCACCATGCCCAGGCTGTTCCATTTCATTTCTGCATTAATCTGTGATCTCTCTCTCTCAACAAAACCCCAAATCTGCACAGAACATGCATTTAAACACACATTCATTTCTGGCAAAACATTCATTTCTAAACGTATTTTGATACATTCCAAACTGTTCATTTGTCCAATAGGTGTACATCAGGTCAGTCCGTATTGGAATTTGCAAAGATCAAATTCCCCAAGCATCCCTGCAGTCAGGAAAAGAGCTGGTTGGGGAATCATAAATTAGATATCCAAACGCAAATAAGGGCAGTGCTAATGCCCCTTGAACAGTTGTTTAGCAGAGGATGCCCCTCATTATGTGAGGTAAGAAAAGCTGTGTGGACCAAAGTCCCTTTTTCTACATGATGGGTATTCTGCTGCCGTTTGCATCTGCTCTTTCTAGCATCTAACATGAAGCATGGAATGAAGTGTGTTGCAAGGGGAGTGAGGTGTACACTGCTCTTTGTCAATCTCAGGCAAAAGGATCCAGTGGAAGCTAAAACTCACAACTCTGGTAGATTGTGAAGTTTCACAGTATTGAAACTGTACTCATCACCCCTGGAGTGAGGGTCATCTGCAAGTGCTTTTATTTAACACTAAAGATATTAAACTACTTGTAACAGGTTGTCAACCACAGGGAGTGGGTTAGAGGAGCCCAGGAAAGTATAGCTCAAAACTGGATAAGCATTTAAGAGTTGTTGTTTTTTTTAAAATACGCCTCACAATAATATAATCAATAAGCATGTTTTTAACACTTACAGTGATTAGACCAGGTTCAAATACACACTCAGCCATGAAGTTCAGGGACAAACTAAATATGATATCAAATATATGAATGCATTTAACATCTTTTAAAAAAAATAAACAACAGTTTCTGGGAAGTGAAGAGAAAGGGTCAGATCCATGGGATACGGAAAAAGACCTGATGAAAAGCTGCTATTTGTTCCAGATGACAACATTTTATGAGCACCAATGAATTTGGGGCAGGCAGTTTTTGGCAAAGCTACAATGGGGAAGAAGGCTTGAGTCTGTCAACTACAGTCATCTTCTGGCCTCCTGGTTTGGAGAAACCTGATATGTATTAAATGCACTCACACATTTCATGCCATGTGTTTGTTTGGTGCTCATTGGCTGGTGCATCAATTGGCCCTGGAGGAGTCTGATGCAATTGTGTAATGGTAGTTAAAACAGTCTTTGATCCAGCACATCCTGGCCCAGCTCACCCCACCTTGCCCTCAGAGCCACCCTGCTTTGGGGCTTTCTGCTGTCAGGGATCCCACCAGTAGTTTGGTGGCCAGTGAAAGGCCAGCTGACCTGGGAGGCTAGTCAAAGAGATGCCTCCATCTAATCCAAACCCCCCTTTCCTTCTGGTGCAAGGGTGCTTCAGATTGTTGTGTTACTGAATAACTCCACAGGACTTCTTACTTCAGATATGTATAGGTTATTTCCTAGCAAGTGCTTGAAGGCTTGGATGGGATTTATATATAAAAAAATATTGTTACAAAAGCTAACTAAAGAAGCGTCAATATATGGAAATGCATAAAGTATATGAAAATATATATGTTTTAAAGCGTACTCAATTCAGAATGAGCTTGCAATAAAATTGACAAAAGAAATGTAATGCAGAAATCCTGAAAGGTAGATTTGACGTTTTCAGAGTCATTCTGATCTCTTTGAAAGACACATACTTAGAGCAGATTATTTTTTATACTCCATGTATTTTTAAATGCTAGAAAAATGCATATTATTTGCCAAATTGCTTGGAATATATCCTGAAGAAATACATATTTATCTTTAAAAGCAATCCATATATTATTTACTCAGTAAATGAGAATGTCTTTTTAAAAAAACCCCGTTCTGGTCCGTCAAATAAATACATATTTATAAATGGTTTCTAAAATGCATATTATTTACTCAATGGACTGTAATGGCTCTGTTGGTGCCATTACATTTAAATATGTAATTACCCATGTAATAAAATCCTTATAAAGGTCTTCTCTGGAAGAAAAAAAAGGAAAGAAAAGCTATTAGCTCTTCCATCTACCAAAAGATAATTTTCAACCTATCTTTTTGTTTTAATTTTGTTCTCAAAATCTCTGAAATATTTGCATATTGATGAACCATCACTTATTACCTTTCATTTCACAAAAAGGGGAAGGGCGAGCTAGCCTGATTTTTCAGTTGTAACTATGGCCAAATGGGTTTCCAGACTGACCTCTTTAAGAACATAGCCTCTGTACAAAGTCCTACCATGAAAATGTCAGGTGAAAAAGGCTGACTCAATATTTCTGAAAAGCAGGGTCTAAAATTCATGTTTTGAATGATGTCCATTTGCCCTATTTTTCTGCACACTCTGATAAAAACCGAGACTTCTGATCATGGCAATGGAAGTTTCTGTAGCACATGGGAGCTGCAGTGGGGAGGAGAAATCACCAAAATTGCTCACTTCCCCTGACAAATACGGTCGTTCAGACAGAATTATTTGTAAACTATGGTTGATAAAACAAGGTGGCTAGGAAGCTCAATAGCAGAAGCTCTCTCTCTCATCCACCAACCCACCCAATTGTACATTTAAATATTTTTTAAAAAATCAAATCAGTGATGAACCTAATTGAAAAAAATGGCAGAACTACATACATTTGAATACCAAACTCGTGTTTTGAGGAAATCAGAAATATTGCCCAGCTAGGCAAGAGACACCTATGTTGGTGGTGCTCTTCTATATCTAATATGTACAGATCCAAACATTTCATCAGGCATTGATCACTGTCCTAACAGAATTAATCACCTGGTCTTCCGAATAAAGAACCACATTTACATTTAAATCAATGGTGTATCTAATAGCTCACATTAGCACTAGTAGGTGTAGTAAAGGAGATTCCAAATTCCTTCTCCCCCCCATGTGATAGTATCCTTACAGTTTACTTTCTCAGTGATTCAGTTTCATAGAAATCAGTGTAGATATTCTGTCTTTTTGCTCAACTGTCACATTTGACCAATTCTTCGACTCACCCTTCATTTGTCTTTTTCCTATTTATTTTCTGGGTTAGGTAACAAGAGAATAATCCTATTTCCATATTAACACATTCATAGGATTTCTTTCTTTCTTTCTTTTTTGCCTTTGTGGTTTAACAGAACAAGCTGCCAGATACTTTGGTGCAGAGGCTGATACCTGATGGGTGTTCCTCTGGCAATCAAAATAGATGTTCAAGAGACTTTTACAGCCTCATTCAACAGTACAGCAGAATGCTAAAGAGCGTAGAGTTGTGAAAAGAGTCCAAGAAAGAATACTAAAAATGAAAGCCAGTGTGGCATAGTGATTCAAGTGTTGGTCTAAGTTTGGATCCCCACTCAGCCATGAAGCTCACTGGGTGGCCTTGGAGCAGTCGCTATCTCTCAGCCTATTCTTCCTCACAGGATTTGTACGGAGACAAAATGGGAAAGGGAGAAATGTGTGTGCCACGTTAATCTCTTAGGAGGAAAATGGGATATAAATAAATGAGGATAAAAATATTTTGGATCCACTGCAGGAAACCACTAAAATAGTCCTTGCATGAAAATGAAGCTATTCCAGTGCAAACTATAATATTTCCAGTGTTTCAATGTAACAAAGAAAAACTGTATGTAAAAGGATATTGTATTTCACATTGTTTAAATACAAGCAGTTTTTCTGTACTACTTCATAATCTATTTCATTTATAGACCTCTTTGCCAGAAAATAGACCTAGACTTTCCTGTGCCAAGAATGAATTACACGCAGATTGCTCAGCAGTTCACATTTTCATGTTTGCAAAGTCTAGAGTCCACCTCTCTGCCAGCCTTGCTAGCAGAAAGTCTCAATGGGATCTGGCTTCCCAGAGATGTGGAGCCTCCCTCTACAGAAATCTCTTACCTAATTCGCACTTAATTTATTTGGAAAATCAAATCAACGGGCTGCTGTGATCAAAATTACTCACACTGTGGCTCCTACTGGGAGAACTTTTGCAATGCCTTTCAGCCATGCTATCTAGCACATATTATTGTTGTTTCCTAGCCAATGGCTAGGAAGAGCTGAAGAACGAAAGGTTCAAACTTGGTACTGGTGCATCTGCATATAGGTAGCAAACTAATTTATCTGAAAGTCTCTCTCTCTCTCTCTCTCTCTCTCTCACACACACACACACACACACACACAAAATAATAGTCAGAGTAGACCCAATGAAATCAATGGGTCTACTCTGAGTCTGGAAAGTTTGAGTCTGGAAAAGAGTGTCTAGTTATTAAGGGTTTTATAGATGAAGGCCAGAGAGTGGTGTCTGCTCATAATGATAGTTATACAGTACCTTCATCTCCAGAGGCAGTATTCATCTGAGTATTATTGGCTGTGAAACAGGAGCAGGAGAGTGCTATTGCACTCATGAATGTTTGAGGATTTCCAATGGGCATCAGTTTGGCCACAGTGGAAACAGAAGGCTGGACTAGACAGATTTATGGACTGATCCCTCACGGCCCTTCTTCATATTAAAGAGACATTTCAGCTATTACATGTTTGGCTAGAACTTGTGTTTTGGAAAAGACAAAGCATACATTCAATGCAACCTGGAAATATGTTAAGACATCTCTTGCTGAGCTGTTTCTGTTTAAGAGAGCATGTAAAGTCAAAGACAATTGCAGCTATTTTTGATTATTCTGGCATTTTATTTTCGGCTATTTTTGCAATGGCAAAGAGTGAGGTTGCTGAGGAGGCTATTTAAACATCCAGACAGAAAGTTGTTTGAAGTTTCTGCTTATGCAAGCACTTGATTACAGTTTCTCTCTTTTCCAGGCTAACTAGTTGGTAAAAGAAGTGGTTAGGTTATTTCTAACCTATAGATGTTATAAAAATGCTTAAAAAGTAATAGATCAGTGGTAAAACAGGTGGTGTGCATACTGAAGATCCAGGGCAGCCTTCTCCAACCTGGTGTTCCACCAATGTTCTGGAAAATATGATCAATTTCCAGAGATAATGGGAGTTCAAAATATCTGGATGCACCAGGCTGGGAAAGTGATTTAGTAGGGGATATTGAATGTCTAAGACTACAACTATCAACCACTATTTTTATTTCTTTTCTGTACAACTACTAAGCTCTGTATTCCTTGTATGGATATGTTTTGTTACTTGAAATTAAAAATCAATTAAAATTAAAATCCAATGAAGCAGAGTGTTGGAATATTCAGATTGGCTACTGTGAAAAATGGATTCAGGACTAGATGGGGTCACTGATCTGATCTAGCAGGCTCTATGTTCTTATGCTATAAGGCTTTTGCCTTACAGCGGTGGGGAACTTGTGACTCTCCAGATGTTTTTAGAATGCAACTCCCATGAGACTGAGATGGGGAATCTTGAAGTCCAATAACATTGGGTGTAGGGGGCACAGATTTCCTGCCCTGGGCTTGATGAATCAATTGTCTTGACTATGTATAAAGCAGCTTTATATATTTGTAAATTTAGTAGTTTTGGAACAGAAAACTGGAACCTGAAATGGATGATTTTCAAACATATGGAAGGCTCCAGAAGGCAATGAAGTATTAGCTTCAGTTTCTGCACAAGTATGAGCTGGGCTGAGACAGGAAACTCTTTGTAACCAGCAAGTGTTAACTGATTTTCAGATGAATTTTCAGATTAGGTGAATTTTAAGATCATAATATGTAAAACAAAAAGAAGTCATTCAAACAGACAATACAACGAATGGAGAGCATGGCCAACTTCTTTGGATTCAAATATAAGGAATAATGCAGTTGACTATCATGCAAAAGAAAAAGGAAAGGAAAACCATACAAATTTGTATCACACCTAGCAAAAGAAACTATGTATGGATATTCAGTACTTGGGTTTTTATAGATATAAAAAATACAACATGCATTTGGAAACAGATTTCCTTTTTCTACACATGGCAGCCCACCTTAAAGTACATGTAAACCTTAAGTACAAATAGACCCATTAATGGAAAGCAGCACACTCTAAGTAAGACAAAAGAGCTATTAATTAATCCTTAGGAAGCACATGAGGCAATCAATTCTCTCAAATCCCTAATCAATTAGAAAAGGGAAACAATTTGAATTTCTATATCTTTACAAAGAAAAAAATGGGTTACTCAATTACTGCTAAGTCCTCTGCAGTTTTATCCTGTCTTCTTGATAAATAGTCAGATACTAAATAACTCTTGAGCAAAAGAGGTACAGAAAATATATGGAGTTACAAACCTTAATTATCTGGACACCTAAGGCAACATGAAATCTGTTCTCAGTAGACATATACAAAGCATATTGCCATCCTGCAGTGTGCCTCAGACCACTAGACAGAACCTTCTAGATATGGGAAGCCCGGGTAAGCAAGTTCTCTCTCATAAATAAGCATGCTTCATCCTTTTCTTCCAAAGGAAACAGAAAAGCAGTGTGTTTTGATGGTGGCGGTTGTTTTTCTAAGTGGGAAAACTAATAATAAAAATAATGCTCAGGCAGAAAAGCCAAAAGGTAGGAATACAGCATTTATGTGTCCAATATTGTAAAAAACAAAACAAAAAAGCTTTCTCTATCATTGTTTTACTACATCAGAATATGGTTTCATTTGGAAGGAGGGGCAGAAAGCCGCTTTTCTGTTTCTGTCATTTTGTGCACCAAGGGATGAGATGGGTACTTGACACATTTCATGAAGTTTGACCAGAGTAGGATGTGTGTGTCTGTCTGTCTCTCTCTCTCTCTCTCTGTGTGTGTGTGTGTGTGCATATGTGTATATATATATATATATATATATATATATATGCAGTGTCCATTTGAAGCTTGTCTGTGAACTTTGCATGAACCGCCAGAAATAATGTAGTGTGATGACAAGCCAGTTATACCTTCCACTAAATTTGCTGTCTGGAATGAACTGAAATAGTGTTTGGTTTGTGTAATTACGTCCATCTATCTTTATATTCCAGCGGCATATCGCAAATTGAAAATACTAAAAATTGACTGTTGGTTCTGATATTTAATGATTGCCAAAGACAAGACGATGATTTATTGGTTACTTACCGATGTGACACATTTGCATCTTATTAGACAGAGATTACTATTCCTTAAAATGCGGACGAGGCCTGATCATGTCTGATGGATTGATTTGATTTGCAAATGTAATCAAACTAATAAGAGGGAAAAAATGAGCAATAATGCCTTGTTTTTCAACTGGCAATCACTCCCCTGCCAACAACGCTGATATCCCTGACTAAGCAGCCTTCACACAGTCTTCCTGTCTCCTCAAATAAACAAAGAGAGGCAAAGAGGCTGATAAGAGGATAACAAGCCAAGTACGGATGTACCATGGAGCAGACACTTCAGAATGGTACAGATACATTAAAATACTGGTATTTGGAACACCATGGGAATTACTGCAAATCCCACTATCTTTTTCTCTTTTTTTAACTTGAGCAATAAAATGTAGAAGTAAATTGCAATTCTAATTTAGGTAACTCCCAAGGGATACTATACTTTTCAATTGTCCCTATTTAACAGGGACAATTTCTTATCATTTTCTCCTCCCTTTTTTCTGTTTTAGTTTAAATGTCTGGGAGACATCACTGTCTCTATATTATTATTTTTTTTGCCTTTTCTTGATTCCTTGTGAATTGTTAGAGTTGTCATTCTTCACAGTTCAGATCCCTTCCTAGGGTTTACAGATGTTAAAATTTTGAGGGAAGGATACATTTTAAAATGCACACACAGGAAATTTAGTAAATGCACACTCATGAAAATTAAAACGCCTCGGAGTGCACAGGCTGTCATTTCACATACTGGTGAGGCTAATTTTGAAAGGTTGATAATAGGAGATTGTAGGAGAATTGTTTTTGTTGGGTTTTTTTTTTTTCTAGTATGCCTTTAATCTAAGAGTGGGGAGGCTTCCTGGCTTTGTACAGGACAGACTTGTGGACAGTAACAAAATTTGGTAACCAAAGAAAGTCTTCAGTTCAGAGAGTAATCCTTGATAAGAGAAGGTATCTTAAAATCAAGTTCTTCTTTAAAGTATTGGAGGACATGTAATACTCTTTGCTAAGGGGCAAAGCCCCTTCCCGCAGAGAATTCAAATAAAATGGCAAACTCTGCCCCATCAATATTCTCCCATCACAAATTAAGATAAGGGTTGAAAGAGAGTAAAGGTAAAGGGACCCCTGACCATTAGGTCCAGTCGCGGATGACTCTGGGGTTGCAGCGCTCATCTTGCTTTATTGGCCGAGGGAGCCAGCATACAGCTTCCAGATCATATGGCCAGCATGACTAAGCCGCTTCTGGAAAACCAGAGGAGCGCATGGAAATGCTGTTTACCTTCCCGCCGGAGTGATACCTATTTATCTACTTGCACTTTGACATGCTTTCAAACTGCTAGGTTGGCAGGAGCTGGGACCGAGCAACAGGAGCTCACCCTGTCACGGGGATTTGAACTGCCGACCTTCTGATCAGCAAGTCCTAGGCTCTGTGGTTTAACCCACAAGGCCTTATTTCTGCTTGTGAAGGGGGTAACTGGCTGCCGGACAAGCCTTGGTATTGCCTGCCCCACTGCTGAAGTGGAAATAACAGTCAGGACTATCAGACTATCATATCCTACCAAGATCATTGAAATTGAAGTTAATAAAGGAAGGAAATTTAACACTATACATCCTCAGAACTGTCATTTCCACATCTGTAGATGGACAAGCTATTGATAACAGCCTATCATGCTCGATCTCTCCCCACACTCCCCTAATATTTGCAAGCAAATGTAAGAGGGTTTGTGATTTCCTTCTCTTCACTCTCCTTGCCTTAGTTTGCAAAAGGGTCCTAGAATGATTGGGGATTTCCAAGTACTCTTTGGCACAATCACAAAAGCACTCAAGAAATACTTGGGGGAGACGCTGCTTTGGCAGCATGTTTGAAGCAGAAACTTCCACATGCAAGAGATACTGTAGCAACTCCTGTTGAGGCATTTTTGTATTCTGAAATATTTATCTGTTTGCATGGATTAAGCTTGTCAACTTTTGCAGACCCTTGGAGTGTCCCGATTTTCCAGGGACGTTCCGGTTTTTTATTTGATCCTGGAATGCCCCCCTTTTCCTTAGGATGTCCCTATTTTCATTGGAGAAATGACGGAGGGTATGGAGTTATCCGACCGTAAGCCATCTGAAGGCAATCCTGTATAGGAAAGTTTTTAAAAAATGTTTAATATTTTATTATGTTTTATATGTGTTGGAAGCTGCCCATAGTGGCATAAAAAGTAAAATAATTATTATGGAATGGGACGTACCTATTTTTATCGGAGAAATGTTGGAGGGTCTGTGCCTTTAACAACTGCATGGAAGCTGAAATTAATGTGATGAAATTGGGTAGGCTGGAGGAAAGTTATGCCAAAAATTCTTCTTGAAACATTTTGTCTGTCAGACATAGATAGAAGTTAAAAACACAAGATCTCTACTAGAAGAAAGTTGGCAAAACCAGACTAGATTATTCTGAATCAAGACACCAATTTATAATTTTAATTAAGAAAATACAATGGCATTAGATAAAAATAAAACTCAATAATGTTATCTATTATCATTATCATTATTAAAATTTGTATACCACCTTTCATTCATAGGTCTCCGGGCAGTTCACGACATAAAACGTATATATTATTGTGAGAAACTAGAATTTAAACAACTCTTCACCAATCCGGAGCAATTCTGATGTTTTGCACTGTAACTCCCATAAGACACTGCCAGTGTCTAAAACATCAGGAGGGAACCAAGTTGTCAAAGACTGGTTTAAGTTCTGTTTTGTTTCTCAGCTGGTAGCTTTCTCCCTTAAACTTATTTTATTTCAGAGGGAGTCATCATACCCTGTGTATTTAACTATTTATTAATTTATCTGCTTACATCAAGCCCCAAACCTCTCTAGAAGGAATTAATTCATTTTTTTTCCAGCGAAGTTTGCAATGAAATATATTCCAAGAGTGGCTCCTCTGTACACTCCTCAAATTAGTTACTTAACTAAATTTGTTTTACATTATAAAATCACAGAACCGTAGAATTGGAAAGGACCTGAGGATAATCTAGTCCAACCCTCTGAAATGCAGGAATATAGGGATCAAACCTGCAACCTTGGTGTTATCAGCACCATGCTCTCTAACCAACTGATCTATCCATGTTGTTATGTTGCATATTTAACCCACAAAGTATGCATGTATAGTATACATAGATTATATGTCAGTTTCTTCAAGAAAATGGTTTTATTTTTTTATAGTGATTTTTAAATTACTCAAACCATAAAGCATGATTTGCCAATCTTAAATGACACTGGGAGGAAAATGCTTGTAACTAAACAAGTAAGCACTGCTGCTGATGTGAATTATAATTATTCTTATGTGGAGCACAGCCTAAAATTAGATTTAACATTAGAAACAGGACCCAAAAAGAAGTTTTTTAAAAATCCAAACACACACTTTCAAGAACATAGCTTGCCATTAACACCCAGACATTCCTTTTGCTGCACTTCCCTGTACCAGCACAGGACATGTGTCCTGCTGGAAACGTGCTGATGGCTTGCGGAGACCTTGCAATTCAAGTAATTAATCCTATTCCAATCTAGGTTAAGCAGGTGGAGAGCCTGCAGCGTTCAGAGAGAAAGTAGAAGCTCTTTAAAGTATTTAACTGGGCACAGCTTAGTCCAGAAAACTAGACTGGTCCATTCCGCTGACCTAGTCATGCAGGTAAAGACCTGTCTGTTCTCAAATCAATGTAATCAAATATTTGTCCCTTCCTCTCCCCTCCCCTCAGCCTTCTGTAATACACAGCATCAACACCATGTGGTATTAAGACTAACCTCTTGTCCTCCATCCACTTCTGTTAGAGAACAGGATGATTAGCTGTGACCTGGTTAGTTTTACAAGTAACTAGACAGAACTGCAGTTAACTTAAGGTGAGGGTGGTACGTTTGTTTCAGCTTTCCACGCTGAACAGAGAAGTTTTATTCATTCTGTGGCACATAATATTAAGGCAACAGTTTTTCTCCTCTAAGCACTCAAAATGATCCTTCATTATCTCAGTAAACCTTACAATAACCCGTTGAAGTAGACCAGTGGTTATTTCCATAGTCATATAATGCTAATATTGGGGGAGAGAAAGCTTAGACTGAAAGATGGGGGCTTATCTAAGATTGCCTTTGAATTAATGGTTTTTGCAATTTGAACCAGGAAGATTTGAACTCACAGCCACACTCTCCCCCTCCCCCGCCCCGTCACACTCTTAACCATCAGACAAACAGTAGTCTGATTTCACCCCCAGAGGCTCACGCCATCGTCTCTTGACATACAGGCATGCCAACAAAAGTAGCATCCAAAACACCTTTATAACACTGTTGTCGAGCCAGCCCCTGCCTAGCTTCTGCCCACAGTTCTGCTGCGGCGCCTCCTCTGGCAGTATATGTTTCTAGAATAGTGGTGCTCACATCCTCTGCTGCCATGCTAATGCAATGTCCTTGGTTGGCTTGTAATGCTGACACAACAGATAACGAAACTGCATTGGCAGAGTGGTTGCATTTAGTCGTTTGCTAAACACAGATTTTCTGGCAAAGGGGCTGAAAGGATTGGGCCTTTAATGTTCTGTTTGGAAAGAACTCCCCTCCTTGAGTTGAATTCACTTAAGGTAGGATTGAGCGTAATTCACCCTCCTTAAGTTTCCTTCACTTACACAGAATTGACCCTCTTTGATCTATTTAGTGTACAATGTAAGTTGTTTGGGAAATGAAGCCCCTGAAAGATTATTCCAGCAATTTAAATTGGTGTTTTATAGCACTCTCCTAATTAGAAGTCATTTAAGAGGGCTGAAAATTGCACTAAATTATGTGGGAAACAGCATGATTTTAAGGAAATAATATGTCTGTAAATGCCTGGGATGCCCTGCTACGTCTTGTGTGGCACTCCAGATGCTCTCCCATTTGCAAAATTCCACCACTGCTTGAGTCTTAGGTCAATTTTGAGGTCAGCCACCGCAGCAGCGGCCTATTAGATTTCTTACAAATGAAGAAAAAGAAGAGCATAGTAACATGAAAATAAGGAAATAGGATGCACTTTATATTCTCTTTCTTTTGCTAATAAGGTTGCTTCTTGTGTTAAGAATGAGCTTGCCGTGCAGCTCTGCTAACCTAGCAAAGTACAAGTAGTCCTGTAAACATTGGGATCTCATCCCTGACAGAGCAAGCTCAAACTGAACTGGTGTACTCAGAAATAGGTCTGATTTAAATCAGTGATACCCAATCCTGAGTAAAATCATTAAGGATGGCAGTATTATGGTGAGTGAGTCTCTTACAGATCACACCCTTAAGATGAGGCATGTAATTGGATTTGATTGGATTCTGTATTCAATTGGGCTTTGCATAGAAATGACACACATCTTCTATTATCATTTGCACTGCTTGGTCTCTTGGCTTCACTTGGTAAAAATAAAAATGTGTATAGCTATGTACTTGGATGACTTTGTTAGAGGATTTGTCACTTAAATGGATGACTGGACACACACACACACACACACACACACACACACACACTGGTTTGTGATCCAGGTATATAAAGGAAACTCCCATGTCAATGACACCCTTCTCTGACGCTCTTGCCATCAGTTGTGAGGTGGGTAGTTCCTGTGTCCAGGAAATAGGTCAACTACCTATTCTGGATGGGGTAACATTCCCTATGAAGAAGCAGGTACGAATTCAGGGTGTGTGTGTGCTCCTTAATCCATCACTGGGTGGAACAAGTGATTTCTGTTTCCAGGAGTGCTTTTTACCACCTCTGTCACCATTCCTGGACCAAGACAGCATGACCACACCAGGCCATGCAAGGATTGCTTATTGTAACACACTTTATGTGAGGCCACCTTTGTATCTGGTCTGGAAGCATCAACTAGTGTAGAATGCAGCAGCTTGACTTCTCACATGAGAGAGGTTCCTAGCAACATGTTATCCCACTGCTGAAAAACCTATACTGGTTGCTGATTTGCAACAGGGCCAGGTTCAAGTTAATTGTGTTAATTCACAACCCTAAACAATTTAGGCCCAAAGCAGTTCAAAATCTGATCCCTTATACTCTACCTAGGTCAGTTTGATCCTCTGATGAAACACTTTTGGTGGTTCCCCATGTCCCTGAGGTTTGACTGGCCATTACTAGGAAATAAGCCTTTTGTGTGACAGGCCTTGCCCTGTGCAACGTCTATCTAGCAAATGTCTGGCAGGAACCATCCCTCCCTTCCTTCACATTTCTTCGGAAAACTTTTTTGTTTAGACAAGCCTCTACAATACGATTTTTAAAAATTACAATAAGTATTTTTTTTTTGATGTTTTAAATGATAGTTTTATGGAAATCTTTGCTTAATCTTTTTCTTATGGTGTATACCGCCTTGTTACATTTGTATGAAAGTACAGATGATAAATTAATAAATAAAAATTAATCACTTGATGACAGGAACATCAAGCGATAACGGGTATGCCCAAATCTGCCATTTCAGCACTACACACAGTGCTTTCATATCACCACAAACCTGATTGTTCAAAGTCGCTTCATGTAGTAAAGCTGCGGATGATAATGTACAGTAGTCAAGTTTAGAGACATTGCATGCCTGAACCACCCTTATGTCATTTAACTTTGATGCCATCAAAACCATGAAGAGTGATTCAATTAAAATGCTAAATATTTAGGACTGGATACAGAGAAGAGTGAGCATAACTCCAACTGCACAACAGGGCTTCCCTGGATCCAGAGGGTTGGCGGATCATATGGAGTGGTATGGACTGGGGTTTCAGAGGCTGGAATAATTTGATGGGGCTATCTTACAAATGTAGAAGTGATTTTCCATTTGCACAACACATACCTGGAACAAAAATTTAAAATTAAACATAGGAGTATAAGAAGCTGCCTTATACTGAATCAGACCATTGGACAATCTAGCTTAGTAGTATCTACATTGACTGACATCAGTTCTCTAGGATTTCAGGCAGGGAGTCTCTCCCAGCCTTACCTGGAGACGCCGGGGATTAAACCGGGGACTTTCTGCATGCAAGGCAGATGCTCTGTCACTGAGCCATACCCTTCCCCGTAGCCAGTGTCTAGCCTTAAAGTTTTATTTAATGTAATGTAGGGGTCAGCAAACTTTTTCAGCAGGCGGCTGGTCCACTGTCCCTCAGACCTTGTGGCAGGCCAGCCTATATTTCGGAAAAAAAATATATGAAGGAATTCCTATGCCCCACAAATAACCCAGAGATGCATTTTAAATATAAGGACACATTCTACTCTTGTAAAAATACACTGATTCCTGGAACATCCGAGGGCCAGATTTAAAGGCAATTGGGCCAGATTTGGCCCCCGGGCCTTAGTTTGCCTACCCATGATGTAAGGTCCAGTTCCAATTTGGTCCTATATTACTTACAATTACTACATTACATCATATCTACAATTCTTGGGCATATCTATAAAATGTAATTATTCCAAAAATTATACCCATCCGAGCTAGATGAATGACGGCTTTGTATGCAAAATGTGCCAATCCAAAATACATCTAGTATCAGCAAACAACTTTTTCCTATTTAAATGTTTATGTTTTTAAGTTAGTCAATGATATTCTGCCCCCCCCCCAAAAAGAAACCTGTCTCTTCTATGCTTCAAGTACCCAGCTGCCACACAGTTTATATCTCTTTCCTTTCCTCTTTGTTTTTCAGCCATTTTCCCTGAATGTCAAAGTCAATTTAGTGCATTTCACTTTGCTGAATAAATCAGAGGCGAAATCCTTGCTAAAAGTGAAAATTTGATTTGCTAAAAGGAGCTTAGGGCAACTATTAATCAATATATCCAGAGTGTCAAAGCTAAGGCCATGATAGGCATGCATTCATTTGGAGATTGGTTGAGGCAGATAAAGGAGGGGGATGTAGTGCAATCACCAGTTTGTGTGTACCAGAGAGAGCATGGACTCACAGATGTGGGTGATTTGGGGAAAAGATAAGAGAAAGTGTTGACTTCAAAGGAGGGGAAAAACACCACCACCACCACAACAACAGTACATATAAGAAGCTCTGGAGTCAAACAAGTCTTTTACAAAGAATATGAAAGTCTCATTCTATTGAACATTACTGAAAGATTTGAATACTTTAACTTACAAATCCATCAATAACATTATTTTACACAATCAGATTTCTGATTGGCTGCGAGTCCTGGAAGACCTGCTCCTTGCCTTGAAGTCCATTTTTACCTGGCCAGGGAGGGCAGGGCCCTGACTGACTCCAGCTACAAAAGCTGAGGCTGGGTTGGGGTACTGTTTGGGTATTGGTGGGGTTATTATTGCCCTATTTCTAAAAAATGTTCAAAATTGTTTTTAACTGCTTTTAAACTTGTGAGTTTCTAAATTTGGGGGTTTTGTTGTTTCTTTAAATCAAAGGATGTTACATGTGCCTAGGAAGAGAGAATTGCAGGTTCTGAGCAAGGGGAAGTATGGGGTGGGGCAGGCTGGGTACGGGGCACAGGCAGTTTGTGACTGTGCCATGTACCAACCCCTCCTCCAATTTGGGGAACTGTGGTTGTCCTATCAGCCAGTCCCCAGGTCTGTGGATGCTATTGCTGAATTCCAGGTCAGCTCTGAGTAAGACCTTCATCATACATGATCTGATTATGGATGAGAAGAGCAATCTGGTCTGTATCACTGAGAACTGGGTGGGTGAGCAGGGTGGAGTTGGTCTCACCCAGCTGTGCCCATTTGGGTACACGGTTCAGCATCAGGGCAGACTTTGAAGGTTGAAGAGGGGGGGATTGCTGTTGTCTATAGAAATTTTCTCTCTCTCCAGGCTTGCTGTCCAGTTGTGGGGAATCTAGAGTGTGTTTTCCTAGCATTGGGCAATCAGAACAGATTAGGGATTCTGCTGGTTTACTGCTGGCCTCAATACCCAGAAGTCCCCCTCTCTAAGCTGACAGAGATAGTCTCAAAGGTGGTTTTGAGGACTCCCAGACTGATAATTCTGGGGACTTCAACATCCATACTAATGAGTGTGGGAATCGAGAATGTAATCCCCATCCAAATCATTGCCTATACTTTGTTGCCTCCAGCAGAGCTTTTCCAGGTGGTGAGGAGCCTCTTGTACAGTTTGGCCTGAAGGAGGTGGTGGAACCAAAGTTAGCTTGCTTTGACTTGTTTGTAACACAATTTTGAGGGTAAATGTTTGCATTCACTAGGATATTGACTCCACAATTAGAGCAGATGAAGCTCAAGGGGTGTCCAGAGCACTGTCTAGTCCTGTTGTGTTGGATGGGTTTCGGTTAGGAATGCTTGAGGATGTGGGAAAGGTGTTTGGATTGGTTAGGGTGGGTGACCACTTCAGCTGTGGACCCTTGCCCCTCTTGGCTGATAAAAACTAGCAGGGAGAGGATACCTGGTTGAACCAGGGAGTTGATTAATGCCTCCCTGCATGAGGGGGTGGTCCTTTTTTGCTTGAAAAAAAACACCCTCCCCGGATTCAGAAAATCTAACTAACTACCAGCCAGTTGCCAATCTCTGCTTCTTGGACAAGGTTCTTGAGCAGGTGGTTGAGGACAAAATCCAGGTGCTCTTGGAGGAAACAGTTTTTCTAGATCCATTTCAATCAGGGTTTAAGCCCGGTTTTGGCACAGAAACTGCTTTGGTCACCCTATATGATGATTCTGTCTCCTGTTAATTCTCCTTGACCACGGTATCATTCTGGAGTGGCTGTCCTAGTCAGGAGTGGGTGGCACCACTTTGTGGTGGCTCTGGTCCTCCTTGGATGGTCATTTCCAGAGGGTGATGGTATAGGGAGTCTTCTTTGGCCTCTGGAGCTTTCAACTGGGAGGTTCGATTTTATCCCCTATGCTGTTTAACAGCTATGTGGAGCCATCCAGAATTTTGAAATACATTATCAGCAATATGCTGATGACACACTGCTCTAATTCTCCTCTATATCTGTAGATGTGGCAGTGAATGTGCTGTACAATTGTTTTGCTTCAGTAATGGGTGAGAGCCAACAAACTGAAGCTCAATCCAGATAAGACTGAAGCACTGTTAGTGAGTCGTACCCTAGACAGGGTGGATGGAAGGCTACTTGCTCTTGATGGGGTTGCACTCCCTCTGAAGGAGCAGGCATGTAGCTTGGGTGTACTTCAGGATCATTTGCTGTTGCTTGAGGCTCAGGTGGCCTCAGTGGTGCAGAGTGCCTTCCATCAGCTTTGGCTGGTGGCTCAGCTGCACCCTTAGCTGGACAGGGGTAGCCTAACTTCTGTCATCAATGCTCAGGTAACCTCTAGTTTAGATTACTACAACGTGTTATACAATTTTGAATTTGATTTTAATTAATTTTTTATAATGTTTTTATAATGTTGCACTATTTTAGTGTTGTTAGCCGCCCTGAGCCCGGCTTCGGCTGGGGAGGGCGGGATATAAATAAAATTTATTATTATTATTATTATTATTATTATTATTATTATTATTATTATTAGAATGCGTCTTAAGAAATTTCAGCGGGTGCAGAATTCAGTGGCCAGGTGTTCACCAAAGGAAGACGGTTTGAGGACATTACTTCAATCCTGGCCCGACTACACTGGCTGCCAATTAGTTTCCAGGCCCAAATCAAAGTGCTGGTTTTGACCTATAAAGCCTTAAACGGCTCAGAACTGCAACAGCTCAAGGACCACCTCTCCCGATATGAACTGATATAGACCCTGCAATCATCATCTGAGGCCGTTCTTCATGTGCCTCCTCCACAAGAGGTCTGGTTGCCAAACGAGAACAGGCCTTTTCTGTGGTGACTCTCGATTTGTGAAATGCACTCTCCAGAGAGGCTCACCTGACACCTTCATTATATATCTTTAAGCGCCAGGTGAAAACATTTCCCTATGACCAGGCCTTGGTTGATTAACATTCTATGGCCTTTTGAATGTTTGTGGGAGTAGGGGTAATTGGTTTATTTTTATTTTTATAAATACAGCTTATTGGCCCTCATCTAATCCACCACTGTGTTCACATCAGCAAACGGATGAAAACTTCCTCTCAATGTTCTAATGACCACTCCCAACTACAATCTTATTTTCTCCCTGATGTTTTTTCCAGGTGACCCTCTATAACTTCTCTTTTGTTGGGGTCACATGCATACAAATATGTTCTTTCAAGAAAGCTTACCTGCCTCATTGCAGGTACACAAATGAAACTCACTGTACCTAGTATGTCAGATTTTAAGATATGCTATGTAAATTTCTGAAGGGATATCTCTGTTTTCTGTCTTTTGCAGAAAATTCAAAGAATTGCAAAGAATAAAATCATTTTGTGGCACATTAAGGGTTTTTTAAAAACAAAAAACCCTATAATCCACATCTTTAAAATGCCACAATACTCTGTACAACTTATTTTTCAACTTTATGTCTCAAAAGTGGTTGCTGTCTTTCAATTAATTATAAGTCTCTCTCTATATATTTAGTACCTCTTTGGGCAACCTAAATGTACCAGCAGGCAATGCTAGACAAGTAATAATTGCATAATAGGTAAATCTGAATGCACTTGATGGCAATTGGTTTTATTTTACAACATAAAAAGGTGGTTTTTTTGGAAGAATAATCCAGATTCAATGTTTTTGTACAAATTAAAATTAATTTTAAGTGTAAAACATTGCAAGGACTTTGGTCTAACTTGATGAGTTTTGTGTCTGCAAAACGACAGAGAACATTTTGTCTCTTAAGCTTCCTGTTATGCACATTTAAAGAGCTTAATGTTTCCTGCTTCCACTTAGTAAAAGGAGAGCATTGAGCATTTTTGCAGAATGCCAATGAGACAGTTGCATTACAGAAACAATGCCTAAGTGACTTTGAAAATGTGGTCAGACATCAGCAGAATCTCATCTCATGGGGGAAAAATGGGCTTTATACTTTTAAGATGTCCGAAAGCAAAACTTACCATGTTCAAAATGCAACACACAATAAAACTAACATACGCTTTCAGTATTTAAGTTAGGTTCTGTACATCTTACTCACAGATTTATCTACTACTATGGTACCTCGGGTTACGTACGCTTCAGGTTACAGACTCTGCTAACCCAGAAATAGTACCTCAGGTTAAGAACTTTGCTTCAGGATGAGAACAGCAATCGTGCTCCGGCGGCGCGTCAGCAGCAGGAGGCCCCATTAGCTAAAGTGGTGCTTCAGGTTAAGAACAGTTTCAGGTTAAGAACGGACCTCCAGAACAAATTAAGTACTTAACCCGAAGTACCACTGTAATGTAAGCATTGTCTCATTGGAAACAACACAGCCTTCCTAAATACCTGTAGTATTTTACTAACAAAGTTACAGTGCATAGGAATATTTTAATCTGACACAAAGAACAACAATAGATCTGACTGCTAGGCTGATAATCTTCTTATCACACCCTGTGAAACCTAGCTCTAATATTTGACAGTGTGAGCTTCCATTACTCGGCAACCCATTCTATAAAGGCCAACAATGGAGAAAGAATGAAGTGGAGTGTGGAAGAACCTCCATATCTACATAAAAGAGATTAGAGGCGACAGCGTTCCATTTTACAGCTCAATCATATTGTGTTAGCATGCGCTTATCCGAGCGCGGATGAAATTGAAAGAGAAATAAAAAAGAGTCAGGCAGATAGGAACCAGAAAAGCGAGGCATGAGCAATTTCCAAGGATATAAAAGGATGCTAATGGTGGGGCCCTGTCATTCTTAAAAAGGGCTATTAGGGCACCATCATCTGTTCTTGTGCCTTTACGCTCCTGTAACTAAAGTCAAGAATTTCCTAATACCATTGTGATCATTTTCTTCTACAGATAAGATGTGGTCATGTTTCACAACAACACTTTTCATTTGTTTGATTTATTAATGCAAGTAGACTAATTCTATTTACTGATAAAGCCTTTCAATCTGTATATAAATGTGTGTGTGTTTCCTTTCTGGAAAAGGTATGTTTCTGCTCAGTTCTGTATCTTTTTGTTCACTAGAAAAAAGCTAGAGCAGCACAGTAGTATCAATGGAATTTAAGTGGGCACCAAAAAAAAAAGATAATCATTCAAGAGACTGATTCAAAATTTTAAGAAATTACTCCAAAATTAAGAAATGAGAGGAAATGGTGACAGAATACAGAATATAGCAGTGTTTCTTCTAATTTTTTTTAAAAAATTAAATTTTCTTTATTAGCTGTAAAATAAAATTTATCTGCATGAGAAAATTGATCAATTTTTAGATAAAACACCCAATTGAATATGCTTCTAATATGCTGTGGACATTTACTGGTTCCAAATTATGCTCAGAAAAATCTCCTTAGGTTGCAATCCTATACCATTTATCTGGGTCAGCTCCACTGAACTCAATGGGACTCACTTTTGAATAGCCATGTATAGAACCATGTGGTAAAAATTCTATACCTTTAGAAACTAAGTTTTAAGGAACTATAGGAAAACCATGATTGCAAAGTCAAACATGATGACTTCCATTAACATAAACTGCTGTAGCAGTACTGCCCCCTTCTACTTTTCAGTACCAACACATAGAAAGGAGAAACGGAAAGCTGTCATTAAAGCATTAAAGGAGGTGAAGATGCACACATTTTGGCAAAGTTATCCTTTTCCTGAATAATAAGATGGTTGGAACTAATTTTATTTTATTTGTAATAACCTGGAGAATTATTCTGAAGTGATCACTTCTACATTTGCTTAAATAACTCCATAATGGACATTAAGATAAATAAATAATAACTATACTATGTTTTTTTAAATATTATCTATATTTATTTTATTAATTTAGAAAATATGTATCCTGCCTCTTGGTTACAAGATGTACCACAATGGCAATGTTTGCAATGCAATGTATGCAATAAAAATATGCTGGTACCCAAAGTTTCAATAAAATACATAAATAAATTTAAAATGTAGATACTCAAATTCTACATCATTAAAAATTGAAGTAACCACGTTGAGAGCACCGGTTTTTGCATCTTGCCCTTATGCGTTCAGTATTTTGGTGACTTACTTCCAACCAATAAGTGAAAATTTTAACAAACTTTGCATTCAAAAAGGGCTACCAGAAGGTTCTATACTCAATTCTATCTCTTATCTCCTTCTAGCCAAGTGAACACCAGTATGTATATTTAGCTAATAGGTTTAATATACCACCATAAGCCGGGTTTTGAATTTGCCTCTGACCATGGGTCTGCTGTTGAAGTACCGTATTCCTCAATAGCTCACAACTGGTTCAGATTCCTGGTCTGTAATTTAGAATGCCAGTCTTTAAGCATCCAACAGCTTTCGCTGCTAACTGCAGCCACTGAACCATTGTTTTCTCTCCCTCTAGATTGCCTGGTTTCTTCCATACCCACAAGCAAACCTATGTCATGTATTCACAACACAAATCAAACTGATAAAATATATTTGGCAATCACCATGATGCGTTATTGACCGACTTCTAGGGCAAATGCCCCCATATTGGTAAGACTGATGTAGGCATTGTCCAGAGATGAAACTCAAACTCACCTATTTAACTAGCTTTGACTTAATCTGGGGTGCTTTATTAGCAACCAGTGTAAGACAAAGTAGCTAGTATAATACAGAGTGATGTTTAAATTAGTTTACAATTTGCTTGGGCTCATCTAGACCTGCTCTGAACAAAGCCATTCAGAAATGTCAGCTGTGTTCCTAACCACTGTAACAAATTGTTGCCTGAACGCTGCACACCTAATGACTTCAAATTAGCTTCACTGCGATATTGCCTGACAGTTCGTTACGACTGTTAGTAACATAGCTGGCGTATCATGACCAATAAATTGGTTTCAGTGTGGGCTGGGAAAGGGACTTCCATCAATTTGATTAAAGAAATTACTGTAGCATTCAAAGCATAAAGACAAACTAGTTTAAGGAGACAGAAATAAGTTAACTGTACCAGAAAAACATTGCTCATGATTCAAAAGCTCGTTTATAAGCCATTTGTGATGCAAACTCTGAACAACTAAATTTCTTCTGTGAAGAAAATGCGGAGCGCTTCAGAACGTGTGTTACTGTCCTCCTTTCTAAGCAAATTATGATTTAGATGTGTATTGATAGTTGTTTATTATTTGGTTTTGTGAAGTAATTAGAATCATTCAGGATTGCGCCTTGCATTGTTCAAATTCACTGGAAGAGACAGTGCCTGATCCAAAGTGTTAAGCTAGCATTAAGGAGAGCAGTAAAAAAAAAAGTCTCAGAAGCTATTTTATGCTCTTTGTCAAATCCTCTTGAAATCTTCACAACTCATGTGGCTACTCTGAAACAGTTAGGCCTATCCACACACTGGAGGGGGGGATGCTTACATCTGTGCACATATTCTTAGCAAAGTGAGTAACAATGCCAAATAAGCAGGCACTGTGCGTATTTCTCGTCTGAATGCCCAATCCAACAGCCTGTGGAGAATAGCCCTCAGTTCCTCAAACCAAGGAGCTGATCATGGTATCACAAATCATCTCCTAGGTTGCTACAGGGATTACAGAAGGAGGAGGAGAACCATGTGTGCCACCTTGAGCTCCTTGGCCAAAAAGGTGGGATATGAACACAATAAATAAACAAATTGCTGCTTCACTCCTGGTAGCAAGATGTATTGGGCCAACTCTGAAGACAAGGAAGGTTGTTAAAGGAGGAAGTGCTAAATATTTATTTGAAAAAATCAGACCCTCGGTTGCAGATCATACTGGTCATGTAATCTAGAACTGTTAGACAACTGTTTGTTGTCTGCAGATATTAAAGTACACCTGTACTCATGGTTCATGGTTTATGGCTGCCTACAGTGTCAGCTGCTTTAGGACACAGGTGTGCCAACACAAATTCAAACCAAGTGAAATGGGGTAGGTGTGGGAAGGTGCGCGTGTGGCGGAAGGCACAATTCCACTGAACCCAAAGAAAGCTTAAGTTGTTTGATATGTACAGACTCCTTCCAAAATGTTATTTCCAGTTACTGTTGCCTGAGGCAAGACGTATAAGCAAAAGACAAAATTCTCTGTTTATTTTCTGTGGAATGTGGGCAGCATGTGGAAATATTAAACCAACACAGTTTTTACACAAGTGCTTTATGACCATTAAGACTCCTTTGGATGTGCATGTCACAAAGGACTTTAACCTACATGCTTTGCTAAGGTAGAACCAGAAGAAATAAAACCCTGCCTGCAGAGGTGCAACTCACAGGGACCAAGGTGGGCCCAGCATATAATGCTAGTTTAAAGGAGAGGCAGCATAAAAAGGTAAAGGGACCCCTGACCATCAGGTCCAGTCATGGCCGACTCTGGGGTTGCGGCGCTCATCTCGCTTTATTGGCCGAGGGAGCCGGCGTACAGCTTCTGGGTCATGTGGCCAGCATGACTAAGCCACTTCTGGCGAACCAGAGCAGCGCACGGAAACGCCGTTTACCTATTTATCTACTTACACTTTGATGTGCTTTCGAACTGCTAGGTTGGCAGGAGCAGGGACCGAGCAACGGGAGCTCACTCCGTCACGGGGATTCGAACTGCCAACCTTATGAATAGCAAGCCCTAGGCTCAGTGGTTTAGACCACAGCGCCACAACTAGTCATTATTACCTTGTGGTCTCTGCATTTAATGCCCTACATGTATTATTTTCTTATTGAACCTTTGATGTAATGGTTTTTAACAGACAGAAATCTCATAAGATATACTTGTTTATAGATTCTGTACCTGGAATATGTTTAGCCCATCCAATGATGACCACCAGCTCCCTGTCTGCAAGGTCACAAAGAGTGGTGAGGGCCTTGATGTCACTGTCTGGCACAGTGGGGTCGGGCATGGCATAGATCTTCTCTGGTTCAGCCACCAGCAAATGAGAGACAATCTTGTTATCTGTGAATATAGATCAGAACATATGTTAATACTAATCACTGTATTTTCCATGACTCCACTTAAGAATCTAGTCCAACTCCCTGCAATACAGGAATCTTTCACCCAACATGGTGCTCGAACCCATAATCCTGAGATTATGAGTCTCATGCTCTACCAACTGAGCTATCCACAAATATTAAGTTTTGGCCTGTATAACATTTGCTATGTCACTGCTAGTCTGGGGATATAGCCCCTATCTACCAGAATTGGTGGGAATGTTATTTACTTCAATGGGATCAGGTGTGAACATATAAATCTATATATACCACTCATGAGACCCAGTGTGAAGTTGTGAAGTATAGGATGGGAGAAACCAAGGTTCAAATTGTCACTTAGTGGAGTTCAAGTGTTTTCAGAAACTGCATTCAATGGATATAAAACCTGAGGAAATTCATTCTAAGATTTTTCTTTAAATGTTCTATTGTATAATTTATCCAGGAGTTCTTATCTATTTCTGTCTCTAGTATTTTACAAACAGGTATGTCACAAATTTAAAAAATGTCAGTTCCTCATAAACCAAACACAAGACACCACTTCAAGTATGTTTGTTTATTATTATTACAATGTAAAAGCGTCCTGTTCACAAGTGAATGGAGGAACTCTTAGACTGAAAGTTGATGTGGGACAGAGGGTGGAACAGAGATTGTTTCAACTGTTTGACCATTCTAGTTAATGTAGATTATGTATTCAAATCACAGAGGAGGGAAATTCAAAAGCTGATCTGGTATTACAGTACTTAGCAACAGGCCTAGAGTCATATGCTCATTGTTTCATAAGAACTACTAAAGCTACACCAACAAACGGACAAAATCCCCCAACATTCTACTATTCTCAGACTAATTAATGGGTATTATTTATCTCATCTAAAGGTGACAGATAGCAGTTTTAGTATTTCTTGATAAACAGCTTTCAGTGATGATGTTAAACTGTTGGCTGCAGTCCACACACACACACACACACAGACACAGACATAGACACACACACACTCCTCCATTAATTCACTGTTTTATTACCCACGGTTGCTTCCTATAACAAAATTACCAAAACAAACAAGTAAATATTTTCACAACTTTTCTTAAATATTTCTTTTCTTAAAAGTTCAAGGTTTGTCTAGTATTAGTAATAAAATGTATGCAGACAGAGGAGATGTGAGTTGCTTGGATTTTGAAATCTAGTAACTATTTTAACAAATTTGTTGAAGTGCCAAAGACTCACCAAGTTAATTATTTAAAAAAACATGGATGAGAGCAGCGTATTTAGGGATGGGGTGGTAGAAAATGAAATATTCTCTATTTTTCCCTTAAACATTTCCCTTTGTGCAGTGATTCAGGATGCTGTACAGTTTAATTTAAGGTTCACAGAGTTTTCATACCCATTGTTCTGACAACATGACAAGACCTGTAGGCAGACCACTGGGTTGTGGTGAAAAGAAAGGAAATAATAATAAAAAAGTGTGTGTTGTGAACATTTCCTAATCTCTATTATTTCGCTATGGGGGGAAAGCATTGTCAGTATTGAAAGTACAAATCCAGGGGCATTCTGAATATGCTCAGGAAGCTGCATCAGTTAGAATAGCCACAAGCACGGTTCCTAGGTAAATCTTATTTAACGTTTCCCTAATTAGAATCAATAAAACCCAATTTTCATTCCACTGCCTTTGTTGTGCTCAGACTATCTGTCAGAACCCAGAAAATCTCCCTGGCTACTTCTTTAGTCAAAGTGATTTCACTGTTTCACTCTTGACACTTGCTGGGACGGATGCAAAAGAACCAAAAAGAAGTTATGCTATATGTGTTTCTTACAGGATGAACTAAGAAAAATGATTAGGGAGCCATTAAATAAATATCTAAATAAAGGACTGCATGTGAGGACCGGAAGCTAGTTTATCTTGAGCAATAGAATCCTCTAAAATATGTTTCATTAAATTATTGCATGTTGTGTAATATCTCAATGATTTTGGCTAGGCACAGGGAAGACAATTCACTGAAAGGTTATACTACATAGTTCCCTTTGAAATGAATGGGAGCTGTGAAAGAGCAGAGTAGTATTCTTGTACAGTGCCTGTTCATTTTAATGGGGCATTCCCAAGACGTCTTACTGGTGGATTGCACCCTTCCAATTCCTCACATTTTCTGCCGGGACACATTAACCTATGTCTGTGATAAAAAGGCTTAATTGTGAGTGCATGTGCCGAGCTGTCAGCAATTCAACTCAATGGCACAATATAAAACAAATGAAAAGCTGGCAATCTGTGCATCCAGAAAATCTAAACCTCTAATGAAATTAAGCATTAGAGTTTATTGAATTTTATTGTATTATCAGAAAGTTTTTATTTTAATGCGCAAAATCTGCTTAATGCAACCCTAGATTGTATTTACAGAGTGGTGGAACAGCTTATCCAGACTGTGTGGAAGATGCCAGATTGGACAATTGAAGGTATAATCAGCATAATGTTTTTTGGAAAGGCAAAAGGAAACGATGCCATATGTTCACTTAAGCTTTAATTTTATGTAAAACTGGTTTCTTTTCCCTTTGACATAGCTAAAATGCCCTTTTGCTTACAGTTCAAACTCTGTTTATTTGCTTTCCAGGTCTCCATATGCTCATGCGTAATGCACACAGTAGTGTCCCCTACTGGGGAATGGGAGGTGAAAAACAACATACTGCTTTTTTCTTATACACAAGCAGGTAAGTGCCATCAGGGTAATCCTTGGAGCCTTTTATTACTCTTGTCCAAAGTGAAGGCTCTTGTAGCCTGGAGGCTTCTGCCACTGCTTAGACACCAAAACAGCTATTTTGAAAGTGACATACAAAAGAATTCACAAGTGCTGTTGGCTGCTAATTCTTGTTTTTGTAGACTACCCAACTTGTTTCTTCGAGAATTAGCAGCTTCTGCATGATTTGTACAAATGGCTTTATAAGCCTTTAGCTTATCAAACTGTATCTTGTTCTTTCTTTTAATATCAGCTGCATATGAGAACATTAACACCCTCTCTATGCATGTTGTAGGTGTAGCACTTTCCTGCTTTAATCTAATACTAGCTAGTAGTGTGTCAGCCTTCTATTGCTATAAATTAATGAGGCTCCTAATGTATTTTCATTGGGAGGTTGAGCAGTCAAACTCATTTAGTTAGTGAAAACTGCAAAAATCACTTTCTTGTAAAATCTGAGACTAGAAGCTTCAATGAACTAATGATCACAGCATGAGCTGTTTTATGTACCACTGAAAATAAAGATCACCTGTAAATGTAAAATTTGCACTGCATAAATTGTGCATTAGCAAGCTCTCACCCTTAAAAGAGTCTTTTCTTGACTCTTCAGAGAAAGGATACGGATGATATGAATAGTTTACAAAACCATCATTGATAAGGAACATAATGCATATGATTCGTTTTGGATGCTTCTTGCTTTACTGGGATGCAACCTCATGTATACGTACCAAGGAAAAAACCACCAACTGATTTACTTACATGGCTTTTTGGCTGGCTGAACTAGCTGAGGATTCAGGTATGGGCTATTTTCTGCATCTATTCTGCGCTTGTACTTCTGACGACCTCCACGTACTCTGTCTAGGCGCACTCCTGAAGGTGAGACAAAAAAAGAAAGGTGTGTTTAAAACATTTGGAAGAAAATATCTTATGGAATGATGAAACTTTCCAATAAAACAGTAAAAGTTCAAGATTGTTTGAAATTGAAAGAAGTGAAAGAAATGGGCACAGTATTAAATTCAACAACTTCAGCTTTACACCAATTCAAAAGTGTTAGGAAATATTCCTGCTATTTCTGGTATTGAGGCATAAGTGCTTACATTTATACAGATAAAACAGCACTACCCATATCAAATCAGTATGCTGGGGAAGCCCCGGTATTTCTAGAAGTACAAAAATCTGGAAATGGGGTGCTAAGAAAGAGAGGACTCGCTGCAGAATGTGTGCGCTCAGTGATAATAAAATGCTGGCTAGAATTATGTGTCACAGAAAGCCAGGTGGAAGCAGGAATGGAACGATGTGTCCTGCAGGAGTGAATGGCTAATTTTTTAGAACACTAAGCAATAAATACTTCACACTGCAACATTTTGTTGCAAGCCCCACTTATATTCATAGGACCATTCTTACCATGAAATCAGCAATAAAATCAGTGCAATACAGCAAAACAAAACAATCACAATAAAACCAGCAATGAAGCAGCAGTTAAAATTAACAGGCAGAACTTTAAAGCCTGTAAGCATTTTTTTAAATATTTATCAGACACCAAAAAGATAACAGAGTGGGTGCCAGGCAAGCCTCCCTAGTGAGGAAGCCTAATAATCAGGGTGCCATCACTGAAAATGTTCTCTTCCTCTTTTCAGGTCAGATGTTGGACACCTAAAGGACAGCCTTCACCAATGATCTCAGCACATGGGCTGGGGGTAGGAGATATCTTGGTGTATGAAGTATTAAGGGAGGGGCAGTACCTCTGTTGGAAGACATGTTGTTCTCCCTTTTGGGAATTTTCCATTCCACCTTTAGTTACAGACATGGAACTGTTACATGTCACATGTCTGTTTACATTCCAGCACTGTTTGCTGGTGTAAGCGGAACTTCCGCAGTGTTGTTTTGCTCTCTCGGAAGAGGCGGCAGAGAGATACATGTTTCTTTGTCCTGATTTATGTTTAATAAATCCATAATTTGTTAGTATGTCTCCACAAGCCTCAAGCCTCTTTCATTGTGCAGTTTGCTCTGCTAAGTAAAGGTGTGCCCATGTCAGCAGACTTGGGTCACTGGTTTATGTCACACCAGAGGTCAAGGGATCTTCACAGCATGACGGCTGGAAGGAGATGATCTGGGTAGTTCATTCACCCTAGTCCCCACAATGCACTCAGCCCTCACCTGTGGCACCTAGACGCTGTCAGCATATGACAGTGGCCACATCCCAGGAAACAGCTTTCACTGGCCAACTAAACAAAGTGAGAGTACCCAATGGCTCCTAAACCCTTGGTGAATTAGGGACTTGCCTATCCCCTGCATGCAAAGACAGGCTCCAGAAGATTGAGCAGATGAGACTAATAGTGAGTCCAGTGGCCAGGAAGGCTTTTTTCTGCAGGTGCTGTTGAGGAAATGAGGGGCAGATGGTGCTCATTAACCAGCAAAGATAGCTCATCTAGGAGAAAGAAAAGTCTGATCTTAAACCTCTTCTGCCTTGTGGCTATACTAATTTCTGAAAAAGGACCAACAGTCAGGAAAACTGCACTGCTGAAAACCTTGTCTGGAGAGAGCTTTACAGACTGCAGCAAGCAGATGAAGCAATGGGCAGAACACTAGCAAGAGCTGCACCTTGTTGTTCTCAACAGACTGCAGTCACTTGCTGACAGGGTCTATCCTGGGTCGCAATGTGGTTTTAGAGCTCAGAGGTCAACAGTCGACATGATTTTCTCACTGCGCCAACTGCAGGAGAAATGCCAAGAGCAGTGATTCCTTGTAGATTGCCTTCATAGACCTGGTGAAGGCCTTTGACCTCATCAGCCGAAAAGGACTCTTCAAACTGTTCCACAAGATGGAATGCCCATCACAACAAGATCATGTCCTCCCATGAGGACATACACACCACTGCCCAGGAAGATGGGTGTCCTCAGACGCCTTCCATATAAAAAGCAGCGTGAAGCAGCAATGTGTTCTTGCTCCAACTCTCTTTAGCCTATTTTAATCCCTGTTGCTCTCGCATGCCTTCAGTTCAACTGAAGACGGTATGTACATCCATGCAAGGAGTGATGGGGATCTGTTCAACCTGGCATGTCTTCATGCCAATACAAAAGTGTGGTGGGTTCTTATCCATGAGATGTTGTTTGCAGATAACACAGCCTTGACAGCACACTCCAAGGAAACTCTACAGAGACTCATCAAATGTTTTGCCCAATCCTCCATGGAGTTCGGCCTCACCATCAGCCTGATGAAGACCAATATCCATAGCTGTCAACGTTTCCCTTTTTAAAGGGGAATTCCCTTATTCCAAATAGGATTCCTCGCAAGAAAAGGGAAAGGTTGACAGCTATGCCAATATCCTGGGTCAGGATGTAGACAATTTTGTCTATCCAGGCTGTATCATAACTAGCAAATTTTCCATTGACACTGAGAGAGACAATCATATTGGCAAGGCCGCTATGGCAATGGCTTGTCTCACCTTTCCAAAAGGGTAGGGTAGAATGTGATGGTAATGCCCAATACCAATATGAGGGTCTGCCAGACTTGTGTGCTGAGCACACTGCTTTATGGAAGTGAGTCATGGGCAACTTACACCCACCAAAAGTGATGCCTCAATGCCTTCCATATGCGCTGCATCAGAAAGATTTTTGACGTTGCATGACATGGCTGGACAGCATTTCAAATCAAGATGTGCTCTCCCAAACTCACATTCCCAGCATGTTGTCACTTCTGTCTCAGTGATATCTACTCTGGCTTCATCATGTCCACAGAATGGAAGATGGCAGGATCCCCAAGGATGTGCTCTATGGAAGCTGGCTGCAGGCACTAGGCCTGTTGGCAGACTAACTCTGCATCTACAAACATGATAAGGTTTGCAACATTAACCCCACCATATGGAAATCCTTTTCAGAAGATTGCAGTGCCTGGAGACAGGTTGTGTATCCACAGAAGTGACCAGAGGAAGAATGACTGCTGAAAGGAACACAGAGGGAGGAAACTCCATGGTGCACGTGTAGCAGCAATACTGGACGCCTTTATCTATCCCACCTGCAATAAAGCATGTCTCTCCTATATTGGTCTCTACAGCCACAGCAAGCACTGTAGCTCTCCAACAGTTTGACTTTATCCCTGAAGGCATACTCTCCTGAGACAGATGGACGCCAACAACAAAACCTAGGCATCAAGCAATGTATGGCTTTGAATATAAAATAATGTAGGGCTTTACAGATAAGCACCAGCTCTTTGGATTGGACATGAAAATGGGTGGCAGACCAATGCAGCTCTATTAAGCACAGTTGCGGTGTCCAGTCCCAAACAGTAGCCTAGTGGTTCTATTCTGAACTAACTTCAGTTTCTGGAGCCCTCTTCCAAAGTATCCCCACATATGATGTATTAAATTAGTCAATCCTTGATGTTAAGGGAGCATGAATTGCCTCGCTGTTCACAGAAGGCACAGCTGGTGCACCAGCTTTAGCTGATGAAAGACATTCCATCCCACAGAGGCCACTTGGGCCTCCAGTGACAAAGATGCAAACTAGACTGTAAACCTGATCCATTACTCAAAGAAATGGGTACAAGACAGTTTTATTGATAAGGCAGTTTGCATATTTCCCAAGGCGTTTCAAACATAAATATTCTTCCTCTCTAGGTAACACCAGAAACATATCCAAAAGGGTGTGTCAATGCTGCTCAATAGTGACAAACTTGATACAGTGGTACCTCGAGTTACATATGCTTCAGGTTACACGCGCTTCAGGTTACAGACTCCGCTAACCCAGAAATAGAGCTTCAGATTAAGAACTTTGCTTCAGGATAAGAACAGAAATTGTGCTCCGGCAGCGCAGAGGCAGCAGGAGGCCCCATTAGCTAAAGTGGTGCTTCAGGTTAAGTACGGACCTCCGGAACAAATTAAGTACTTAACCTGAGGTACCACTGTACTAACGAAGCTGTGCTGATGTGAACTGCAATGTGTGTGTGTGTGTGTGTGTGTGTGTGAAAAGCTGTGAAATGTATCAGAGGACACGCAACTTCATTGTACAGTACTCTAAATGGGTAATGTAAACACACTAAGACCCACATGTTGTATATATTTACAAGAATGCCAAGCAGGTTGAATAAACATTCATTTATCTAAATGAGGCAACTTTTTTCAATCTTATTTGGATAATAAACTATGCAGCATTATTTTGTAATCTGCACGGCTCAGGTGGATTATTTTATTGGGTCCACACAAATTAGATCCTAATTCCACAGAAGGAAAAACAGTTGCTTATATAAAAATCAGGTTACACTGTGGTTTTATTACCTACTTACAACACTGCAATTCACACTAGAAAAAAACTGTGTGAAGAAAAACGAAAACATGGACTTTTATATTTACAGGAGCCTGTTGGCCATGCTAAATAGGTCTGAAATTCAGTTGTACATTGGTAGTCACAATACAGAAAAAAAAGTAATCTAGAGATGCAAAATGCAAGTCCATTAGCCAGGCATTTTTTTTAAAACAGAATCCTAAGTCATCAAAAAAGATAAAAGCTATGGCTCACATTAAAGCTTTCCTGCTCTACTGCTGAATTAACAATTAGCAAGGGAAGTCAGTTTTTGTCTCCTGATAGCTATCTGCAATCTGAAGCATATTACTGAGTATAGCATAGGAAACCTTAAAAGGCACCAACTCTCTTGTCTTCAGCTTACACGTACGGTATATAAGGAATGCAATTGATAGTTCAGAGAAGAACGAACGTAAGAACACAAAAAAGCCAGCTGGATCAGGCCAATGACCCATTTAGTCCAGCATCCTGTTCTCCCAGTGGCCAACCAGATGCCTAATATATTTATAACAGGAAAATAATAATGGCCAGGATCCAAAGAACTCTAAAACTAGTAACAAGTTCGTCCCCACCCACCTCACACCCATGGCAAATTACTATTGAAAGTGAGTGGAGTTTCTAAAGTAGTTTGTGATACAGCATAGGGATCAGCTGTTCAATGAAAAGTAAGATAAAAGCCAGCACAAGAGCCTTGAGTAAGTTTAAGCAGCTCTCTGGATCCAGGCCAAGGTGTCTGAAATATGGTGGGGAAAAACAGAACGTCTGCATCAAAAGGTTATGGTTACTGATGGCTGGAGAAAATGTAACTAACGTTTGTACATCAGGGTCTACACATACTCCATATACTAATTAGTTAAGGATAGGTTTGATTTGAAATGCATCTAATAAGCACACTTGGACCAGCTTAGCATAGATTATTTACTTATTTGCTTTATTTAAAACTGCACTTTATCTTAACAGATTCCAGGGTGGTGTACAAGTGATTTGAATAAAAATATTAATACCAGATACAAATACAGTACCATGAACCATAAGTAAACAGTGAATTTTCTTGCAAACACACCCAACATTTCCCAAAGAGATAGCTGTTCCGCACATGTTTCAAAAAGTTGGGAGCATGTGAAGCTTGGTGCTCTAATCTGTACCATTTACAAATACAAATTAGATCACACATAACAGGTGACACATTTTAATTGAATGTCTTCTGTCTGCAATTCAGACAAAAGGTGAATGGAAATAAATGAGTCTGGCAAGACAGCCCTTGAGCCTTACAATACCCAATATCTCATTATTATTTTTTTCAATGGCTAACTATAAAACTGATGCTGACAAGCTTTGAACCTTTTATTTCTGCTCAAGACTAGGTGAATGTTTTAATACAAAAGAGAAAGGACATCTAACAATGTTGCATTAAACATGGGACAGTGCCATTATCACCTCTTCAGTGTAATCAAAGTAAACCCACTATTCATGGCCTTTAAAACAGCTGATTCAGAGTGTACCAAGGACCAGAATTTGCATCTAACTGAATCTAACACAAGTAAGCATGAATATGATTTTAAGTTTATAGTTTAGCCCCAACCTCTGATTAAAACAGGTCACATTTCTGGTTAAGATTGTCTCCTAAGTTCAAAACCATTTCTGATTGGCTTGTTTAAAATATCATTGACTCCAAGATTATATCTTTGACTCCAAAATTATAGCAGATCTTTACCATAAAGTAAGCAATCCTGTATGAAAAAGCAGAAAGGAGACTGCAATTCAGAGCAGTATATTTGTTGCAAATGCATTGCAGATACAGTGGTACCTCTGATTAAGAACTTAATTCGTTCTGGAGGTCCATTCTTAACCTGAAACTGTTCTTAACCTGAAGCACCACTTTAGCTAATGGGCCTCCCGCTGCCACCGCACCGCTGGAGCATGATTTCTGTTCTCATCCGGAAGCAAAGTTCTTAACCCCAGGTACTATTTCTGGTTTAGCAGAGTCTGTAACCTGAAGCGTATGTAATCTGAAGCATCTGTAACCCGAGGTACCACTGTAACAGTAAATCAGCCAATCCTAATGGTCTGGTTTAGTATGACCATGCTTCCGGACCATACTCCACTTCCAGGGGCGTGCAGTACATGGCTGACCATTTATCAGACCCCGTGGAGCCTTCTTTCCCGAAGTCTTGCATACAACATTGCATAGGTGCAGAGAATCCTAAATTCTAGCACTGAAACATGACTTTTTTTCCTTATGCAGGAATAGCAACATTAGCCTTGTGGGACTACCGTACAAAAGGAATTTGTCATCTCCTAGCCAATTCTCAGCTGCAAGTAATTCAATACATAATGGAAAACACATTTCAAAGCAGCACTTTTAACAGTAAAAGAGGAGTAATGATTTAGGGTCAAGCCTTTCAAATATCATCAGTGAATAAAAGACACAAAAATCAGTTTTGACTTGGAGGACTGTATATGGGATGCTTGACATAGCGTCTGCAAAAAAATGAATAAAAATAAGAATCCAAGCACAGGATACTGCATACTTATCCAACACCTGGATCACTCAGATGTAATGTTTCCCAGTTCTAGTCCAGTAATATTCAGATCTATAAACTATAAGTTCAATCAGGTGTAGCAGAATACATAAATAAGCAGTACCCTGGTTTTTCACAGGCATCTGGTTGGCCACTGTGAGAACAGGATGCTGGACTAGATGGTCCATTGGCCTGATCCAGCAGGCTATTCCTATGTCAAGTAGATGGCGGAACAACTACAACGTAGCTACTTACTCCAGAGCACAAGTCAGCCATGCAAGGCCCTTATGCTAATCCCTGTGTGTAGTGCAATTTGGTGAGAGAACAGCACAGGCAGACATACCCACTCACATCTCAAAAGCAAACTGTATGCACTGAAAGAGTGCACTTGGACTTCAATCAGAGCCCTACTGTCAGCACAGACTCACCTACATGATGTCCCCAATCTACTTGAACCTCTATTGGTCAGGGATTCCATCCCAATTAAACTACACATTCAGAACAACCATGCGGTACCACTTCAGCTTGCAGGACAATCATGTTAGAATGTGCTTCCATATAAAGAAGGGACGCGGGTGGCGCTGTGGTCTAAACCACAGAGCCTAGGGCTTGCCGATCAGAAGGTTGGCGATTCGAATCCCTGCGACAGGGTGAGCTCCCATTGCTCAGTCCCAGCTCCTGCCCACCTAGCAGTTCAAAAGCACGTCAAAGTGCAAGTAGATAAATAGGCACTGCTCCGGCGGGAAGGTAAACGGAGTTTCCATGTGCTGCTCTGGTTTACCAGAAGCAGCTTAGTCATGCTGGCCACAAGACCTGGAAGCTGTCTGCGGACAAACGGCCTATAGACAGAGATGAGCGCTGCAACCCCAGAGTCGTCTGCGACTGGACCTAACGGTCAGGGGTACCTTTACCTTTTACCATATAAATAACTCCCTGTCCGTGGAAAATTAGTGCACTAGGAAAGAGGATGTGAAGGAAGGCTAAAATGGTATGTTTTTACATACATGGAGTATTAAATTTGAGAGGATATGAAGACATGCAATCACCCACATGTATTCTTAAGCCGTACTTCTATAGCAGATATTTCCAAATGCATGCATTATATGCTACCATATCCCATGAAGGAGTAGTAGCTTGGCTCAATGGACCTTTACTAAGAGCCAGCTCAGCAGCATGCCCTCCACTTACACTATGGGTCTATCAGGTGCCTACGGATTTATGTCAAATGCGTAATCAAGTTTGAGAACCACACCTACTTTCTTCATCATAAAAGCTTTTGTTTTCCTAGGTCTTGCTGGTGCAATGATGGACAGGTGACTGCTGCAACTTTAAAGCCAACTAAAAGAAGCCTAGTTTGACCTCCTTGAGAAAACGACAGCAAGGGATTCATTGGTGACCACTGAGGGAGACATTCTGAAACTTGCTGGTACAAAGTTTTAATTAAGTGATCTGAGCTATGAGTTTGGGGGGGGGGGGAGAAGCCTAAAAATGAGCTGATGCCATTTGAAGGTCAACAGTAGGTCTAGATTCTAAGTTACATTGGTAAAGCTTTCCAGTGAAAAGAATTCAAGTGATAAGATAGTGACACCTCAAAAGAAAGAAGTTTAACTGTTAAGTTCTGGACCATTTACTAGCAACTCACAAGAGATATGGTGTGATCGAAATAAAATTCATTACAGTAATCCGACTGTGAAGTACTGATAGCATGAAATCAGGATCTCAATATCAGTTTCAGAAATAATAAGCAGCTAAGCACTATTTCATTTAGAACCTGGAAGGTTTCAGGATTTATTTGGGGATCCAGAAGTCAAAGCAAAGATCCAAGTGATTAATGTGAGCAGAAGAGCCAAATACCTGCTCCCATCATAAAACATTTAGGTTTAATCTCCTAATGGGCAATAGCATTTGGTGCAGCAATAGGTGAAAAGTGCTTCCTTAAGATGCCCATGTTTACATTTGGTTTAATCAAACAATATATACACAACACCACCCAAATAGTAGTCATAGTTTTTTTAAATCTACCTGCAGTACATAATAATTTATTTCACCAGGGAACAGAAGTGCTAAATTAAGTTCACCTGACTGTTAGCCATAAGTCACGTGTGCCTGAGTGCAGCTTTGCCTGGAGGGTGTAATGTGCAGACAGGAACTGGAGTATCATCTGTGAGCCAGAGCTGACAGCACGGTCTACACATCTCAAGGTAGGATGTCAGACAGTGTATCAGTGTAGCCAGTGCTTTTTTCGGGGGGGGGGGTGTAGAGGAACACATACCCCTAAACATTTTGTGAATCTTTGTACTTTTGTCCATTTACTGTATTTATTTTTCCTGATTTGAACTAGTTGTTGTTGTTTAGTCGTTTAGTCATATCCAACTCTTCGTGACCCGATGGACCAGAGCATGCCAGGCACTCCTGTCTTCCACTGCCTCCCGCAGTTTGGTCAAACTCATGTTAGTAGGTTCAAGGATTTGAATATAAAATGGTGATTTTCTTGAGTCAAAATGAGAGTACAGTGGTACCTCGGGTTAAGTATTTAGTTCGTTCCGGAGTTCCGTACTTAACCTGAAACTGTTCTTAACCTGAAGCACCACTTTAGCTAATGGGGCCTCCTGCTGCCGCCGCGCTGCTGCATCACGATTTCTGTTCTCATCCTGAAGCAAAGTTCTTAACCTGAAGCACTATTTCTGGGTTAGCAGAGTCTGTAACCTGAAGCGTATGTAACCCGAGGTACCACTGTACCCCTAAACATTTTTTTAAAATAGAAAAAAGCACTGAGTGTAACATCCAGACATTTGACACATCTAGAACAAGATGTGTTCCCTGACAGATGCTAAGATAAAGTCACAATGTTCTATCCCTGACAATATATAGTCAGGGTGTAAAACCACTATGTACTTACTACATGGAGACTCTATTGTTTGTCCCTGAGACATGTGGGAAAGTGAACCATCCCAACCATTAAGCAAAATGAAGCAACTATATCAGATAGCAGATGATGAGGGAAGAAAGAGCATACCCAGTACATATTTATCTAGCAAACATTCATTACCCTGCAGTGCTTTTTTCTAGAAAAATAGGTGCCGGTACTCATCATGAAGTTGTAACAGTAAGTGCCACACTTCGGTCCAGTATACCTGAAGGAGCGTCTCCACCCCCATCGCTCTACCCGGACACTGAGGTCCAGCACCGAGGGCCTTCTGGCGGTTCCCTCACTGCGAGAAGCCAAGTTACAGGGAACCAGGCAGAGGGCCTTCTCAGTAGTGGTGCCCTCCGTGTGGAACGCCCTCCCACCAGATGTCAAAGAGAACAACAACTACCAGACTTTTAGAAGACATCTGAAGGCAGCCCTGTTTAGGGGAGCTTTTAATGTTTGATGTATCACAGTATTTTAATATTCTTTTGGAAGCCGCCCAGAGTGGCTGGGGAAACCCAGCCAGATGGGCGGGGTATAAATAATAAATTATTATTATTATTATTATTATTATTATTATTATTAACAACAGCAAAAATAGTTGCCTGTATAGTGGTACCTCGAGTTACATACACTTCAGGTTACATATGCTTCAGGTTACAGACTCTACTAACCCAGAAATAGTACCTCGGGTTAAGAACTTTGCTTCAGGATGAGAACAGAAATCGTGCTCTGGTGGCACAGCAGCAGTGGGAGGCCCCATTAGCTAAAGTGGTGCTTCAGGTTAAGAACAGTTTCAGATTAAGGACGGACCTCTGGAATGAATTAAGTACTTAACCCAAGGTACCACTGTACTGAGTAACCCCTGGGTGGGGGGAAGCACCGTTGCCCTATATGATATCACCTCACCCTACCTAGCCTCAGGCTGTCTTTGTCATAAATGGTTTCATTTTGTTGTTGTGAAGCATTATTCATCCAGGAAGTATGTAAATACATGAATAAAACAGAATCTATATACTTTCACGTGGAATTTTGAAACTCAGAAAAAGTGATCTGACACTTTATATTCTGCTTGGAAAATTATCATTGTCTCATCCTGGAAGCCTTCTTGGGAAAGAACCTGCTGAATTTATTTGTCAGACCCTGTCATATTAGCAGCTTTCCATTAACATAGTAATTTTGAATCTATGGAGCCAAATTTTTGGCAATGGACAGCCAGTCAGAATTGTCAATAGTGGACAAGACAATCCCCATTGGTACCACAGGGTACAAAATTAAGGTAATATATTGCGAGTTTAGAACAAGCCTGGTCCTTACACCAGGTCTGCTATATGGTGTGTGGTGTTCCGTTCCAAGGGGACTGTATGCTGGCCCACCACCACGGACTTATCAAACCTCAATTTTTTGTTTCTTCTTCTTCTGTCAAGCAACTGGCAGGCCACAATATAAGACTGGTTTGGCTCAGACTTGTGCAAGCTTGCTTTAAATACAAAAGCTGTACTCCAACCAGTAAAGGCCCAAGGCCTACTTCCACTTTTGCCACAATAAAGTCATTATCAGTTGATTCTATCTTCTCAATGTCCTGTTGAAAATATTTCTCATGAATCCACCCCATTAAATGACAGCTGGCAGGTGTGTATATCCATAAAAATATTATCCTTGTGAAATTGCTTGGGTAACATCATTGTAATGAAAAAGGCTGTACCAACAGAGTTAGTTCCTCTGTAAGGGGGGGGGGATGGTCCTCAAGTGCAACAGCTGGCTGCTTTGCTCCTATAGATCCCTGGATTAAACCTAACAGATCATGCAGGAGGCCAGATGTGGAAGGTTTTACTCAAGTGCTCACAGGCACAGTGCAAAAGCTTATTTTTATATGTAGATTATGCCTTACTGGATCAGGGCCAATGTTTGATTCACCAAAATATCTATATATTAAAATCTGTACATCTGTGTATTAATTTTTTGGGATACACAGAAAGGGGTTATTTTTGTTGAGCGATAAAGACACCACAAGAATGAAAACATCAAATAGTATCATTGCCCCACCAGGACTTTTGTATATAAATCTGGTAGTGTGTATCCATACATTTTGCTTTAGAGCATGCTTGTGTGACCAACAGCAAAATGCTTAATACAGTTGGTGTGTATTAATGAACTTTTTAAATGTGATGTTTTTGTTTTATTTGTATTTTTTATCTTGCAAACTGCTCTTGGCAGCTCTGCTGAACAGTGCAAAAGAAATCTTGCAAATAAATAAACAAGTAACTATGATTATATAATCTTAATAATATACAATTTAATTTTAATTAAATAAAAAAATACCACATGCCTACCAATTTGCTCTCAAGCCAGAAAAATAAATATCATGTATCCGCCAATTTGTTTTTGAGCCAGAAAATCAATACCACTCCACTAGCCAGGAACATAAATGCAGCCAGGAAAATAATGCAGCCATGGCCAACTGGAGCAAAAAATTCTTCATTGATCAGTGCACGCAAAGGAGGGAAATGAGGCAGGACATCACTGCTTCCTTTGCATGCCAGTCACTCCAGTTCCTTTCAGCTCATTGGCCAGAACACTGAAAGGCGGGAGCAGGTTTTCTTAGTGAAGCAATTCAGCAGAATCCTTCCTGCATGTTTTATTCTTGCATCTCTCTAAAATAAAAAGGCAGGACTCACATGTCTACTACTTTGATGCACAAATCTACACAATCCAGTACACACATCCACTTAGATCTAACAATTCAATTGGGCATGCATTATTTACATATTATTATTGCTATTAATGATTTTATATAATAATAAATTTATTTACTAGCCCAGACCTGCTCCCATAGTTTATTGCTACAACAGATTATTGTTACATCTGAATGCTGCCATTATTTCTGTAACTCAACAGCTGAGGTACAGTGATATAGAAAAAAGAAAATGGTAAGTTAGAGTATTGTTTCAAAGGACTGTTCAGTGCATGTTTAGATTTTCAGGTATGCTTCTAAGTGTTCTGCATGTATAGTTAAATATATTTCATTGTAAAAAAAATCTGACGTGCCACACATAATTTTATATTTGCTTCCTAATCTGTTGACGTGGCTTTCATCTGATTCTGAGGCCAACTTTATTAAGCACACTAAATGAATGAAATATTAAGTATACTAAGTGAATGAAATGAACATTTATTGCCATAGTTAACTTTCTAAGGTCAATTCTGAATCACTGTTTCATGGCAGCGGAGTGGAAGACCTCAAAGCAGAGCTGCAAGCTATTTGAACTATTTATTTTAACATAAATTATGCTAGAACTATGTAAATGTTATGTAGCTTCAGAAACCAATGTTTGAAGCTAGGTTGTTTCATTAAGAAACATGGGGCTCATCCACACTTTCGCCTGACCCGTATGTTGATTGCATTCTGTACCACTTAATTCCCCTGGGTCCAATACCGTTCTGCGTTATTCCGTGGCTAGAACCTTTCATTTGTCATGTCTGACTGTTAATGCAATCCGGGTACCTAGAAATACAAAACAACAACAACAACCCCAAGCCTCTTCTAGACAACCTGTTTATTTAGCATTCATCCTGATTTGTTTGCACAAAGTTGCAGGGAAGTTAGACAATGCTGGCTATTTATTGAGCTATTTATTGATTTGCTTGCAGGGAGATTATATGACATTGTATCAAGCAATTGTTATCCTATACTTTCCAGTGCATCTTCCCATTACTTTCCTTATCACAAAAAGTCAGATGGGGGTGTAAGAGAGAGTTGGTTTGTTTCACAAGAGCACCAAATCAACTTTAATTGTGTAACCTGAGCTTGCCAGTATGAGTTTGAATCCCACGCAAAAGTAGCAACTGTTTGGAAACAGCTTTAAGGAACTTAAATAACCATCTCATTTTTCAAAACAGACAAGGCCATACATGAGATAAGAAAGGGTCATGTTACAAGTTTGTGCCACCCTCAGAAAGCTTGGGTGCCACACCTCAGACATCTCTATGTCTTATTACAATAAGTAATCATCACTTGAACAAGACTGATTGTTGATGAGGCACACATGGTTTTCATTTTAACTGTGTTCCCCTGCTTTAAATTGGCCCCACATATAAAAGTTTCTCCTACAACCTTAAGCTTTACCTGTGTCAGAAAACTGCTTGATCCCAAAGGGGAAATTTGGACCTATTTGTGTTCATGTGTTAAGAGCGGTAGAACCAGGTTCGCGTCTCCGCTCCTCCACATGCAGCTGCTGGGTGACCTTGGGCCAGTCACACTTTTCTGAAGTCTCTCAGCCCCACTCACCTCACAGGGTGTTTGTTGTGGGGGAGGAAGGGAAAGGAGAATGTTAGCCGCTTTGAGACTCCTTAAAAGGGAGTGAAAGGTGGGATATCAAATCCAAACTCTTCTTCTTCTTCTAGAATGCTCACTCTGTGTTGCTCTGTATGGATGTAGAATACAAGCAGAAGAAGACTACAGGATACCAGCCTTTTTAAATAGGCTTTGAAGTACATACGGAACAGTATTTCCCCCCTGTGTTGTTACAGGAGGTATGTGACCATGATAGGGATCCTGACAGTAACAGACAGAAAAAGAGGGGGAGTACACAGTCCCCATAGCAGAGGAAGGGGAGGAAGGAGTTAGCAGCTGCAGAACAAGCCTGAAACCATCTTGCATCTAGCAAAATTATGTGTCACTTACAAGCAACATCAGTATGTTTTCTGGGGGAAACAGTCAGGCACATGTTTATTGGGGAAAATCAAAGCAGACGGCAATAAGGATAGATCTGGTGAGGAAAGCCCAGGGGTCTGCACGTTGGCTCTTTATTAATCTATGATCTCAGGCATCTTAACATTTCAGTATTTTCTGATACAGTGTCTCATTGTTTTACATCTTTCTCACATTCTGAATATGAGAGGTTTAAGATACAGTTCGTAACTGACCGCTGTTTAGGCACATTTGTTTCTTACAGGAAGCAAGTTCTAGAAATTCTAGCTTCTTCTTTTTGCAACCTGACCCCAGTCCAGCACACAAATTGTATAACATCTTTGTAAACTGCTTTTACAAGATACTTCATTTCTTACATCTCCTATTTTTATGTTACACTGGCAGCACTGTTGCTGCTGAATGACCAAATTAAAAAAGCCTACTAGCAATGTGTGAAAGGGTTCCTTTGGTTGCCAGTAGTCCAAACTAAGAAAGGTTTAGCTAATGCCATACTTACATGTGCTTGAAATGCATGGAATGCTCCCTCTTACAAATTGCTTCTCACATTGCTGAAGAGGATACAGTGTGAGGAAGAGTTCATAGTGTAGTAGAAAAGCAAATGCTTTGCATGCAGAAGGTCTACATTTCAATCACTAGCCTCTCCAGGGAGTACTGGAATAGACTGCTGTCTGAAATCCTGTAGAGCCACAGCCAGTCTGTGTAGTCCATGTTGAGATAAATGGACCAATGGGCAGACTAGGTATGAGAAGTTTCCTGTGCTCCTACGGCATGTCCTTAATGCTTCCAGGAAACATTAGTATATCATAAAACTGGAAGCCAAGAATTATATGGGTGGCATTCAACTAAGTTTTACCCAGAGTAGAGCTACTGAAATTAATGAGCATAATGAAGTTAAGTTCATTAATTTCAATGGGTCTACTCTCAGTAATACAGTACTTAGTTGAATAATGACCTGTGACTCCGTTGTTTTGGTTTAAAGTTTTAATCTATGGCAACAGCATATTGTTTCCCTGACAGGGGAGTTGATGATTGTTCTTTTTCTTTCTTTCCCCCCTTGTCTTTAACTTAGTTGTGAAGGAAAATAGGAAGTAGTCCCAGCAAGCACAGCTAGTGGCCAGGAATGATGGGAGTTGTAGTCTAACAGAATCTGAAGGACATCACATTGTCTATTTTTGCTTTAGAATGCCGTTTGCAGACTTTTGTTTTATATAGTTGTGACTAATGGGTGTTGGTTTTATGGTCCATCTTAATTTCCAGTAAAGCAAATCTTCTGACTATACTGAAGATTGGTTGTGATGGGATAGTAATATCTATCAGGTGTTGCCTATGTAGCACCCTCCAGATGTAGTTGGACTCCAATTTCCATCAACCTCACCAGCTATAGCAAGTGGTCAGGAATGATAGGTGTTGGAATTCAACAACATCTGAAGGGAATCATGATGGCTGCCCCGATATATATAGATAGGTATGTGTGTAGGGTTATTGCTGAAAATATTTCACTGCTTTTTCTACAGTATGAAGGCTACACAGAATCATCATAATATCCCCAAAACAAGCCTTAGGACCAGAGAGGTAGGGAAGCAAAGGTTGGGGTGGAATATTAATTTCGAGAAGAGTAGTATAGAAAATAAGATGCACTTACAAAGACTGCTAATTGTACTCTGGCCTCAGGGGCGACTGCAGGCTGCAGGTAGGGTTCTGCCTGCATGGCTGGCTGATATCACTGTGACCTTCAACTGGCCATGGGGGCTGCCAGGTTGGTCTGCAAAAACTGAAATTCAAATGGTCCAATCACAGCCCTTGGGTGGGCACTGCTTTGGCAATGGACCTGTTGGAGCCAATCTTCTATCAAGTCTGTCACTGCAGCATAAAAGCTGGCTGCACTGAGAGCAGGCAGCATGATCAGAATTGGACGTCCTACCTCCCCCTGCCCATATGCTGGTGGTTCTGTCTGGAGGTAAGCGGACAGTGCATGTGTATGGCCTTGCTATGGAATTTATCAGTTGCCAGGGAGGAATTTGCCTGCAGATGAATTGGGCCTGTCTGAGGGTTTTGCCTTCCTCGTAGCAACTGTCACAACTTTTGGCTGAAAAGGGCATTGGATTGGATCCTTAGTCTAAGTTAGGAGATGGGTGGGTACGGGTGGGTACCCCAACCCCAATCCAGGATCAAATTCAAAGTACATTGGTAAAGAGGTCCAGGGGTAGGGTTCTGTCCAAAAGCCCATGTGCTATAGAACACCCAAATGACAACCTTGTTGCCCTAATTGATTTGTGTTATGGGGAAATCCTTAACCCATGGTCAACCCCGACGGAGTTATCAGCCATCAACCAGGTTGGCTGCTTCAGGATACATGCCCAGTGCCTATGCCAAAGCCTACTTACACCTGTAATCGATAATATTGTGGCAATTTAGACCCCAACCCGGTGTCATGACATTTTTCTGCTTCCACCCAACCTGCCCCCCTCTCCCTCTGTCTCACTGCACAGAGTCCCAAAGTCTGAGTTCCATTACAGAAATGGTCAGAAACATAATATGGGCACAAAAATATCATTGAGCTTCCAGAATGTGATCCAGAATCAGTCTTATATACTAGGTACAGAACTTACCAGAATCCATCAGATTCCTCCTGTTTTGGAGGATTCCTCAACATTTTAAAGTATGGCACACACACATAGAAGATTCTGCACTGGTACGGAACAATTAGAAGTCTATAAGCATAGATTACTGTGTCAACCAACAGCTATAAAGATGGTTTATAAGATCAGGCAGGTTCCAGATTTAGAAACTTTTCTCCAGCCTCTTTAAGGACTGGCAGCGGGGATTATAATTCTGACACATTCATTGAGCTTCAGGTATTTCCACACAGAAATAGAGCTAAGCTTAAAAACAAAACAAGACTATTCAGAGAGAAAAACACAGCAGTTGGCAATATTGTTATTCCTTCTACTTTAAAAACAAAAGGCCTGCAATTGATATACGCTGATTTTGTGTCCTATGCTCAGCAGACCAAATCCTGCAATTCTTAATCGGGGATGGTGGGAAAGGAATGGACAGGATCTTCCACAAAAACATGGTGATGGGATCTTGATTGCCTGTTATTTCCAATTTAAATAATATTCAAGAAATGCAAGCCACCTTAATTAATGCAAGCAGTATTTGTGCCATTTATCTTTCCTTCTTGATTCAGTGTTTGTCTCTTTGTCTCTGTGACTAGAACGGCATGTAGGTCTTTTTGTTAACTGGAATTTCATAAATAAATAAATAAATCACATTTCCAAGCAAATCAGTCTAGTGGAAATGAAACTTATGATGTTTTAATTAAGCTAGAATGTGTCTGTTAAATATTTTTATTTTTTTAAAAGCAGGCAATTTGAAACTTGAAATGAAGCCTGGTTGCTGTTTATTGGTAGGCCAGAGATGGACTATAAAAGCATTTCAGGTCTCAATTTGAATTTCATAGCAGCTTTGAAATTTATAAGTGCCAGAGTGACAATTAGCTCTTTATTTTTCCCCCTACTAATAATTCAAAAGGTTTTGCTTTGTGAATACACTCTTCTCTACACAAAAGTGTTTTGGATTTTATATTGGCTTGGAGAGGAAAGATAAACCTTAATGAAGACTAAAATGTAGTAAAATGAATGGAAAAAATAGCCCCCAAAACAAAATATAATCCACTATATCCAATGATAACAAATACAATACCATTTGATTTTTCTCCTTCTGTTACCACTCCTTTTCGAACACAAATGCTAGGTAATGGCTTTAAAACAGTATATTTATATTCTGGGACTGTTAAAATACATGGAAATACATGGAATATACACAGATTTAAAAATGCATTCAGTGGAAGTTTGTTATAGTCTACCACAATAGATCATTTAGAAAGACATAATTCCAGGGGCGTAGGAAGGGGGGGGGGTCGCCCCAGGTGCCATCATGAAGGGGGTGACAAATTTTCGATGAACAATTACTGCCCTACTAGGGCAGTTCATAAAAGACTTTTTTTTTAAAAAAAATGCCTGCTCCAAAGGTCTTATCTTACTACACTAGGGATTATATAGCTATATATGAAATTTCATGCATATCAGTTAATATCTTGACCCTCCTCCACGAAAATAGCTGTTTACTTGGCTGTTTCCCTATGTCGTGAAGGCTGAAATTTCAATTCAGTGCAGCAGGGGAGGGTGGTCCCAGAGCCCTAGCGCCACCATCCCAAAGAGGATAAAATGGGCGGACTTTGGTACTCTTTTGTCCTCCCCTCCCCCAATGTCTTTCTCTCTATCTGAGTTGGTTCCCTGCCTGTTACGTTACATGCGGGGAAACCCGTGTGGGGTTCCTCTCTGTGTAAAGTCTTCAATCTCTTCCTGCGCACGCCTGACAAATCTGCCCCATTGTCAAAATTTATCTTTTCCCCCACCTCCAGTGTCCATTGTTGTGTGTCCTGGCTGAGAGGAAAAACAGAAGACGGGTGGCCATCGGTCAGGGATGGTCTAGTTGAGATTCCTGCATTGCCCCAGGGGTTTGGCTAGATGACCCTCAGGGGTCCCTTCCAACTCTACAACTCTCTGGAGCAGGCTTGTGCAGAGTTTTAGGTACAAGTTGGATGCAAGGGGTGCATAGGATTGAAGCCATCTTATGCACTGTCAGATCGGGAATAAGTCCCACTGATCATGATGAGACTAGATTGCTGTTGTGAGTCCTGTTTTTTAAATACAGTGGTGCCCCGCAAGACGAATGCCTCGCAAGACGGAAAACCCGCTAGACGAAAGGGTTTTCCGTTTTGGAGGTGCTTCGCAAAACGAATTTGCTATGGGCTTGCTTTGTAAAACGAAAATGTCTTGCGATTCCTGGGGTTTTTTCCCCCTCCCAGCCTTTTTCCCAAGCCCCTAAGCCGCTTAACAGCTGTTCGCTAAGCCGCTTAACAGCTGATCAAAGCTGCTTATCAGCTGATCTAAGCCGCTAATAGCCTTTTAGCAGCTAATCCGCTAATCCCTTAAGCCTTTAATAGCCGCTAATAGCCTTTTAGCAGCTAATCCGCTAATCCCTTAAGCCTTTAATAGCCGCTAATAGCCGCTAAACCGCTAATAGCGCTAATCCACTAATTCGCTAATGGGCTTGCTTCGCAAGTCGGAAAAAAACGCAAGACGAAGAGACTCGTGGAACGGATTCTTTTCGTCTTGCGAGGCACCACTGTAAATGTTTTCCTTTTCAGATAATACAGAGCATGGTGAAATCACAGTAAATAAAACCTCCCCTTCAGTAGTTTCAAGCAGTTTCAGGTTCCACATAATATCTGTACTGCATTGTTTACAGTGACAGCACCTGCACTTTGGAACTCCCCACCTGTTGCAACAAAGCACGTGCCTTTGCTAGACTCTTTTCGGGCACCTGCTAAAACCATTCTTCTTTAGGCAAGCATACCTAGATGCTTAGGAAGTTGAAGTAATTTTAATCTTGATATTTTAGCTTTTGTATGTTTTCAAGTAGGATTGTTAATATTTCTTGATTTTACTGCTGTGGGGTTTTTTTTGTTTTTTGTTTTGGTAAACCACTATGCAGGTTTTTAAAAATAAATTTTATTAAATAAATAAACAATAAAAATAAATAAAATAACACAAGCCAAAACACAATCCATCCTGTAGATTTAAGTATCTGTCCATAGTCGCCTACTTGTTATCAGAGGCCCAGAATCTACATTCCTTTGTAAGAAAACATGAAATAACGTAAAACCATTTTTGGTGGCCAATAAAAATAAAAATGTGGGGGGGGGGGGTGACAAGAAATTTTACGCACCTGACCTTCCTGTGCCTCTGCATAATTCATGCAAATGCCCATGCTTACCTGCAATTCTGGAAACAATAGTTGCATCATGCCCCCCTCCAACATGTTAATCAAGGCGAGTAGATCATGCCCACTTATCCCCCACTATGTGCAGATAGATGGTTATGTGCTGATAGATCTTATCTGCATTTTAAATTGTAAACGCTTTATTCCATGTGTTGTGTGCAGTTACATGTACATAGGGTTTATTCATGAAGATCAGGGTAGGGACAGGCATGATTTTGCTCTGATCTGCACAAATCAGCCTATTTGCTATGGTCATCTGCACAAGGCTCAGGTGTTCTGTTTAAGATGTGGCTTGGAAACACAGAAAGCTATCTTTCTGTTGGTCCACATCCCTCATTTCTACATAAACTGAAGTTCAACGGCTCTCCAGAGTTTCAGGCAAGTGTCTTTTCTCTGCCCTCCCTGAGATGCCAAGGACTGAACTTGGAACATGTTGCATGCAAACTATGTGCTTTACCGTTATGGCTCTTCAGATATTGTAATGGTGATAGTTAGCCTTCCATTTGCTCTAATTCTGATGAGATTGACTGATCTCCCTTCTCAAAAACAAACATCCCCTTTTAAGCAAACCACAATTCCCCAGCACATCTTAACTTAGAGAATTGTGATTTGTTCTGCATCTAATTACTGAACAAGCTGCAATCTGAAGCTGCAGTTTGAGCAACGCTTATCATCTTGCTCCCTGGCTAGAGTTAAAACAAATCATAGTTCCCTGATCTAGGCATAACTGGAAGCTGTGGTTTGTTTAACAGAAGCAGAAGCCTCCAAACTTCTCCTTGTAGTTGTGACAGAGGGGCATGTGAGTCTGATGCTCATCACAGCTCACTGATGTAGCAGGACACAATAGTATGATATTATATCTGAAAAGGGCCATTAAGAATTGGCTAGAAACACATTTCCTGCTGATTACTGCAGTTTTGACGACCACTACTACTACTAAGTAATATAATCTAGGTTCCTTTTATTTGAAAAATAGGAAATACTGATTTTATATATACGGTTCTATCAAACTATGTTCTACCTAAAGTTGACCCACAGAAATCAGGACCCAAGATTGTCATATTCATTAATTTAAATGGATCTATTCTGAGCATTACTAACATCATTTAAATTTATATCATGCCTTTTCTTTGAAGATCCCAAGATGGCTGGCATTTATTCATGCAAAAGTGTTTAAAATGCACATGAATCTCTACGTGTTATATAGACTTAGTGACATGAGTTTACAACCACAGGTCACAATCCCAAAGCTGTGAAGAGCCATATATATTTGAGCAAGGGTAAGGTATATGACCCTCAACAGCATGGAGCTTTTGCTGATAAAACACTCTGTCTAAGATGTGCTTCAGCTTTGTGTACTTCTATGGGGAAGGGGGGGATAAGCGCTGCATGCATTGGTTTTTTAGCATGTCACCACAAATAAACAATTTTATCTGGTTTTGGTGGCATGCTGGAAACCAACCTGTGCAGAATAGACATCCACTACTCCCATCCCCTGCCTGTGCAACCAGAGTGGGAACTCGATGTGAGACAAATGTTTTCCATACATGATTGTGTTACTTGGAACTAAGGATGTTTGCACTGCTGTATTGCTTTAAAATAATAATAATAATAATAATAATAATAATAATAATAATAATACTCATTTAGGGTGCAGAACTAAGCAGGAAAAAATCCCAATAAATTGTGCCCTTAATTGATAAATTTGCTGATTAAACTGATTAAAGCCTGTGGCCCTAGTTTCCCCCTCTCTGTTTTAAGCTCAGTCGCTTCAGTGCTGTGCTGTGTTTCAAACAGCAAGTAAAGAGCTGGTTATTTAATGCCAACTTTACTTTTTCTTAGCATGCGTTTATATGCAGCCCACCCCTTTTATCCCATATACCCCCAGGGTCAATAGGATCACTGAGGAAGCCAGACTGGGAACAACACAAAACATGATTACTCTTCTGGTTTTCCCTAAATGCTCTAGGTAGCCGTCACTTTATCCTGCGTACACCACATTCCATTACTGCCCAACCTAATAAAGACTTCTGTCACTGCGATAGCTTTTCATCTTCAAGGCTCCTTTCTCCTCTCCTGATAATGCTGCCAACTCCACTCTCTGTAAATGAGCTCATGCGAACACTTAATTTTCAGCTTGTGAAAACAAACCGGCCACCACTCAGTGTCGGAGCTTGAGGGGGTAGTGTTCTGTCTTCAAAGCTAGAGCAAAGCATTTGAAATGGATTAAAACTAAACCAGGAAGTTTAGCGCAGAAAAAGAAAAAGAAGCAGAGCCATCACGCTCCCTGCCTCTGCTTGCTTGCTCTCTTTCTTCCAGTTGAAATCAGTTTCTTCTACTCTCAAACTTTTTCATCTCAATCAAGACAGCGAGCCAACATTCACACGGGCAAACACATTTAAACTGAGCAGTTTGCAGGCAGGACAGATGGCTATCCCATTACAATACAGTCAATTTGAAAATAAGTGAATTGCTGCGACATCTTCTCCATCCAAACAGTAACAGAATTTAATTTTCTTGCAAGCAGAGGCATATGCTTGCATCTGTTTACAATATGACTTTGGCCAAATTTGAGCTGGCAGGTTGCAGTCAGATACATTTGTATGAGAAAATCTACTGAATATAAGAATGGCTGGTTTGAAAAGGTGACTTGTTTAACTACCCTCCCACTATTTGGTTCTGCATTTTGCTTCCCTTCCAGGTACCTGACTTAATTTGCCACCCTCAGATATGAATCCCATTCATGGTCTGGAAAGTACACTGCCAAGAGTACAGTGGTACCTTGTGTTGCAGACGCTTCAGGTTACATGTTTTTGAGTTGCATACTTGGGTTACTTCCGGGTTTCGGTGCTTTGCGCATGCCCAGAAGACCAAATCGCGACCCACGCGTGCGCAGACACGGTGCTGTGGATTGCGAACACTGCGAGTTGCGAACGTGCCTCCCGCACGGATCACGTTCGCAACCTGAAGTTCCACTGTACTTAGTACAAAGAGAGACTAAGTTCACAGAGCACTGCCTAGTGGATTAGGCTGGTGAATTAGGATTCAGACATTTCATCATCCATATAGCTACAGGTACACTACTGGTTTGGTGCAGTTTATTATATTTATATATCACTTCACACGTCCAAAGGTGTCTCAATCAAAAGGAAGGATCAGGTAGCATGTGTCTTTTTTAATACAGAGGCAGCCAACATGGCGCTTATCAGATGTTGCTGAAGTAAACCTCCTATCATCCATGACCATTGATGAAAACTGATGTCCAACAACATTTGGAGGGTACCATCTTGGCTGCACCTGTTCTAATATTTTTAATGGCCACAGCTACATGGGTCTGAAACTCAGGCTAAGAGGAGAGGGAAAGGGAGAGGGGGAGAGAGAGAGAGAGAACGAACACAAAATGCATATGTTTAATCAGCCCAAGGCCTTGTTGAAGAGAAATGTTTCTCTGGGAGGAGCCTCTCCTGGAGGAGGTACATGAGGAATGATGATCAGAGGGCCTGGAAAGGTTCATATGAGGAGAGGCGGTCCTTGAGGTATTCAGGTATTTAAGGCTTTATACATCAAAACCAGCACTTTGAAATGGGCCCAGAAGGTAACTGGCAGTCAGTGCAGTTGGGCCAGGATCAGTGTAATATGCTCAAACCATCTTGCCTCTTTCTATTACTGCTCTACAGAGAAGGACTGGTTGCTGAAAATAACTTAGGCCCCAAGTACCTGAAAAAGTGCCTCCTTCCCTATAGAGCTTCTCAGGATCAGCATAGGAAGCCGCTTTGGTAGTTCCATAGTCCTCACACAGTCATGGGGGCAGCCCAATATACTATATTCTCTGTGGCAGTTCTGGAAGTTCTGGAATTTCCTCCCAACAGAGGTGCATCTGGCACCTTTGTTGTGTCGTTTTCATTCACCTTTGACACCTGGTGAGTGTCAGAGAAGCTAGCTCTTGATTCAAGGAAACCAAAACAGCTCAGGCCTAGTGATCACAGCAACTCTTTCCAGAAGAACTTGCCCCAAGGAGGCAGTAATGAGGACTGAAGGTTCCCGCATTCCTACCTCTCTCTAAAACTCCTCAGCAGCAAGCTGAGGCATAATAATAATAATAATAATAATAATAATTTATTATTTCTACCCCGCCCATCTGGCTGGGTTTCCCCAGCCACTCTGGGCGGCTAAAATAAAATAAAATAAAAACTTCCCTGAACAGGGCTGCCTTAAGATGTCTTCTGAATGTCAGGTAGTTGTTTATCGCTTTGACATCTGATGGGAGGGCGTTCCACAGGGCAGGCGCCACTACCGAGAAGGCCCTCTGCCTGGTTCCCTGTAGCTTTGCTTCTCGCAATGAGAGAACCTCCAGAAGGCCCTCGGCGCTGGACCTCAGCGTCCGGGCAGAACGATGGGGGTGGAGACGCTCCTTCAGGTATACTGGTCTTGTCTCTCTTTGCTCCACCCTTTTCATTCCTCTCTGTGTTCTGGGAGACTAGGGAAGACGGCAGCTGGTCACAGCAGGAAGGGAATACCCCCTCAGCGGCCTGCCTCCTCTCCAGCCTGCGCTTCTACCTCCAATTCTGGACTGCCCTCTGCCAGCGCCTCTTCCTGCTCACTAAAACCTGTTACCTGTTCAACTTCCTTCCAGTCTGCTCCTTCTTCTTCCTCTGACCACACATCGTCGTCCCACTACCAATTCCCTGGCTCTGAGGTTCCTTCCTTCGGGGGTTCTCTTGGGGGTTCCCCAACTGGTTCCTCCCACCACTCCTCTGCATTCAGCCAGTCCATGGCACCTCTTAGATATAACCTATTCTCTTGACTGTAATACATTTCAACTGCTTTTAATATTATATTTTTAAATGGTAATCTGCCCTGTTACCTTACAGTGAACTCTAAATTTATTATTAATATTATGATTGCCACAGTTGAGATGGAAGAGTGTGCAGCTCTGCCTGGACATGGAAACAGTTTTTTTTTAAAAAAAGGAACAGTCTGTTTTCATCTACCTATTCTTTTGAACGGCTAACATGAGTTTTGATATATCCACGACTCCTAAGAAGCTGAACCTTACTTTGTCATAGGTAATGGAGTAGCATCCCCCACTACAACTGAGAATGCAAGGCGGCCTATGTAGCACACACAGCTATGCTCTCTTAACACTTGGGGAAGGGCTCTAGTTTGGCGATGGTGTATCTAATCTGCATGCAGAAGGTTCCAGGTTCAATCTCCACCAGTCAGTGAAGCTGATACTGAGCTAGATGGATCAATTTCTCCAGTGCACCTGCTTTCTGCCTAGGGTATTCTAGGCTCTAGAATACTCAGCAGTTTCTTATGTTCCTGTGGTGTTGCTCTTTGCACCTGTTGCCTGAGGCAGTTGCTTCAAGCTAACTATTGGTAGGGCCTCCTTACCTGACATTATGCTTTGTGATAGCTGTCTAGAACCTCACAGCATATCTGAATTCATGTGGAAACAATACATCTGGCTTCACTGTGTGTCCAGTCACTACAAACTTCATGCACAGGGAAGATGATCAAGTAGGATTCTAAATCAGCCAATATGTATTACAGTGCCATCAGAATGCACCTTATTTGATCTCATTTTTAAACTGCTGGATTTTTTCATAAAGACTTTCCTAAGCCCTGCTCCTTTAATGTTTTTAATTGTGAAACATTCGTCTCCAACTCCTAACTTATTTTAAAAAATAGATTACATTTAAAAGCAGGAGGGGGGGGGACCCTTCCTCTGTTTTTATCCCTCAACTGCTACAATTCTCAAACGTCTTCCATATTTTCAGCTATTATCCCTTTCTTTGCAAGGAACCCACTTAATAATGTTCACTCTAACAACCTCATTTATTTTCCAGAAAATTAACTCAGTTTCAACCCTGATTAATGATTTCATCTAAATGAATCAAATTAAAAATTGAAAATTATATTTCAAAAGCCAAAGGGAAAAAAATTGACCATTTCCAGTTAACAAATGATCCTTTCAAATATTAAAAGATGACCATGAAGAGTATGTGATAGTAATGAAATCTAGCTGGGGCCTGCTGCTTATCTAGGGTTCAGGAAGGAGGAGAAAAGGGTGGGGGGAAGCTGTATGCATTGTTAACACAGAATTCTCTTGGGATACCAAAATGACTTCCACTAAGTCTCTGCCTGTAATCAGCACACCAAAATAATATAAGAAATTCAGACTTAATTAAACGGGTAGTGCTGGAGAGTTGCACTACTGCTAAAGAAGGATTAGGAAAGTACACAGTACAAGTAATTGTGTCTCTTAACAAAACCTAGAGAAACAATTTAACCAATCAAAACTACTACTGATTTGTTGAAATATTTAGGGAAGGAAAAAGAAGTTAAATCTTTTTAGTGTATTCATAATACCTGCCATACTAATCTTAAAACGGAAACAGTGCACTGGCCATAAATCTAATTCATGGCAATGAAATGCCATTGCATCCCATGTGCAATCCTATACATGTTTACACGGAAACAAGTCCCATTCTGTTCAGGAAATGTGTTTGGGATTGCAGTCTAAATGAGGTTTATGTTCTGAACTGATTAGTTTTTTCTCTGCCTCCTCCAGAAGGATCCTTTATTACAGGGGCTCCTAAACTTTTTTGCTCCATGCACACTATAAAATTGCTGGGTATCATGGCAGACCACTTTTTTCTGCCTGTGGTAGCAACTATAATGAACTATGCTACATGATGTATGATTTTTTACAAATGGCCTGAGGACCACCTGAGTGCAGCTCGCAGAACAATGGTTCTGACTACAGTTTGGAAACACCTGCTTTTTCGCAAGTTAAGCCTTTATTGCGGAATATGTCTTGCTTGCATTTAAAGCTATTTTTTCTCTGATCCCAATTTCTCCAGCACATCTGCTTTCTGCTATTCTAGGGTCTAAAGTATACAAACTAATCTTTGAAAGCTGGATCTATTGGTTCCTCCCAACTCTGTTAATTTCATTCCACAAGCATAACCTGTTTTGTAACCATAATATCCCTGGTATTGGCAAAGACCTCGGAAAGCCACGGGACAGTCGCTGTTTCACAAACACATGGCTTCAAATGCTCTGCTGCAGTGTGATTCTATTTCATAAAAACTCTTTCTAAGCCAATGCCAGAAGTCAAGTTTAAGTGGATAAATGTATTGTTCTATGTGGATGGTTTCGTTCCCAGTCTGGAATTTCTAATGTGGAACTGTAGATTCAAAGCATCATAGAACTCTCCATTCCATAAACATCTCCAGCTACATTCATCACACACACACACACACACGTGTGTGTGTCTGTCTGTGTGTATGTGAGATGTAAATATTTTAACAACTAATATATAAACAGAAGGTTTCAGATTGGACATTAACAGCTGAACGTATGGTACCATACTGATACTGCACCATTATGGAAAATATTCAAAGGTGACTTACGTGAGTGGAAAGTACCCCAGTTTACACCATTTCCTCCTCCTCATTGTAATACGTCACATCCCTAAACCACACCATTTCCGTTTCTGACCCTCAAGATGGAAGAGGAACAATCAGAAAGAGGGCTCCAGTGGGCTGGAGGAAGACAGGAAAGTCTCACAACACAAATAAAATTCTACTCATCCTTCACTGGATTAACCTTATGCTAATAGTTAGATGCTCCAGGTTTATGGAATGGATATAGCAATAAGCATAACACTTATATATGTCAGTTTATGGATCAGGCATTGACTTCGTTTGGGCTGAATTCCCTATCTGGATAAAAAAGAACTCTGCTAATAATAGTCACTGGAGAAACCATGATGAAAAATTATGGAAGAAGTGAGCTGTATCATAAATGTGGAAAAGCATTGCAGATTGACAAGCTGTTTAAAATGCCAAATATTTGTTGGAACCTTGTTCTTTGCAGTGATGGTATAATGTCTTTCTAATTCTAAAGTAATTCCATGGTTTTGACGCAATGGTTGCTATGAACATTTATTTTTGGGCATCATCCAGCTTTTCTAATCTGAATTTTCCATTAAGGAAAATCTAAGACTGAAGTCCTATGCACACTTCCTCCAACATATGTCCTTTAGAATACAGTGAGACAAACTTTTCAGTAAACACACATGAGATCATGTTGCAACTGCTAAACTGGAAAGACCAATACATTTTTATAAAACAGTAAGCACATTATGATATTTAATACTGTAATTATGATTTAAAAAGAAGATCCAGGTGTCATGCATCATGATAATAGGGCTTAGATCAAAATTACAATTATACATTCTACTGATTGCAGATTTGCTGTATACATATAGAAATTCTCTCTCTGCTGCCAGAGAGAGATACGGGAGATGCCATCTAATATTTTCATAAACCCCTTTCCCCCTACATGTGTGTAGTTGTTAACTACAATTTATTACAATTTTACTGTATATCCAAACCATGTTTTTGTGAACTACTGATACAGTAATTATATTAACTATAAATTTAGGTGAAATGCAAGTCAGGGAATATTACAGCGACTGAATGTGGTCTAAGTATTGTGTATTTTAAAGGGATCTGATAAAGGAGCTTCACGAAAAACCACATGAATAAGTAATAGACAAAGGGTAAAAGAATAAACAAAAGACAGTCTCTCATCTGTACAAGTTCAGAATGTGTGAGCAGCATAAATCAGGCAAGAATCCTTAAAGGGCAGGCAGGGAGCAGTGAAGTTGCTGCTATCTGCGTAATAACATGAAAGTTGATTTTAGTTTATTTGTTTTTCCTTCATTGTTTCCAGATAGTAGTCCGAAGTTAGGGGAGGGGGGGAGAGAAGAGATATAAAGCGCATGAAAACAAATTCACATCAGTAGTATAAAACAAATCAGAGGGTAGTAATAAATGTCAGTGCTATAGCGGCAAAGACGAGTCACTGTTTTTCCTCATACTTAAAGTGAAATACCTAGCTGTTATCTTTGTGCCTGCAGAGCCTCCCTATTGTAGATTCAATAATACAAGAGGCTTCTTATCAGCAGTCAGGGTGACTGATTGGAGCTGTGATATGTTTAGACAATGCACTGTGTTTAACTGAATTTACAGATGCCCCAACTCAGACCATAGTAGTAAACGCCAGAGACTAATAGGAAATTAAACATGTACAATGGACTAACTCCATTTGCTCTCTCACACTGTAATGTGTTTAGTTAACTTACTCATAGTCACACTTTATCTTTTTCTCCATGGATTCACTGGGATATGTTTCAAATTGGTCAAAGATTAAATCTTCCTTTCTATTCGCCCCCAAAACTATTTTATTGCTGCATTCCCTTATTATTTGCCACTCTTTTTCTTGCACAGATAAGCTAAACAAGATGACCCCAGGTATATACTCTCCCAACCCAATTATCAGATAGCCAAGAAGTAAAGCAAAAGGTATGGAAGACAGCATAATATTAATATTAATATAGCAAGAGTGGAACAAAAATCAGTACATATTTGAAAGCAGTGGTATATTTAGCTCATTTGAAATTAAAATGTGAATATTAATGTAACTGGTGAGTAGCACAAACACATACAGAACAGTATGAGAAGATAAACTGCAAGGCCAATTTTAACTGTTAGTTGTTTTAGCATTTCCACTAATGAAAATAGCTTTCAGGAAAGCATATGTTACATTGAATAACAGCATTGTTGTTTAGTAGAACAGACACAGAACATAAGCACAGCTACAAGCCTTCATCTGGTCTACAGAAGGGGATAATTTACTGTTTGATACATTCAAGAATTGATCAGTAGATCTATTGGGGTCTGTTGTCAGGATGTTTTTCAAACTGAAAGTAATATAATAATAACAATGGAGTGGTAATGTGTTTAATGTCCTCAAGAAATATGAAGTGCTTGCCTTGTTATTAATACGCATTGAGCCTGAAGTATAACTGCAAGTATAATTTTTTTTTTATCCATCTCACCTGGGAGAGAAGTAAATAGTTTTTTTAAGAGGCTTTTTTTAAGTATAAAAAGCATACAGAATTGAGGAAAATAAAACAAGGAATCAATTAAAACACATGTCAAGTTCTGGAACCAAGGTGATCAAGGGTCTGGAAACCAAGTCTTACAAGGAATGTTTGAAGGAGCTGGGTATGTTTAGCCTGGAAAAGAGGAGACCGAGAGGAGATATGATAGCCACCTTCAAATATCTTAAGGGCTGTCACATGGAAGAGGGAACATGCTTGTTTTCTCCTGCTCTAGAGGGTAGGATTTGAACCAATGGCTTCAAGTTACAAGAAAGGAGATTCCGACTAAACATACGGAAAAACTTTCTGACACTAAGAGCTGTTTGACAGTGGAACAGTGTCCCTCAGGAAGTTGTGGACTCTCCTTCCTTGGAGGTTTTTAAGCAGAGGTTGGATGGTCATCTGCCAAGGATGCTTTAGCTAGGATTCCTGCATTGCAGGGGGTTGGACTAGATGACCCTCAGAGTCCCCTCCAACTCTATGATTCTAAACATTTGTATTTACTACCCTCCTTAATGATGCTGATAAACTATCTCTGAAAGAAAAGGCTATTAAGATTTCTAGGGTTTAAGAATCTGATCTCTGTTCACATTCATAGGAAAACGTTTGCTATAAATCAGCCTCCCCTTATGGATGAAAATGGTGCAGTCAGGAAAACATGAAAAGCCTTCACTATTACCTAAGCTATGTGAACTGTGATTGCGGAAGATCTACCTAGTCTCCTACATGATGACATTCTGTTGCTATTTGCAGACCTTGTTCTGCCATTAGGTTTTGGACTATTTCTTCCCTGACCTCAGGAAAAGCTCAGTCTAGTCAGAGACACACTCTAGACTAGACACACAAACAATTCCAACAAGAAAGAAAATGGGAGGGATCTAAAGAAAGCAGTGTGGTGCATAAGGTGCTTACAGATGAAGTGAGATGTAAAGGGGGCATATACAGTGCTTTATTTCTGTGAAAATAGGTGCTGGTACACACCATGCACCCCATTCCACTGCCGTTTGCCTGCTTGCACCCCCGTCACCATCCTGCTGCCAATGCCGTTTGCCCACCCACTCGCTTGCTCCCCCCCCCCGTACCTTTGCATGCCACCACCACTGCTTCCCACAGCTGCAGGCACAGCGTCCCAGAGGCACTCTGGCAATTGTAAAAGGGTTGCACCAGAGCACCTCTGTTCTGACGCAACCTTTTTATGATCGGAAGTCACCTTCCTGGGAGGCCCTTTGGTGACTGCAAAAGGGTTGCGCCAAAGAGCCTTCAGGAGGCTATCACATGGAAGATGGAGCAAGCTTGTTTTCTGCTGGCCTGGGGGCTAGGACCCAAACCAATGGATTAAAATTACAGTGGTACCTTGGGTTACAGACGCTTCAGGTTACAGACGCTTCAGGTTACAGACTCCACTAACCCAGAAATAGTACCTCGGGTTAAGAACTTTGCTTCAGGATGAGAACAGAAATTGTGCGGCGGCAGCAGAAGGCCTCAGGTTAAGAACAGTTTCAGGTTAAGAACAGACCTCCAGAACGAATTAAGTTCTTAACCCGAGGTACCACTGTACAAGGAACGAGATTCTGACTAAACATTAGAAGAACTTTGTCAGTAAGAACTGTTTGACAATGCAGCGGCCTCCCTCAGACGGCAGTGGACTCTCCGTCATTGGTTGTTTTTACACAGAGGTGAGATGGCAATTTGTCAGGGATTCTTTAGCTGTGAATTCCGCATTTTGACTAGATGACCCTTAACCTCACCTTCCAGCTCTGCAATTCTTTGATTCTAAGGAATACATATGATATCATGCTAGCACTCAAAGCATATGCCTTTAGCATATGCCTTATTTTCAGATGGAGAGTAATTTAAAATCAATAACACTATTAGAAAATCACTAATAAAAAAATAAAATGTTTAGGATTTTTCTAAAAAAAAGCCTACTTAACTGCAATTCTGTTAATTTCCCCAATGGAAATCAGTAGGTAGATTTCTCAGACAGAATTATAATAAAGCTGGACCATAATAATATAGTCATTTCTTAACAAGATATGTTTCATATTAATAATTCTTTTCAACCAGTGGACAGTGCTATAAATGTTACTTCTCCTAATCAGGTCTGATTGGTATTTGCAGTATGAGACACAGGCAAATCTTTGACCAATCTTTAATTAGTATCACTGATGAAATATTTATTCTTTTAATTTGAATCTGGAAACCCAATGAAGCTATGTTTGCATCTTCCATCAACTTAAATAATATCCTGCTTTATTGCTTTTGTCTTAACTGCAGACATTCTGAAACATTTTCCTATGAAGAATATTCACACTTTTTGGACATCCTTAATGAATTCATAGTTGCTATGGGATATATGTGCAAGTATAAAGTACATATTTGAGACTAATTTGCAGGTCGCAAAAATCTTTCTCTGGAAGTAATGTGCAGCATACCATTGCTCTGATAAAGCAATATGCTTGCATGTCAAAAAGGGGGCTTTGTATATATGGATCCTACTTTGTATGGAAGATCTAAAGATTCACATTCTATATGGAATATTGCTCAGCACAGGGTAGCTGATTGACGCAAGTGCATATCCCACTAAGGTCAGGCAATATCATCTGCTTCAGTGGATACAAGAAGGCTTCCTAAGGTGGTATGGCTGATCTTCCCACTTTCGTCCAGAGCTGGATATACAAACTAAATCTGCATGGAGCCACTCAACCCAGCATTTCAGTAGCTACTACAGACCAAAGTCATGGCTATTTTGTACACTATGTTGTCTACTACCAACATGTCTTTGATATGGATCTATCTAGTAAGGAATCTCAACTAGTCACAGTTCCTTAAAGGATTTTTTTTCCCCCAGGTTTCAGCAGAAGACAAGTGTGGATCTGCAGCCGTAGCATAGTGCATTGGGGCCAGGCACATGCTGTGTCAACTTCCTGGGTCCAGCAACTCAGTCTGAGAGACCGAGAACATATCACTTGGAGGGCACGTGCTGGGATGGACTGATGCCATGGATTATGGCAGGGTTTGCTACACATGGTCTGCTGGATGCCTTGGTGATACAACTCAGGGAAAACAATCTGGGAGACATGAAGGGCATTGATCTCATTTTGGCAGCAGCCACTGATCTTGGGGCCTTGAGAGATCTGAGCTTAACCATATTTTGGTCTGAACACCTGGAGTGGTAGCACTGGAGAGGTGCAATGGAGCTTGCACATATTAACCATGCCCAGTGGAAGGTGAACAAGGCTCCAAGAGGTGCCATGTTTGGATAGCCAGGTTATATGGCACCCAGGCATTACTTTCCACAGAATGGACTTGCATTGACCAGATGGCATGCACCTGTCACCTATGGGCAATAAGGCCTGGTTGATGGATATCTACTGGGGCCTACATGGTTGCAGATGTGAGTAGGCACCACCCAACTCACTATGTCAAAACTTAACACAAGCCCAAGCCATAGCTATTTTGTACACTGTGTTGTCTACTACCAACATGTCTTTGGCATGGATCTACCCAGCAAGGAATTCCAACTAGTCACAGTTCTCTGTGCCATGTACATTTGGATGTTCTGTCCATAGCACGTGAAGAGAAGTTGAGCCTCATGTGTGATGTGTGCAATACAATCCTTTTTGTTGTTTAGTCGTTTAGTCGTGTCCGACTCTTCGTGACCCCATGGACCAGAGCACGCCAGGCACTCCTGTCTTCCTTAGTGTCCTGCAAATGATGTCCTACAATCCTTAGTGTCCTGCAAATGATTATACCGATATACATATTCCAATCCATTTCATAAAGAGAAATGTATGTACAGTACTCATAGGTTTGCTGAAACAACCATGGCTATTGTCTGCATACAATACTTGTTAGCACAACATCTTGCAGTGTTTCTGAAATGGATGAATTAATGTACAAGAAAACCAAGCAGTCCAAATAAATGGTGATTGCAACCTTACTGATGTATATTAGCTAGGTTTAATAATATTAAGTTGGTGGGCAAGTATATACAAAACCTATTTCATGTGCACTCTGCTGCAGCAGCTGGTTTGTAATAATAGCATGTAACAGTTGTAAACATCTGAGATCACTCAGAAAAATAATTGTTTTTCTTTTCCATATTAAGAATCTGCTCTCTCTTGTTACCTAATTTGCTCTCTCCTGTTTTGTAATAACTGCAAAAGTGACTTTATTCTATCCTTTTAATTACCCCGCTTTCTTTATGTAAACTCAAAGTCACTTACAATGAAACAATAAAAAGGCAACAGTAACGTGATGCTAAAAACAGCATCATCCAGCAAGCAGCAGTCTGATTTAAACACACAAGACAACAATGGTAAAACAATGTGTGGTAAAAAGAGGACTCCGTGCCACTCAGGTCACATAAAAATAATGTCAACACCAACATATTCTCTAAAAAATCCCACACCCTTAAGATGCCAAGATTATAAATATGAGGTTAGGTGGGCTTCCTTAGTCAGTATCTGTAACTGAGCCATACTTGAAAAAGCCATGCCTCCTGAACTCACCCTCCATACTTCAGCCTGTGGCAGATTGCCAGGGCAAAACCTTGGATCTTGATTGGCAAAGAGTTCTCCTAGCCCAGGGTTGGCCAAAATAATGCTCTCCATATTGTCATTGTTGTTGTCCTAATACTAGACAGCAGCACAGAGGCTGTACCTACCCTAGTTAATTTCTGCTTCTTCCACCCTCACCCCAGGGGCAGTCAATGATATGGAGTAGGGGTAGGGAAACTCATTATGTGACAATGTCACTTGTTCTTATCTCTGTTTTTTATGGAGGAGAGATGTGCCATTTTCAATGGCAGTCCTCTGTTTTGGGTTACATTCAGCTCTGCCCATAGTTTGCAGAGAATATGACATTGTTGCATATATTCTTCCATCACCCCCCCCCCTTCACCCGTCTATTATAATATTGACCTTAAACTGATATAGTTGTAGTACCACTATGGAGAAATACAACTGCTTCATTTTATATCAATAAAATGCATATTTTCCCTGTGGCTTACCCAGAAAAAGGCATTGCATTATATTAATTCCCTTATTTCAATTATTCTGTAAACAAAAGGAAAGGTGTTCAATTCAGCACCTACAGCTGCTAAGGGGAATTCAACAGGGTAACAGATCATAAGTTAACTACAAATCTTTATATCTGGAGACGATACATGGATAGATAGATAGATAGATAGATAGGTAGTCAGACAGACTATGCATTTTTGGTGATTTGTATTACTACTTTACCAAATTTCCAATGTATAATGATTTATTACAGGATGGTTCAAGCTAAGGCTGGTTACGCTGATGTTTAATCACCATCCGTGTGTTGTCATCCTCCACACAAGTGAAGTCACCTGTCACAGAAGGCCAAAGCTATCACTTATGCCATGTATAATACATCTAGGCATGTGTCTATACAGGAGGTATTACATGATAAATTCATTAGCTTATATCCTGCCCCAAATTGTCTCTACACCTCCTGACCTGTAGAAGTTGTTACCAACTGTGAAGGGCATATCGGCTTCCATTGTCATTCTAAGTGTCATTTTTGCCTTTGAAAAAATACATTCCTTGAGTCTTTCCCTCAGTAAATCCTTGGGCTAATGAAAAGCAAATTCAGAAGATTAATTAAGGAATTCTAAGCAATACAAAATAGGTAATATGATATCTTTTATTGGATAATTTTTAACCTTTCAAGTTACACTAAGGGCTGCTTCAAACACGACAAAATTTCACTCTGTGTACATTCCGTGTTCTGGGAACTGATTGCGGTTTCCTAGAATGCATATACATGTGTATGACTGTCAAACATGATTACATCCAGGTTGCTGCATGCTAATTCTTACACAGAAGTGTTTCCTTTGTAGGGTTTTCATCATGTTTGAAGCAGTCCTCATTCTTTGTGAAGAAAAATGAATAAGTAGTTCATCATTCTTAAGTAGAAGATTTTCTCCTATTATTAAATGAAATGCCCTACCAAATATGATCCAGTAGCAGAGACAGAATGTGCTTTAAGGGCCAAACCAAATGATATGATATTTCATATTTCTGGGGTGGGTGTGTTTAGATACCAGCACCAGCAGGAGACTACTGAGTTACCAATTTTTATTTTTTAAAATTCATATGCTAAGGCTAGAACCAACAACCTTAAATGTAGAAGAATAAAAGGTCAGCCTTTTTTTTGAGCCAGAGAGCTGGTCTATCTAGAGAATTGCTATTCATTTTAGGGGCTCTTCTAATGCTGCGAAATACATTTCCCATGAGCCCCAGCCAATGGGAGGATGATGGGAGTTGTAGCCTGAAACATCTGGAGTGCATAACATTGGCAACCTCTGGTTTATTTTAACTGGCTGCAGGAAAAGAAGCCTCCAGGTGCACTGCTATAGGTTTATGGAGAGCACAATGTGTTTTGAAATCATTGCTTTTGGTCACACAACCACCTTGTGGCATTAGCCTTCAGCTGTATTACAAATGCTTTGAACAACAGTATTATAAGCGTAGAATGCAATTCTTATTAGAGATGTACTCAACTAGATATTAAATTTCTAACAACCACGCCCAAATTGCATATGTAAAGGCTCACATTCTAAGAGTAATAACTAAATGCATAATCTAAATATATAAAATACAGGGATATAGTTTTCAGTGCTTGTGCCTATGGAGGTTGGACTAGATGACCCTCAGGGACCCTTCCAACTCTACAATTCTATTATCCAGTTTGGTTCAGACCATAACACAGAATTTGCTACCTTAAGTTTCAATAATACTTTCCACAATCTGGTGCTGAGCATTCATTCTTCAGCCTCTGCAATAAAAATTCTTTTGCTTTTTATTACAGAAATACTTCCATGGAACCTTCCCGCTGCATATGTGATCCATTTTATACCACACACCTTGGATTAAATGCTACCTTTCTAACCATTTCTTTCAAATTTCTATCTGGAAGCAAAGCAGTTAAAAGTTTTACAAAGTGCTAAGAGGTTTCAGATATTCTGTTTTCCCCCCTTTTAAACTTGAATAATTGATAAGTTATTAATCAATATGTTCCTTTACTTATGGCCTGCTTCCCCCCTCCCCAACTAACCTACATCACGATATCAGTTTACACAAAGAGCAACTTCCTGTTTAACTACTACACTAAAATATCACTTACAAGCCCTTTTCAGCTCATGTTGTCTATGTTGCACTAAATGCGAAAACTGTCTCCCTGATTCTGCACCCTGCTTTCCAAAAAAACACACCGCTTGCAGATCAAAGGAAGACGATTTATGCTTTCATCCCAGCTGACGGACGATTAAATTAAAACAGATCAGCAGTACAGTGCATGGGCAGGTGGCTTTAGCCGCCACTGTCGGCCTCAGAGCGATTAAATTGCGGTGGAGATGGAGGGCCTTCCGCTCTCATTCCCGCACTTTCAGATCAAACGGTGACAAATGAGATGTTACTGCTCTTGTAAAGCAAGGCTACAATCTGTCAAAATCCAACATAATTTGTGACCCTATGTGACATCCTCCTTCTCTTTTTTTACCCTGACATTTGAATACAGTGATTGTGCTAGAGTCAAGTCCATTTAAGTGGATATAGTCAATTCCATCTAAAGGAATACAGTCCATTGGCTCCAACATGGTAACTGAATATATATCTGGTTAGCACTTCCACGACCCTACATGTTAAGAGCAATAGTATTAACAGTGAATTCTAATTCCACCCCCATCCACAAAGTTTTACAGTTTGACAGCTTGAACACTTAAAGCAAAACTAGTTGCATCAAATGGATTTATTTTTATTGCTTAAATGACAGTATCAAAATAATGTAATGCATAGTCCTTTCAGTTACAACTGTGCTGGAAAGCATTCCTGCATTGAGCAAAAGTGCTTTGAAAGAGTTGGTTCTAAAAATTGACCGAGTCAATTAAAATGTCTTCGTGGCATGCTTAAATGCCTCGCAAACCCTACTTAATGTGGCTCTCTTTTATTTTCGGTTTAATGGGTGAGCTTACTAGCATACCATGCGTGAACCATAAAGGGACTGCAATGTATTAGTTCAAAGACATGCTCACGCTCACAAAAGGACAGCACAAAGGAGAAAAGAAACACATGGGTTCTAATCAAAAATTTCTGTAAAGTACTATAAATAGTGATTGTGCTAGTCTAAGAACCTGCAGATATAAACTCTGAATCTGGCAAGAGCAACAAGAACAACAACAAATGAATATTTGCCAGAGTTCCATATATTCTAGTACATATGTGATTACTGCTTCTGTCAAATGTGTAATACTTGCAATGAGCAAACAATGTAATATTAGTAGATATCAGAACATATCTAACCACAGGATCACCAAGGTTAACAACCTTTCCCTTAAGCCCTCCAAGAATTTATAGCATTCTCTTAACCTTTTAAGGTATCTACCTCAAAGCAGTCAAAGATCTCATCCAGAAAGCTCTTTAGACTTTCCAGTGACCATTGATCTTAGGTTGGACAGCTATACCCTCTAGGGTATTAAAATGGAAACATCTTTATTCTGTGCAAATAAAGCAGCATATAAAATTTCTCAAGTGTAAATCTTTGGGGGAGGGGTGGCAGATAATTTATTATGAAGACACTTCAAAAATAAATACACAGTTAAGATGTTTTAGATTTATAACAAAACAGGGACTGCTCTGGAAAATGTTTTCTGTTTCTGTTTTCATTCCTACTGTGGATTCCTATTCATTCTATTGTGATATGCTGACACCCCCCTGCTCTCGTTTTGAAACATTTCTCCACAACTCCAATTGCAGCATTTAAATTTGTTGACAAAAGGGCACTTTTTCAATTTGGGCCATTTCCAGAGAGAGAATACAGTGTAAGGAGGAGGAAAGAATCAGCTAAGGAAGTGCCCAATATTTTGCAAATTACATAGGCTACCCTATCCTTATCATGATGCACCTTACAGTCTCTCTAGGCTTTAAGGCCTGTCAACACCCTATTGTTGTCCATTTATAAAAATGGAAAGCTCAGCCCAGGAGCCACCCCACACGCTTCTAACCTTGCCTAATAAAGGCAGGGTCTCTGCAGCTGTCTGGCATGTCACAAGGGGTCATGTATACAGTTTATGTAGGCAGCAAAAAGGCATTTCACCCTAACAAGAGTACTGCAAGCCTGGGGTCACGGGGCCCGTTATGTCAGGAGCGCTTCAGAGGCATCGCCACTTGCTGGTGGCTATAGCTATATTCTGCTGTACAGTTACACCCTTTTTGCTAAGATAACATATCCCAAAGCTTACGTCAACCGATATACCTTGGCTTGATATTTGCAGCACAGACATAGTGAGGAAACAACGCTACCCTTACCATCTTAGTTCCTTGCCTAGTGCCTAGTCCTTAACAGAAATAAAGAGCTCCATCACAGCCACAAGCCATTCATATAACAATGAGGTCTTTGGCTGGGGGGTTGGGGAGCAATTCCCTTTGAGGATTAGCCTGCCCATTCTTTCATGTTAATAATTACTTTTTGCTAAGTGTCTGCATTGGGAATGTGCTCTTACCAGTAAACCTGGTGGACACAAATGACTGCCGTAAATGTTAATAGAGTTCTGGACCTATAAATACTAAGCATAACTAGTAAGCACACACATATATTTTTTTAATAAAAAACAAGCAAAACAGCAGCAACATTGTCCAGTTATCTTCTTCAACTCCTTTTAAGCTGCAAGATCAGGAGGGCAGAATGGCTGGGCAGCAGGCAAAGCACAGAGAGCACTAAAAGAATGATAAATATTAATAGTAGTATTTTGCTGCAACTGATTACCTATAAAAATGTACTGGGAATCTTTTGTTGGTTTTGCAGCAGGACATCCTATTGTAATGACAAACAACCATCGCTCAGGGTTGCCAACTGGCCCATGTTGGGAACAGATTACTAGCTTTTATGAGTTCTGTCTGGCTCCTGTTTTTGTAAAGGCTTTTCTGGTTTTATAGGATGCCGCAAACCACAGAGCTGATCTCACTCCTTCGCTTTCTCATCTGTCCCCTCCTCTCCCTCCTTCTGATGTACATTCTATACTAGTCACAGGGGACGTGAAGCAGGCTTTCACCTTTGGCTGTGAGCATGATAGGAGGGGAGATCAAGGTGGCAAAAATATTATTAACTTAAAAATCTCCCCTCTTCCTCCAAGATGAGAATAAATAGTTCCCCAAAGACATGCCAGGCTAAAGATAAACTGTTTTTACCCCTCAGGAACCCTTTCCCACATCAGTGGAAGGGTGGTTTTTTATTATTATTTTAAGGAAGGGAGAAAAAGATATCAACCACACAGCTTAAATTAAGCTGTTACATTTTTTCCTCTAATAAAAAAAAATACGTTTCTTCTCCAAACAAATCTGGCCAATTTTGTTTTCTCTTTTCATTATGAGAATCCAATATATTTTAACTGTAAATTGGGGGGGGTGTGTTCCATATGTTTTGTTTGTTGTGTGGTTTATTGTATTTTCAGTTTTGTTGCATATTTTCAGGTTTTAAATTATTTATGCACTTCACTTGCAGCTTTGGAGAGGCGGAGTATAATAAATACATGATATAGGCATATGTAATATATTCAACTGGTGCCCTACAAGATCATTAGTGTGACCCTCTAACACTTAAATGGTCCTTTCATTAATCTTTTTCCCAGGCAAAAAATATGGCACTGCATTTGTAAATGCTAATCGAACCTAAGAATACAGTGAGGTCTGGTTTATAACTAGATATCATCACCATTTATAATGCAGGGACAAAATGCATTTTTGTAACACCAAGCCCATGCTGTCATATATAATTATATATGTGTGTGTGTGTGTGTGTGTGTAATGCCTAATGTCTACAGAAATAGTAACAACGCTCACATCATCGGCAAGTTGGCTGCTATCATACAGACCTGAGCCAGTTAATATCAAGTGCCAGCTAATTTGTTCTTGCCTATATTTAAGAAGGAAAGTGCCTTGGGTTGGGTGTGTGTGTGCATGAAGTAACACTGTATCACATAGCAAAGCTGAACCAAATCCAGGTTAGAATTAATGTTTAGGAGTGAACACATACTGTATTACTCATGTCCAGCAGCAAAACATTTTGATTACAGGAATCCTAAGCTCCTGGACTCAGCCGCAGCCAGCACTTGTTGTTACTGAAAGATTATTAATGTTATCGCCGGATTTAAGCAACCTTCATATATGGACAAAATTAGAACATAGTGTTTGGTGGTCATGGAGTAGAGGGCTTGTTTTTAGCAACAGTTTTAAGAGCACTTGGCTCGTGCAAGTCATGTGCCCCAAATGAATGGTTAATACACAGCAAAGGGGTGGTGCTAGGAAAAATGCCTGAAGACTATGGAAGAAATTCTGTCAAGCAGAGAGCAGCCTTACCCATGCCATAGCAAAAAGGTTTCAAGTATGAGCACAGAACATCAGCATCGTAACTCCTCCTGGGAAAAGTAGAGCTGTAATGTTGTACAACAGAATGGCAGAAGAATAGAAATCACTGTGTTAAATGGAAGGATCTAAGTTCCAAAGCAAATATGTTAGAGATACTGTGAAGTGGTACCATTTTGACATTCATGTGTGCTCAATTTCTCCTTTTCCATTCCAGATGCGATTCCAGAACGGTCTTTTTGTAATGCATTTTCAGAGGAATGGGTGAAGACTACACTATGAAAAGTGGGCCACAGAATCAGGCAAGGGACCCTCCAAGTGTCCCTATTTTCCAGGGACAGTCCCGGATTTACAGAAGCTGTACTGGTTTCTGATTTAATGCAGGAATGTCCCGCTTTTCCTGAGGCTGTCCCTATTTTCATCAGAGAAATGCTGGAGGGTATGGAGTTATGCAACCCCCAAGCCAAGGAGATTAGTAACTACGCAACCTTTAGAAGACATCTGAAGGCAGCCTTGTATAGGGATTTTTTTAAAAAATAATAATTATGTTTTTATATCTGCTGGAAGCTGCCCAGAGCGGCTGCAGCAACCCAGTCAGATAGGTGGAGTATAATAATAATAATAATAATAATAATAATAATAATGATGGAATAGGACTTCCCTACTTCCATTGAAGAAATGTTGCAAGACTCAGGGTGGGGGGAGCTTGAAATGTGAACTTCTTCTGCCTAAAAAGTTTGGCACTAGTTCAAGTCACCACTAGCCACATTTAGTCTGGGCTTCTACTCTGGTTTGATTTCTACAATGCCCTTCCTAACAATCACTTACCTTGAAGGTAAGGTACTAAATTTGTAGTGGTATGCAAATACTTGGAGTGGAAATTACTTACATTCTTTTGAGATTGCTTATGTATTTTTCAGTGTGATTTTTCATGGGACACCCTGTGCTACCGGTCTATTCTGTATAAACCACACCCTCTTAATAGCAAACTCAGCTAGAGAGTGTCAACAAGGCTGCAGACAAAACAGTGTCACTAAAGGAGCAACAGAAAAAACTCCAAGTTGCATAGAAGCTGCCTTGTGGGGGAACCATACAGGGGACACCCCCAAACTCCAGTTCAATGGGGTCATGTTGTGAGGATGCCTGATTATTGTCTTCCAAAGCAACTACTCTATTCTGAACTTAAAAATGGAAAGTGTAATGCTGGTGGTCAACAAAAGAGGTTTAAAGACTGTCTCAAGGCAATTTTTAAAAAAATGTAGTATAAACACCAACAATTGGGAAACACTTGCCTGCGAGCGCTCCAACTGGAGAACAGCCTTTACCAAAGGTGTCATGGGCTTTGAAGACACTTGAACTCAGGCCACAAGGGAGAAACATGCTAATAATAATAATAATAATAATAATAATAATAATAATAATAATAATAATAATAATTTTTTATTTATACCTCGCCCTCCCCAGCCAAGACCGGGCTCAGGGCAGCTAACAACCAATAATAAAAACAAGTTGATTAAAATACAATTTAAAAGATTAAGATACCACATTGAAACATTAGTGTGCAATCTCTTCATAGGAGGAGAAAAGAAAAAGACGGGGAGGGAGTCAAACTGATTCCAAGCCAAAGGCCAGGTGGAACAACTCTGTCTTACAGGCCCTGCGGAAAGAAATCAGATCCCGCAGGGCCCTGGTCTCATGAGACAGAGCATTCCATCAGGCCGGAGCCAGTGTTAAGAAGGCCCTGGCTCTGGTTGAGGCTAATTCCTTAGTGCCTGGGACCTCTAGGGTATTGCTATATATGGACCTTAAGGTCCTCCGTGGGGCATACCTGGAGAGAAGGTCCCGTAGGTACAAGGGTCCTAGGCATGCTTGGCAAATCCACACCATGATCAACTCCCACCCGGAATCCAATGCCCCCACTGTGGATGGACGCGTGGATCCAGAATTGGCCTCCACAGTCACTTACAGACTCATTGTTAAAACCGTGTTTATGGAAGAGAATCTTACACGGTTACAAGTGATCGCTAAAGAAATCATGTTCAGTTACCACAGAATGCTGAATATGGGGAGGGCAAAGAAACAGATTAATATGGAAGAGGGCTTGGAAAGCTTGTCTGCCACCCTGAACAGGAGCACTGCTCTGCAACAATTTATTGCAGGTTCTACTTATCAATATATTTTATACATACATATGCTCTTGCACAGGTCTTGTTCATTTCAACGTGGCTTTGCAGAAGTTATTCCTGGTGGATTGTGCCCTCAGATGTTACATGTCCTAGACTTTTAAACCAGTGTCTAAATTTCCACAGATTTCCAATACTGATGATTAATGACATGAATATTTTACCAGAAAGATTTTTATATCGAAATCAACATTGTTAGAAACTTTATGTGAAAATTAATGTACAGCTTATACTGTTCTGCAAAATAATTGATGCATACATTTTGTACAAGATACAACAGCCATTAAAGTTTGACAGCAAGTCAAGGGACAGTAATCATCTTTTTTTAAAAAAAAATTAAAATTATGACATACTGTAGCAGTGGTGGCTCCTGCTATTAACCCAAACTGTAATAAGGGCTGTATAGTAAAACTGAGCTTGCATTTAATGTGAAGCTAAAATGGAGCATAATCTGAATTCAAATAAACCTTTGTCACTGTTCAGCCCCCCCCCCCTTAAAGATTGTTATTAGTATCTTTTTGAGGTAAGCAGAACCAGAAGGAAAAATGCTTGGAAAATATTTTCCTCTCAGAGGAGTAATCTTTTTAGCCTGTGGCAACAAAAATCACGGAGGACTAACACATTTATTGTGGCATAAGCTTTTGTGGGTGACAGGTCCACCACATGAGACGCATAAAGTGTTATCCTAAGTTGGCCACTGTATACACACATGGGCACGGAGAAGGGGAGTGAAGTCACAGTTCATGACTGAGGCAGAATTCAAACCAGGGACTTTCTGATTTGTACTTCAGTCTCTTAGGGCCTTTACAGGTTTGCCATTTAAAGTGGCACAGTTGTTTGATCCAATGTTTTAAAAAGTGAATTTGTAACTGGCTGGCTGCACCTTTGGTCACATGACACTGATATTAAGACAGCTGAGTGCAGGGTTTTCCTTTCTAACACTAATGGTAGGATGTGCAAAACGCGAGAAAAGTTCTGTGACTGCAGTCATACCCCTTATAGAATCCTATAACCACAAAATTGTGGAACCTCGAGAGTCATCTAGTCCAGCCCTTGCGATGCAGGAATCTCAACAAGATCATACACAGGCAAGGGAAAGCTGAGTGTAGTTGGACACGCACTCTGGCATTTAAGAAGATGGGAGTTGTTTTTTTAAGGTGAAATATTGAAGGCACAAAGGCATACAATTCCAACAAGAAAGAAAAATGGTAGCCCCCTAAAGAAACTGGTATGGTTGCATAAGGAGTTAGAGATGAGATGAGGAGATGTAAGAAGGGACTGTATAAGAAATGGAATGGGAAATCATGAAGAAAGAGTATACATGAGTAGCATGGAGAAGGTCCAGTGGGTCAAAGCTCAGAAGGAACTCAAGCTTGCAAGAAAGGTTAAAAATAATATTAAATGTTTCTTTGGCTATGTTCAAAGCAAGAGGAAGAACAAGTAAGTAGTAGACCCCTAAAGAGTGCTCACTAACGGTTCCTTGTCATTCCGGACAAGTAGGGTGCACTGGATGAAGTTTGGGGGGGTGCTCATCAAATGCCAAACAGGGAGGAGTAGCCAATGCTGCTGAAGACAGAATCGGACTTCAGTATGACCTTAACTGACTGGAGAACTGGGCCCAAACTAACAAAATGAATTTCAATAGGGACAAATGTAAGGTTCTACACTTTTGCAGGAAGAACCAGCAGTACAAATATAAGATGGGAGACACCTGGATTTCCAGTAGTACATGTGAAAAGAGTCTATGGTCCTTAGTAGACCACAAGCTTAATATGTCAACAGTCTGATGCAGCAGCAACAGCAGCAAAAAAGAAAAGCTAATGGTACTTTACGCTGCATCAACAGAAGTATAGTGTCCCGAGCAAGGGAAGTAATATTACCACTCTATTCTGCCTTGGTGAAGTCCTATGTCCAGTTTTGGGGACCACAATTTGATAAGGATATTGACATATTGCAATGTGTGCAGAGGAGGGCACCCAAGATAATCAAGGGTCTGGAAACCAAGGTTTTTAAGAAATGGTTGAGGAAATTGAGTATATTTAACCTGGTAAAGAAGACACAGAGAGGAAATAAGGTAAGTAACCACCTTCAGATATCTAAAGGACTGTCACATGGAGAATGGAGCAAACGTGCCTTCTCCTGCTCCAGATGATAGGACCCAAACCAATGAATTCAAGTTACAAGAAAGGAGATTCCAATTAAACATCAGGGCAAACTTTCTGATGGTAAGAGGTGTTCAACATCTCTCTCCCATGAGAGATGGTGGACTCTCCTTCCTGGGAGGTTTTTAAAGCAGAGATTGGACTGCCATCAGTCATGTATGATCTAGTTGGGATTCCTGCATTGCAGGGGATTGGACTAGATGACCTTGGGAGTCCACTCCAACTCTACAATTATATGATTCTTTGATTCTATGATGCTGCCCAAATGTTGAATTAGTAGCAGGAATGCTAACCCTCAAGCTTCTAGCACAGAGCGCAGGGATTAGCCAGGGCTCTGTACCATAGCACTTCAGAACATAACAGCTAATGCTACACTGCTTCATATGAGACACAAAGAGAGCCACTAAATGAGTGGCTTCAAAACAAAAGGCATTATATTTCAGTAGGTCCTCTTATGAACAACTTCAAAAGTACCTGCAAGCGCCTTCCTGTCATAGTCTGACTAACCTTTTTTTAAAAAAAAAGAAAGAAAGGAGGGGAGGGGATGTCAGACCATACTTCCATTGTATATTAGGAGGTTCAGCTTCATAGCAGTGCATTTGTTCTCAATAAATGAACCAAGAGAAGGTTCCAAAGACAGAAAATCTTGCTGCTTATCAATCATTTGGACTGATATCTCTGAGAAACAGGATAGTCATTTATTCTATGCGTAATACGCAGACTTAATACTTTGTGACTTTTTTTAAAAAAGGTTCTGCTTTACAAAAATGAAAAAGTAGCAAGATTCTTACAAAAATGGGAATATAGGTAAGTGAAAAGTGATGCACACAGCAGCAATCAACCCCAACTTCACATATACATCGATACCCACCACACTCAGATATATTGGGATATTAGCACACCAGTATAAAAACCTATTGGCAGACAGACGGAAGAAGCTACAAATCTGATAGCACAGTGAATTAGGAGACGCTCATTCAACTAAACCTAGAACATTTTGGAATAAGAAAAACAACATTGCATTAAATTAGCAAAGGCTAGAACTTGCAATATCTGCAATTCAGTCTGATGTATGACTATTCAAAAGCACTTCTGCATTCAATGATGTACTTAGACAAGACTTAGGCTTCAGAGAATTGCAGCCAGTCTTGTTTAACTGCCTGCTACCATGAATAAAGATGCAATCCTAACTATGTCTACTCACAAGGAAGTTCTATGGAATTCAACAGGCATTACTTGCAATAAAATCTGCATAAAATTGCAGCCTTATCCTTTCAACATCATTATATAAATGAGACTGCACATTTTATAACGTTTTGTTCCTAGTTTTTAAGATGCTTCAGCAGATTAGTTCCTTGACATTTTTCTATAAATTACACAAACTGCAACGCTGTAAACTTGTTTTCCCCTTAAGGTATATCCCAACAGTGCTTTTCCCAGATATACAAATTATTTCCACAGCATAATTCCTCCATAGAGTACTCCTCCCCATATCATATGTCCAATTTTTTGTTTGACTAAAAACCCTTCAAAAACAGCGATTTATAACGCAAAAAAGTGACAGACCCTCTAACTACAGTGTATGCATGTATAATAAAAAAAAAGAATTAATGTAGTCAATTTGTACAAATGTTCTTGTAACAAAAAAAGCCCTATTTCAACAGCAATCCTTTCAACAGCTGATTGGCAAGCCTGTCCGTTTCCAGTCTGTGGTGTTGTCACTTGTCTGCAACATGATAATGAGCCTGTCACCATATTCAAATAGCCCCGTGACAGCATGTTTTGTGAGCATGACGTCCACTGCAAAGGGTCTGTCAAAAAGCACCTTTCAGAAAATGAAAGGAGAATGCTTTTTTTCCTGATGATAAATCTAATTTCTTCATAGATAGAACACTGAGATTTCCCTGCCATCTGATTATGCCAGTGTTGTGTTGCCTTTATGCATGGTCAAATTCTCCTGATTTTTTAAATAGCCCCCCCCCCGAAATGTACTGATAAATCAAAATAAAAGGGGGGGGGGTCTCAAGGGTAATCCTCTAAAATCTTTATCTAAAACTGGGATAATGCAGCAATGAAGAAGGACAAAAATGGTATGGGAGGCTAGCTTGTTATCAAAAGCAAACAAAGCTCAAAGCAAAAACAGCACTGTCTACATATTTCTTTTGTCAGATTCTTTACTGTTTTCCTATTAAAATTCTCCCTTCTTTTGTGTTGTCCTTTTTAAGTAACACAATGCTGCACAGATTTCATCCCCTTGAGAAGGAAGGAAAGATAGGCATTATAGATATGCAGCATTTTTCACTGTAAAGTCAAGATTCATGTCTGGTGTACAAACCATGGTACAATACAGTCCACGGTCTAGCTGCTGCCAATATCACTGACCATCTGTGAAAGGTTTTTAGATCGTTCTGGGACACTCGGTGCATTGGTGCAATGATCAGGACTGGCCAGGACTGTCATTACAAAGGGGAAATAAATCAAGGGTGACAATTTACAGGATTTCCTCAGTTCTCGGTGTAACTTTTTATTTAATGCCAATACATATTTGTATGGGCATAGAAAAAGTTTGTCTTTGCTGTAGCAATAGTTGGTTTCAGCTGGACTTGTGGAAATAATAATCAAAACACTCTCATAACCATTATAGGTAATTGAAGGCTGCTTTCCTATACACGTATACCAAGAAGTTCCAGTTATTTCAGTGGAACCTACTCCAGAGCAAACATGTAGGATTTACATGTAAAGGAATGTATGTATGAACCAGAAAATGTGATAAATAGGAAAACAGAAAAACATGATTTTTGTTCCTAAGAGTTGTATGTTTGACCAGGGAGGCAACATGTACAAGATGAAACTCAGCTGCATTAATGTTTATTTTTGTAAGGTCACATTAAATTTTTGAACAAGAAGTGTCAATGTTAATCAAGCAAATCACTGACAACCACAAGGTAAACTGTGTGTGTTATTTCTTAAGTAGAACAGTTTCATGGTGCTAGGAAAACCAAGTTCATAATATTCCTGATTTTAAAGTTTTAAATTTACTGAATTTTGTTTGCACTTACTAGGAAGAGTCTGTAATAAGGAGGTCAAAGGTGTGGGCTGCCTGAAAAAATGTGCATGGGACTCTGAGCCCCAACCCTCCTCTAAATATACTTCTTTCCCCCCAACAATGGTGTTACACACCGACCACCACAGTTCCTCCATTCCTCCTATCCAACATAGACTGACTACCATCACTTCTCAAGCCTCTTAATATCCCATACATCTCCTTTGTATCAGCCTTTGGAGCACCCCCCCCCCTTTCCTTTTATTTACCTTTTCTGCCCATCCTAACAATTTAATTTCTAGGTTAGCTGCCTTATGCCTGGTCAGACCTAAGATCCATCAAGACCAGTACTGCCCACAGAAATAGGCAGTGACCAACAGGAGGCAACATGCAAAGGAATGCATAAACAATAGAGGAGTTATCCATGGCTCAAATATAAAACTGGGTTGGAAACAGCTGTTATGCCACATACCCAGAATACTCATTGTTTCCTCAGGGAGACCAACTCCACACTTGAATCACGGGCTTAGACACAACCTTTCCCCCTCAATGGACTACTCCATCAACTTTGTCACATTCAGCAGTCTGTCCAGATCTTCAGAGTCCCAGTAATTGCCTCTTTCATCCAGGAAGTATTGGTTACAGCATGGTGCTGATACTGCCAAGCTTGCAGGTTCAATCCCCATATGGGACAGCTGCTTATTCCTGCACTGCAGAGGGTTGGGCTAGATGATCCCCAGGGTCTCTTTGATATATACTAGTCAACTTTAGAGAGACTACTTACTTTTCATTAAGAGATGCAACACAAAACATCATAGGAAACAAGTTAGCCATTTGCCATCCCAGACAAAAAATAAGGCATTTCGGATTAAGAAAAGTCTACTTTCCCCGTATCTCAAAAACCTGATTACATCCCATTGGCTGAGATGATCCATTTTAAAGATATTTGTAACACAATAAACTATACATTATACCAAGCAAATACTTCACTTCTTTGTAAATTTCATGAGTCACAAAACAGTGTAATTCTGAACTACTTTATTGGCTCTCTTTACAGAAAGTGGGTAGTGCATATACAGTGGTGCCTCGCAAGACAAAATTAATCCGTTCCGCGAGTCTCTTCGTCTAGCGGTTTTTTCGTCTTGCGAAGCAAGCCCATTAGCGGATTAGCGCTATTAGCGGCTATTAGCGGCTATTAGCGGCTATTAAAGGCTTAAGGGATTAGCTGCTAAAAGGCTATTAGCAGCTTAGTGCCTTAGATAAAGGGGGTAGAGAGCGGAAAAAAACCCCCAGGAATCGCAAGACATTTTTGTCTTGCGAAGCAAGCCCATAGAGAAATTCATTTTGCGAAGCACCTCCAAAACGGAAAACCCTTTCGTCTAGCGGGTTTTCTGTCTTGCGAGGCATTCGTCTTGCAGGGCACCACTGTACGTGAAATTTGTCTTAGTTTGCTCTTTTAAATGTTAACTGTTGCTTAGTTAAAAACATACAGTGGTACTTCGGGTTACATACGCTTCAGGTTACATTTGCTTCAGGTTACACACTCCGCTAACCAGAAATAGTGCTTCAGGTTAAGAACTTTGCTTCAGGATAAGAACAGAAATCGGGCTCCGGCAGCGCAGCAGCACCATTAGCTAAAGTGGTGCTTCAGGTTAAGAACAGTTTCAGGTTAAGAACGGACCTCCGGAACGAATTAAGTACTTAACCCGAGGTACCACTGTACTTGCGTTTTGAAACACAGAGGGGCATAAATGAAAAGTAAGTTAAGAATAAAATTTTGGAAGCTTCAAAACGGACATCCCCAAGCATACAACAGTGCACAACTGAGCACATATCCTTCTCATGTACAAAGGGGCTTCCCTATTTACTGCAATGCAGGTGCCTATCCGCTGCGCACACAACTCTGTTTCTAAACACTGCAGCAACTGGGGAAACCCCTGCTTCCTGGAAGATCCATGTGCACATCAGAGCACCTGCAGAGGTTTAGATGTGGGTCACTCTCCGTATTTGCCAGCAGTATGTCCACATCAAAAGAAACTGCAAATCTGGAATTTTAAACAAAGCACAACTGAAAGCAACAAACTTGCTATTTACACAGTTCCAGAGGCGCAGCATGAATAGATAATCAACATTAAACTGTCCGATCTAAAGGGGGAAGGGTATAAATCATTGATTATCTAGAGGGAAGTAACATAACCAGCAAACATTGAGCAATGTGGGCAGCTGGCTTTGTGCAATACTTAATTCTTTGCCTGAATTTTGAAGCCATTCATGTCTTCACATAAAAGAAAGAGGGGGCAAAAATGGAAAAGAAAGACTTCTAAAGTAGGCTATACAAATACACAAAGCAAGGCTGGCTGAGGCTTCTATTGTCTCAGAAAGTCATCACCATCCTGATCCCTCATTAAAGCTAGGGAAATGCTGGAATGGCATTACAATGAATGCAAACCATTTGCAGCAATCTTCTGCTCACGCCATCTCCAAATGAAGGCAGGCATTGCATAATCCAAGCAGCAAGATCTCCTGACAGGTGGATGATTTATGCTCACAGTCGAAAGAATCTGAGAGCCTGTGGAGGACACAGTGTGAGCAAGGTGGTGGCAAGACAGATGCTCTCAGTGGGCTGGCAGGGGCTGGCAGGCTCCAGCCAGCTCAGGTACAACCAAACGCTTTAGTACTGAACTCTTATTGCTATGATTCTATCACAGCAAGAGGCCATTTGGATTATTATGTACATTAGATATATTTTCAGAGCTATCCATATGCTACTGGCAAATATTTTCTCTCCTCCTCCCCGCCCCTTCTAGTTCAACTAATCGTATACCTTATTTTTCAAAAAAATGAACACAGTTTTGGAAAGGGGAAAGTCAGCTTCATGTTATTTTTATCCACCAAAAATAAAATAAGGCCCACTTCTCAAGCCACAATTTTAAACACAAATGTACAAAAGTCTGTTTAGTTTTTAATGTTTGATGTTTTATTGTGTTTTTAATATTTTGTTGGAAGCTTCCCAGAGTGGCTGGGGAAACCCAGCCAGATAGGCAGGGTATAAGTAATAAATTGTTGTTGTTGTTGTTGTTGTTGTGCAAAGAACATGTGCTTGGGAACTGGCTTTCTAGCACATCTAACTAGCTAAATAACCACTTCTGCAACTTTCACTTATGACTGTGAGCATGAACTCTATATGTATGAAGTAACTTTAAATCTGGTAGATTCTGCACACACAAATATATGAAAATGTGGTTGAATGAAAAAATATGTCAATTTTGTCAACCGTTTTAAGGAATAGACTCTTAGAACAAAATGATGCTCAGGTTTTCACAGCTGAAATTCCATTTTCAACATTATTTTATAAAGTGATCTTAGTCTCTATTGGCATTTCTGATAAATTTATCTATACGCCAAGCACTTGCAAGAAATTTGCAACATGATTTCTCCAATCAAATAGGGTACAAGGCTGCTTCTGCAAAAAAAAAGTCTGCTTGAAAAACTATTTTGTCAGAAGGAGTAAGAGAGTTCTGAACTGTTCCCCTGCCTTCTAAGGTTAGGTGGTTAGAAATCAGAGGAAATGCCTTTTTGGTGGTGGCACCTCATCTGCAAAATGTTTTAACCTGAAAACCTGTAAGGCAGCTATTCTTTTGTCCTACCACAAGTTAATATATATATATATATATATAGAGAGAGAGAGAGAGAGAGAGAGTGTCTTTAAAAAATATCAGATAGTTTATTTCAGAATAGCCTGTGCTTCTTAGCTTTTCTGTTGTTGAACTTTTGTTTTAACTATGTGGTGGTGGTGGTTGCTGCTGCTGCTACTGCTGCTGCTGCTATCTTTGTCTCATAAACTGTCCTATAGTTGTTTTAAAGATTTAAAGACTTCTAGCCATTCTGAGAGCTAACTGATACAGTACAGCAGAATATACAGTTTCTAAACAAATAAATGAATGAAAAAAATAAGCACTCTGAAATACTCTGAAACTGGACAAGTAATATCCAAACTAACTATCAAACTGGACAGGAGGATTTTTATCAATAATAAAAAGAACAATGGTTTAATCATTGTTTTACTCTCTACAAACTGTTCAACATTTCAGGTTATCTGGGTTGAATCTGGGACTTTGCTGACTCTCAGCTCCTTTCTACTTTAACTGATAGAGTCAAAGGTGGAACTGCAGATGAGAATTAAAGACATATACATCCCTTTAATCAGATAACACATTCAAATACTTTCAAATTCCCAAGAAGCCACTTTGCCAGGCACGTGTCAGACCAAGCCATGCAAGAAAGTAGAGGAGGCAGAAGGTGGCAAGGGTGGGGAGCATTTATTCCAGCTGACCAGCATTTTTAAAAAGGGGCAGGAAATTAAAGAAATAAAAAGCAACAAAAGAGGATAGATAGATAGCAATTCAGAATGTCTTTTGACTGCACAATTCTCCCTCGAGAGTAACTCCAGCAGCAGAAGTTTCACAGTCTGCATCCAAATGCACTTTCTAACTTCATTAAGTAGCTGTACTTAAGAATCCTTCACAAGTATTTTAATTAGAGATGAGATGTTGCTGAAACATCTCAACTATCCAGATAAGATCTGACGTCATCAAAGTGATGTTCTGGAGGAGCCAGCTAATAAAAAGTATGACGCTACAAAGAGTGGGGAGCCGTACTGCCCCGAGTGAGTGGAAAGAAAGGGGGGGGGTAGCTTTCCCCAACAGGAATAGGAATAAAAGATTGCCCAGAGAAAGTATTCTTATATGAAATGATTGCTCATCAGCATGAAGGCCAAAAAGCTATGCAACTCTATCCCACTCAACAACAAGCACTTTGCGTGTGAATATGGAACACCCCTCCCCCCTTAAACATACACCAACCTCATAAGGGATGGTAAACCTGTGTCCAGCCAGATGTTGTTGGGCTCTAACATCTGCCCCAACCAGTGTGGCAAATTGGAGGGGCTATGGAAGTTGTAGTCCAACAAGGCTTGGAGGACCACAAGCATCCCATCCCTGCTTGTGCTAGACATAAAGATACTTCAGCTTCTGTTTGTAGCCAAATGGCTTATTAGTCTTCAAAAAACCAACAACCCGGGGAATACTTTGAGTGCAATTCAAGAGTTACAAAACGAAAGAAAACTTCCTTGGATGAAGGGAAATAATCATATTCATAGCTCTTCAGTGAACTTTCTCGGGTGCCAATGATGTAAATTGAAAGGATGAGTCTATAATATGGGATATTATAACTACAGACCCTCCAAATGTCCCTATTTTCCAGGGATGTCCCTGATTTAGAGAAGCCATCCTGGTTTCTGATTAGATCCCAGAATGTCCCACTTTTCTTAGGATGTCCCTAGTTTCCTTGGAGAAATGTTGGAGGGTATGGAGTTATCCACCCCCTGAGCTGTCTGAAGACAATCCTGTATAGGGAAGTTTTTTAAGGTTTAATGTTTTATTATGTTTTTATATGTGTTGGAAGCTGCCCAGAGTGGCTGGGGCAACCCAGTAAGATGTGTTGGGTATAAATAGTAAATTATTATTATGGAATGGGACGTCCCCATTTTCATCAGATAAATGTTGAAGGGTATATAACAATATGTGCAATGCTGATGCTGTTTTAATCTGTTTTTAGTTTACCACTGATTTTAATTAACATTGCTGTGAAATAAAATTGATATACAAGTAATTTTATTTTTAAAAAATACATAATTTCTTTCATTCCCATTCAAGGCCTCAATGATTCTGACTTTAAAAAATGCTTTCTCTTTCAGATTTAATCAGAAACTATTAGAGAGTTACTACTATGATATTTTCTCCATTTCATAGGCCATCTGGGTTTTCTGGCAAGGTCAGAATCAGACCCAGAAGTAGCACACAGTATATGAGATAGGAAAATTACCTGGCCTTCCAGAGATTTATCAAACTTAGGGGCAATCCTCCAGATGAATTCTGGGGATTACTAGCAGAGGAACTCCTTGATAAAGGAGATCATACTGAGACGCTTTTCAGATCAAAGTGTAAGATCCTTCTTACCTTTGTAGAAAAATAACACTATGGTCAACAACTCATGGAACCGACAAAAGATAAGGAAACATTAATAGAGTAAGAAAAGCTGCTGGGTTAAACAGTCAGCGGTTTCTGACGGGTTATTCCAAGAGAGCATGACCATCCAAACAAAATTTTCACTGAATGCTTTACATAATGCATGCCTGTAAACTCCATCGTCTTTGCTACCAGTTTCGCTGCATTTTTGTTTGTTTGTCTCAAACGCCCTTCGTCACATGCAACACTGTGGCTTAGTGTGAAAGAGAAAATGTGTGGGCTTCTGGAAAGGAGATTGACGCTGCATTGCTTCTCCTCTGTTTTGTTGTTGTTGCAGTGCTGAGCCATGAGGTGTCTGGAGAGCGCTAAAGCAAAAATTCAGGTTCAGGCAACGTGCAGCACAGCCACAACTTCCTCTTCCACAGCCCACACATTATTAAAGCTACAATTCCAAGAGTGGTTTAACATAAGCAATCCCCTTTTCTGCAGACTGTAGCTCTCTGAGGGGAACAGGGATCACCTAACAACACTCAGCACCCTTAAACTATAGTTCCCAGGATTCGGGCGGAGTGGGAGCCATGACTGTTTAAAGTACTGTAGTAGAATTCTGCTTTAAAAGTATAGCACACCCAAATAACTTCTACTACAGAACAGCCATATAAAGAGTTCTTATGAATAAATATATTTTTTTAAAAAGACCAGCTCCAGACTATTGGGGTGTTTCATCTCAAAAAATGAGAATACTCTGTCTTTTATGGACTCTACCACTTTCACTTCCACATTAATTCAAAAACTCAAATACAAATGCCAACATGTGAAAGTTACTGTGACGACTTCTGAGGCCTTAATTATGAGACATTTACCTATTTCTTTTTTTCTTCCTTTTTTTACATTTATATCCCCCTTTTTTCTACAGAGGATATGGTTTATGGTTTCCATATGGGCACCCATCCAGGCATTGACCCAAACTAGTTATGCTTAGCTTCAGCAAAGTGGCAACCTCATGTGCCTTCAGCTCATACCCCAAGAGATATAAGAATAAAGATAATCTGAGCCAGACTAGAAAAACAAAAGTGCAACCAAATAGATAGATTACAGCCAAATATTTAGCTAGTTATTTTGTATTGGTATATGAGTTTTAGTCTCTGCCAACAGCAAGTCGTCTTGTTCTTCAGGCTTGTATAGCTTGTTCCTCAGCTTCCTGCTGATTTCTTGATCCAGCTTTCAGTTAAGCACCCCAGGCCCTTTCCAGTTCCCATATCCTCATGCCTCCACCTCTCCACCGCCTCCCCTGTTCCTGGGCACTGTGTGGGGTTTTACTCTAAGTCAAACTGATAACAAATGACGGTTTTTGTTTGTTTAAATTTCATTACAGTGGTACCTCGGGTTAAGTACTTAATTCGTTCCGGAGGTCCGTTCTTAACCTGAAACTGTTCTTAACCTGAAGCACCACTTTAGCTAATGAGGCCTCCCGTTGCCGCCGTGCTGCCGGAGCACGATTTCTGTTTTCATCCTAAAGCAAAGTTCTTAACCCGAGGTACTATTTCTGGGTTAGCGGAGTCTGTAACCTGAAGCGTATGTAACCCGAGGTACTACTGTACATCTTCATAACTGATTAGGAAGAGTCACAAACAATATAGATGCTTTTTAAAATCAAATCTAAATAGTCACACACTGATTATAATTTCATAGAAACTAGGCCATCTTTCAAATACTTTGTCCCTATATCCATAAGCAATCTTTCAACTTAGTACTGTGAAACTCAGACTTTGCGAATAGTTCATCTCTGATATCTGAGGAGTATGTAATGAATGGGTTCTGCTCTGCTTGTATAAAATGTAAACTTCATACAAGTACAAATGCAAAAAAATCCATGGCAGATTGAAAATAAAAATAAGTCCACACCCATCAGTTAGGATGTACACAAAACATGCAACAGCATTAGATCAGGGAGGACTAGGTGCAGGCAACAGATGGTTATTGACATATTATTAAATATAAGATTGCAAAATTTAGTCCTACGTACTTGATAAATCCAGTAATTTTTATTTTCATTTAGGCATAAGAGTTTGGTATAAAATATACAGTCACAGATGCATGTTTTCTGTGCTTAAACCATGCCAGCCTGCCCTCTATAATGACCAATAAGAGCATTAAAGCATTTTTTAAGCTAAGGCAATCAGATTTCAAATTGGATTTTCCCAGCTCTTACTTTTCATCACTTATTAGGCACGCTCCGTTTTGTATATCTGCCCGAAAAAGAAACTATCAGCACTAATTACAGACTGCTGTGAGTGCACTGAGTGGGATACTTATTGTTCTTCACTTATCTCGTATTTAAGATGGTAAGTTCCTGACCATGGCAGTCATGCCGCAGACTGCAAATAAAATCATAATCTGGCTCAGACAAAGAGTGTCCCAGACGGTGGAAAATGACAGATGCTGCAGACTGGCAGAAACGCCAAGCAGCTGACTGAAAGGATATCATTGGCTCAACTGGAGAGGTGTGGCTTGGTTTCTGACTGGCCCAATGAAATGTTGCTTGGAACCGTTTCTATAGCAAGGCAGAGCTTAATACACAGAGAATATCTGAGGGACAGCTCCATGAGATCACACATGTGATATTTACAGCTTGTAATTTTAGTGTTTCTTGATACCCTGTCTGCTTTGATTGATTGAGGGGGTCATGCGGAGTTCTTAAACTTCCAGCAGGTTTGGTGCCAAGACCACAAAGGTTTGCCTGTTCAAGCATTATGTGAATACTGCTTGGTGCCAGCGGTTTAATATTACTCTGGCAGGACCCTCTAGAGAAGAGAAAAAGAAAAATCTGTACCAAACTTTGTTGCCTTCATTGCATTTTAAACTTGGGGAATGGTTGAACAGAACTATGCCAGTGTTCAAAAAAAAGGGGGGGGGAGAAAGAAAATAAAATCAGACCTGACCTCCCGCTTTGTAGCTTTTTAAAAAGTGTTCGAATACTACATCTTTTTGTGCCAAGCTAATTCAATATCTTATGAACATGGGGTGTCAATCCTATTTGCTTTGTGGAGCAGATGAACGGAAAAGAGTAAGAGGCAAAAATAAAACTGGGAAATTATTTACACAAGTAGCCTTTTCCCAGATAAGAGCACAGATGAGCATTAAGTTAAACCGAGGCATTTTGAAACAAACGTGCTTTGGTGCCAAGGAGAAAGGGCAAAAGGCAGCTATTTGTCTCAGGGCTAATGGGGAAAGATGTCACATCAGACCCAATCCTACATCCTGTGGGCATGTCTCTGACTCCCCCCTTAGTTATCACTTACATGACTGTCACTATTTCTGGTACATAAGTAAAAGTTCACCCATTTTCTCCCTTGGGTTAAAACTAGTGAATATTTTAAAATAGAGAAACAATATTTTCCTTGTAAGTAAAAAAAATGCTAATTTTTATTTTAGCCTGGGAACTGCATACGGTATATGAAAAAGGCAATGTTCACAAGACATACTGTGGTTGATAAGAAGTGATGGACTTTGGTTATGTAGCTCAGGAAGACTTTTGAACCCACAGAAATTACAACTCCTAATTCCAAGAGGAAAACTGGTCATTGGGGAAGGGCTGTAGTTCAGTGCTAAAACCTCAGCTTTCCATGCAGAGGGTTCCAGGTTTAATCCTTGGCATCTCTGGATGGATCACTACTTTTAAAAAAAATGATTATATGTATGTGTGTGTGTGTGTGTGTGTGTGTGTATATATATATATATATATATATATATATATATATATATATAGCTTAAGGCTGTAATCCTAATTATGAGGGAGCATCCCAGAAGCCACTGGATGCATTAGATCTCCCTCATTAAAGGTGGAGACAGATATCCACCCTTGGAGAGAAAGATAAGAGTGTCAGATGACTCCTCTGTGGTGGTACTGAAAGATCTATAGCGAGTTCCTCTCCAACATCAGAACTCTGATGCTGGAAGGCATGAAGAGGAGACATTCTAGGGACATTCCAGGAGAAGCTCTGGAGCCACAGGGCTGTATCCAACATTCTCTGTTTGCTAGTGCAAGAGGTCTTGCATAAGCGGACAGGTGAGTTTTAATGTTGTGCAACAGAGAAATCCAACACAACAGTTATGTTAGCAGAAACTCATTGCACCATCTATTGTGCAGCAAGCCTGCCAGCAACCTGCCTATGCATTCTCTTATCTGTTATCGGTCTTTTCCAGTTCACAGTCTTGTTAAGAGGTAACAACATGGCCAGCCGTAGTTCAGTGAGTAGTTTCTGTTGTTTCAAAGGAATTCAGATCAAATTGTGGGTGAATTAAAATCCAGTATTCATGTATCCAGTAACCTGTGCTTGAAATAAAATCCCTTAAGAGCAGTTGGAAAGTCAGAATTGCTTAAGAATATACCCAAATAGAAAGTGTATTGTTGCTTAATTTTTTTTACATTCAAGTGCTGCTTAAGTATTTTATTACAGGAGAGAAGGCAAGAAATATCACTGAGGTAAATTCATTTCTTTTACCTATCCATTTAGAAATATTTTTTTGTTTGAATATCTTTAAAAGCATTTCCTTTTTCTTCTTTCCAGTTTCTGAAGGCAATAGTTACCTTTTCTCACACAATCACTTCTGTTTTCAACTTGGCAGAGTATTAGACTGTGAAAGAAATTTACCTTGGCAATCTATTATGCACGGGTTCTTTGCAAAGGAGAGCTTGCTATGAAGAATGCTATTAAATAAGTTTCTCCCCCCACACACACCCCGCCCACAGCATGACTTCAAAACGTAGAAGGTGATAACACATTTTTATTTACAAAGTCTTAGGTTGCTTATGCATATAGTGTTTGGGAGCATGACTGCCTACATTCTTTTGTAACACATTCTATGTGTACATTTGCTTATAGCTGACTGAATACATGGTGCTGAACCTTTTTACGGAGATTTATGTATTTCACCAGTAGCTCAGGGCTTAAATAAACCACATATGAACATACATATGTAGATTATTATTTTTTTAAGTCAGAATTTGAGTTGAGACCATGACACAGGGAGTCTTAATCAACTACCCACATACTGAATAATCTGAAACACACACATACAATGCTCCTATTATAGTTATGGTAGAGAACCCTTCTGGGTTTAAGCTGTTAATCCTGCATGTTTTCTTGAACTCAACTACACGGGAACAGAAATTAGGGGCAAAGAATTAGCCCTCCTCCCTTTTTGTGTGTGAAATGGACTTTATATCAGTTCAGAATACAGTGGTACCTCAGGTTAAGTACTTAATTCATTCTGGAGGTCCGTTCTTAACCTGAAACTGTTCTTAACCTGAAGCACCACTTTAGCTAATGGGGCCCCCTGTTGCTGCCGCACTGTCGAAGCATGATTTCTGTTCTCATCCTGAAGCAAAGTTCTTAACCTGAAGCACTATTTCTGGGTTAGCAGAGTCTGTAACCTGAAGCGTATGTAACCTGAAGCGTATGTAACCCGAGGTACCACTGTACCTAGGAGCATAGGGTGCTGTTCTATACAGTACCAGACCACAAGTTCATCAAGCTCAGTATTGTCTACATCAACGATAGGAAGTCTGTGGCACCCCAAATATTGTTCGACTCCAAGTCCCATCAGCCGAAACCAGCACAGTCAATGGTCAGGGATGATGGGAGATGCAGTCCAACAACAACTCGAGGGTCACAGGTTTCCCATCCCTGATCTGCACTGACTGGTTTCAGTCAGGAGATGCCAGGGACTGAACCTAGGAACGTCTGCATGAAAACATGCTCTGTACCACTGATACCCTCTGTACCCTTATCCCAGTCAAAGTAATAAAAAAAGTGACAAATTCAATCATGGAACTCTCATGTTACATAGCAATATTCTCTGCTGTTGCACCCATAGCTCACCCACCCTGTACTCACCTTGGGAAAATATCTATTACAAGTGAACGTCCATTACTGGGGTAAGGCAAGTACTGTACATCATATTATAGTTTTGTTGGTGTTACTAAAAAAAAAAGTGTTAGCTACTGAATTGATAGTGTTGCCCATATTCACACCACCTGAAAATCTCATGTTCAATTTAGAACTAAATGGCAAAGCCTGCATGTTGTTATCCTGTGTGTTTTAATCAGCTACAGAGTGCTTGATGTTGACTTACAAGGAACTCTGAGGAATAAACAAAAACAAAGCTATTTCTCTCCTGTCTCAGTGCTGATTGATTATCAAATGAACTTATGGTATACCATCCAATTAGTGAACATGCATCAGTTCCTCAGATAACAAATGAGTCTGGCCAGCAACTAAGAGAGATCTCAAGACTTTCAAATGACAGCAGAGCATAAGTAATTAAAGATAGCAACTGTAGACGCATAGGCACTAATACACAGGAAATATCTTGGTCATTACTGCCAGTAAAAAAATAATAATGTGTAAATGAGCAGTCCATAGCAACAGCAGGCTAAGAAAGCCTTTTTAGACAAATATACCCAGCCTGATTCTCTAAACACTATACTACGTGGTACAAGATGGTTCCCATGTGTTGAGGCCTGCCAAAGAGGTTCCAAGATGAAGTGGTGGCATCTGCAGGGAGGATATTTTGAGGGGTGGTGTGTCATTTGTGGACCCCCCCCCCTCCCTGAGGAGCCTGCTTGCATATTAATGTTTTATTGTTCATTATGCTGGGAACCAATTGGTTGAAGGGCAGCACACACATTCATTAAATAACTCCATCTAGAAGGCAAAGTGTTCTGAGATGCAAAGCAAACACCTGTTATGTCCCAATAACTACAGGTTACTCTCTCATTTGTATACGGACACTGAAGTTGATGACTCTTGACACAAATATTGTGTCATTGTTTTTTCTCTTCTTTTGTTCCTCTGCCCCTCCCCTTCAACCTTTTGCCTCTCATTTCTGCTGAGCACTCTGTCAAATAGAGTTGTCAGAATAGATTACAGAAACCCTGGAGGGGCAAACATCATAATTTCTTAAGGAGCTCCAAGTAGCCAGTTTTTTGGGCTATGTTAGGTAGCTGGTGAGAACTCTTTTGCCCACAAGACATTTTCTGTCTGGGTTTGGTAATAATATTTGTATGCTTTTATTTAGCTGTATAGGCTGGTGTCTGCTTGCTGTGCTCGGTGTTTAGATTTCAGTGGTTGCATTTTATTGCTGTATTTTATTGCTTTATCGTTTACCACCCAGAGCACCCACAGGACTGGTTCGGAAAAATACATAACTGAATAAATAAATATCTCTCCCCCTGCAAATGCCTTAGAGAAAGTGTGAGATAAAAGAGTATGATTTTGCCCTAGACATGTATATTGGCTTATATCTTACCAATATCAAAGTCATTCTCCAAATGTTGATCCTTGCGTAGCCAAAATGGCATCACCAACACAGAAATTCTGGGGAAACCCCAAGGTTTGCAGAAGAACAAAAAACCTTTAGAAGAGCAAACCAAGGAAGGGAAGAACCCCCAAACAGTCAAATGAGAACTGAGCATGCTCTGCGGCCACAGAGTGCTAGCTGACTGCTACAAGAAAAATAACAGGTGGTGGTGGAGAAATGGAACTGAATGAAGTATCCTGGAAGGTGATATGGCTGGCGGGCAGCCTTAATAGGAACACTCCTCATTTCAATAGTTAGTTTTGGGTTCCACCTGAAGCGATATCTATAAGCAATGTCTATTTCTATGGTTTATTTATTAAAAGACTTATACACCACTTTTCACATTATGTATCAAAGCAGTGGACAACTATACAATCAACCACACCAAAATACACATTTAATAAATGAGATCCAGTGCTGAGGGCCTTCTGGTGGTTCCCTCACTGTGAGAAGTGAGGTTACAGGGAACCAGGCAGAGGGCCTTCTCGGTAGTGGCGCCTGCCCTGTGGAATGCCCTCCCATCAGATGTCAAGGAAATAAGCAACTATCCTACTTTTAAAAAACATCTGAAGGCAGCCCTGTTTAGGAAAGTTTTTAATGTTTAATGCTGTATTGTGTTTTTAATATTCGATTGGGAGCCGCCCAGAGTGGCTGGGGAAACCCGGACAGATGGGCGGGGTATAAATAATAAATTATCTTATATACCACAAAGTAGTAAACTAAATACATTAATAAAAAGGGAATCACTGCATGGAAGAATTAAGGTCCAGTAAAGACTTGGGAGAACGAAAAAAGGTTTTTAATTCCCTGCAAAAATACATCACTGAAGATGCTTAGAGGCTCTCTGCTGGGAGGAGACTGTTCCATACTATAGGTGCCATTTTAAGAATGTGGTTATTGCTAGATAGACCAAAGCAGGCCATGGAACCATCAAAGATCTTAATAAATGAGCAGGTTCATAGGAAAGAAGGCATTATTTCAAATAATCTTAAAAGCCAGAAGTAAAACCTTCAACTGGATTAGGTAGCATGTTGGCAACCACAAAAGAGGTGCTGCATTGTAGAATGATCCTTTCAGGAGCTCAGTAGCCGCATTCCACACTATATTATATATAGTCAGAAAGGTACTCTCACACATATGACTTCATTCTGCAGTGGGAATTTTGTAATGAAAAGGTCAAAAGTGTTTCCCAAGTATATGGCATTTCAAATTGGTATCTTGCTGGGCATGGAAAGCAGTATGCTGGCTTTGGTCCAATTCACCTGGGCTCTTTTTCTGTTACGACTAATTCCCAATTGCTTTAGTGCAAAAGTTTACATAAGAAGCACAGTGAATGTTGTTCTCAAGTAAAGTTCAAGAAGAGAGAGGTTTCCATCAAAGCTGCTGAAATTTGATTTTATTTCAGGTATTGTAGTTAATTTCTTTTTTTAAAAAATAAAGTAAATAGATCTAGGCTGTCAGTTTTTAGTCACACTGTGCCATCAGCTTGTAACAACTGATGCAGCCAATGTGGCGGATGTAACAGTAAATTTTATTACTTACTGGTAATTGAATTGAGCAGGTTTACCTTTGAATAGATTTCATCCAGCATGATATCTGACATGCTGCATGGGATTAAAATCTTTGGTCTATACATTAAAAACACATTGGAGACACAGTGAGTCAATCCTGTGTAAGTCCCGTGTAACCAACATTTTTATAGAAATGATAAACTTCACTTAACATCCCCCCCAATAGAGATTGGCTCTATTTCACAGATCTTAAATAAAAATCCACACATCAGCATTCTAGTAGTAGTGAAAAAGAATAGTGTCAAAAACACATTGAGCTGTGTGATGTGTCTTGAGATATAAACAAGCACCATCACAACCTGAGCAGACTGAACAGTGGAGCCAAAGAGTGAAAAAGGGTGACACCTCCTGTTAGCCTCTGAAATTGGCCCCTAAGAATCATAGTACGGTCACGTTAGCAAAGGTGGGCACTGCTGCATGTTCTCAACCTGATGTGATACACAGCCCTGGTCTCTAGTCTGTTCTTAACTTCTAGCATTTCTCATGAGCATAATATTGATGTATCAAACACATGTTTAAAGGTAAGGTAAAGGGACCCCTGACCATTAGGTCCAGTCGTGGCCGACTCTGGGGCTGCGGTGCTCATCTCGCTTTATTGGCCGAGGGAGCTGGTGTACAGCTTCTAGGTCATGTGGCCAGCATGACTGAGCCGCTTCTGGCAGAGCCAGAGCGGTCCCTATTTATCTACTTGCACATGACATGCTTTCGAACTGCTAGGTTGGCAGGAGCAGGAACCGAACAACGGGAGCTCACCCCATCGCGGGGATTCGAACCGCCGACCTTCTGATCGGCAAGTCCTAGGCTCTGTGGTTTAACCCACAGCGCCACCCACATCAAAGGCCAATTATCTCATAATATGAAAATCCAGAAAAGTTTGCCTTCAGAATTGATTTTTCTGATTTGTAATGCTACTGGTAGCAAATGGAAAGTGTGAAGACTACCCTTGAGTACTCGGTTTTTCTAAAGATTATGACTAATTCTTTCATTTTTATTTACTTTCAGAAAGACATTGTCTCAATTCAGATGTAATGGGAAACTACGGTTTCCTGCTATGAGAATGAGCTGTGGTACGCTTGCTCCACTTTCCATTCTTCTCTTTTTTCACACTGGGAAAAGGAGATAAAGACTTCTGCTTTTAATTTTAAACTAACCACAGTTCCCCATAATCAATCTGTGCTTTCATATTATGGCTTGTTCACACTAACCATAGTTTAAACAGTTCCTGTGTTTGGATGTCATGGGGAACTTTGGTTAATTTAAAATCATTTCACTACATGGTGGCAAAAACAATAGCATCACGCTAAATGGTATTGTGAGTCAGCCCTAACAATGGTTTTCTATTCCAGCTGGCCAAGTATGCTGAACAGTGCAGTCTGTTTGAAAAGAACTCATATTCAAGTATGTTTTTTCATGTTCATCTAACACTTCCATTAAGGTTTTCATAATATAATTTTGTGGTATGAAACAAATTAGGTGTTCCACACAGATGAAGCCCTATCCAGTTCTGAATAAAAAAGGCAAATCCTGTATCTCTTAGAGAAGCAAAATCCACTGAATTAGTCAGGATTTTTTCCGGAGTAAGACTAAAGGCAGCAGGCTTTGGCTCACATGATCATAGCGTCTGCCAAAGCAACCACACACAGTATGAGGTTTATTCTTAGTAAGTATAATCCAATAAGAATATGTCTGTAGGTGTGTGATAGGCCTAATTTTTTCTGCCATCTCTGTCAGCCCATATTCTTTCTGGAGCAGCAGTTGAGGGGAAACTGATTATGTGCAGTAAAAAGTGTGAGTTTCACTTTCTAAACTGAAAATCAAATTATTTTTCACTGCAAACTGCACCTTAAAGTAACTACTCAACACACAGCATTCTTTATTGGGACAGCTCAATATTGATTTCACTAGATAAGAGCAGACATTTATGGCACACACTGAGACCCGGATGCATCTCTGATAGAAGATGAGCACAAACAAACCTCAAAAATAAAGTAGAACAACAAACAAAAGAAAACAGTATTGTTCTATTGTGACACAACTGCAATTTTAATTCGAATAGCTAGTTCTGATCCTAAAAGCCTAAATGGTTTGCGTCCTGGGTGCTTAAAGGAATGTCTTTCCCTTACGATCATGACAACTTCTGGAGATTCAGCACATTGCTTTTCTAGGACTTTTTCCACAGTGGCACTGCCCTTTAGAACTCCTCCTCCAAGGAATACCATCTGGCCAGTTCGTTCCAGACTTTTAGGCGATTAGTGTTTCAAGAAGGTATTTGTATTAGAGGGAAATAAGTAGTGCTGGCTCTATTTAGTTCTGCTTCCAGTTTCTAGTTCTCTTATACTGGATTTGTACTTTGCTGTAACATTACAACAAACCCCAGAGCATTTTCAGCAGTAGGTCTCACGCTTGGTGGGGATCACACCGACTGACTGTTGTGCATGAACTGGACTGCAGTTCTCAGCATTGTTTTGGGAAGATAAATTGCTTTGTTTTGTTTTAGTTATTTCTACAAAAAGCAACTGTATCTCCTGGCCTTCTGAAATCCAAGCAGCACTCAGGTCAGCTCACAACTGTTTAAGCAAGTACTTAAGACGCAATCCACCTTACCTTCTTTCAGCATGCCAACTTTTAGACACTTCATAAAACGACAGGCTTGGCAGGACTTGCGTCTGCGTTTTGTAATTTCACATTCATTTGTTGCTGGGCAGCTGTATTCTATGTTACCTGTGGCGTTCAGGGTGAAGAAAAAAAAGAGGAAACCATTGAGGATTATTAGCAATCAAGTTCTTGTCATAGAAGCATAGATATTGCCAAAAAAGTATCTTTATTGCTAAAAGTGTACTTCGTTTTTTTATTCCCCTAACACAGTCTCTAGATGACATACAGCAAATTTAAAGCATAAATATAAAAAAGACATGAATAATTAACACAACCAAACCCAAACTGACCTCCAAAAAGAAAACATTAATATTAGCAGCTTCTGAAAGAAGCAACCACATCATATAAGCCATAGTATTCAGTTCAGCATATTACATCAGATGCTTATGAGAAGAGAATGGTTTTAACTAGGAGCCAAAAAAAATTTTTTTTTCCTCAAAGCAACTTACAACCAAAGATATAATAAGAGTTGGTGCCAAGCAGGCCTCACTGGAGAGTGTTCCATGGGGGGGGGGGGCACAACAACAACAACATGAATAAATAATAACAGAGTTAAACAAAATAATGCTCTGTTTCCTGGAGGCATCACATAGGCCAGTGTAGGAAACAGATACTAGGTTTGATGGATCTAGCAGGATTCTTTTTCTTAACTTGCCCAATGCAATATTTGTAGTATAAGCTCAGCTGTTTGCCGTATTTGTACATAACCTGAAATTCACAGTTACACTCAGAATGATGCTGTTTGTGATGTTAGTACTTCAGGGGAAGAATAAAAACGTCTCTCCTCATCAGCGCTGCCCCATCTCGCTTTAAAGGTATTTTGTTACTTTCTAACCCTTTCCCCCTGTGATTAAGTGCATTAGTATCTTAATGAAAATGCATTCTGTTTATTGCTCTCTTGGGAAGTGGGAGGTCATCACACCAAATGCATAAATTGTCATCAGAGACAGTCCAGGCATAATTGCAATTTTGCTGCTCCATGTTTGCTGCACTCAGAGTCCACGGAAGTCCCCTGAAACATGCACAGATTCTCGTAATTAGCATAGAGTCTGCCTGGGACCACAGCAGTGATGAAATATTTCAGAGTTAATCACACTTTGTAAACACTGATTTATATTGACTACCTTTCTCCAGACTGATGTCTCCTCATTAAATATCACATTAGCGGATTGCAGGATTGTACAAAGATTCAAATGCTTTGCAACTGCTAACTCAACAAAGAATAATACTATGCATGCCACTGATGCTGCAAAATAGTTATATATTTGTGGTAAGAGGGCCCCACATGCCGTAAAATTTAAATGCTCAGCAGAAACAGCGCACTAAATTAGTATTTTAACTCAACACATATTCGGGTGGGGCTGGGAACTGAAATCTTTTGCACCATCTTATCTGGTCTGTGTAAGTCAGCCAAATCCACTATAGAAGTGGAATACACAGCCACCGGGAGGAGCACAATAATTCAATGAATTTGCATGGGTGGTGTCAGAAGAGGATGAAGGGATACGTAGCCCCATCACCACCACCACACTGTTGGATCCTGTGGTTATTTGGAGGGCGGGGGAACACACTTTTCACATACAAATTATAACTGAATGGTACACTGGAAGTTAAAGCAAGGCTGTAATTCTTAATCTACTTCCTTGAACATTAAATCCATCAAAATCAAGAGAGTATACTTTAGAGAAAACATGTTAAGGATCCTATATAATGTGGAATATACTCCCCCTCCCCTTTCAGCAATCTAACATGTGGGGCAAAGTTTTCCTTTCCCCAAATATGAACTTCACTGTTTTGTCTGCCTCTAGCAGATTTCGTGGTTCCATCATTTGAAACACTGCACATACGTTTGGGTTACTGTGCAGCTTATAGCATGCCTGACTCAAGATGAAAGCAAGCACCCACAATCCTGAACATATAATCTAATGTATATTGAAAGCACCAAGCTAAATATGGTTTGCATTGGAGCTACAACACGCAGAGAGGGAGGATTTAATCCTTTCCTACCCTGCCATGATCCTGATGAGGTTAACACTTCATGTTAATTCTTGTAAAAACCTTGGCATGGTTGATAAAGGTATGCTTGATGTCATATCTAGTTTGGCCCTAGGTTATTATGAAAAGCCAGTCGTTAACAGAGTGTGTTTACATAGGGTGAGCGTAGCCATTTCTTTTCAAGCCAGGGAAGAATCCTGCTTTGCCTATTTTGGCATGTGATACTGTCTCAAGCACATTTTCACACAACAACAAAATGCGCCTTTGAACTTCTCTCTATTGTGTGCATGTGCAACTGTTGCTAATGAAGAATAAATAGTGCCACAGAGCTATTTTTAAATTAAACATCTGTTCTAAGCAACATATATTTTACATTCACATTACAGGCACAGGAAAATCAAGAAGTACCCAGTTAGAAATTCAACTGCTTTGATGTATATCAACAGGTGGTAGCAACAATGAACACGGCATAAAAGATGAGATGCAGCCTGAAGTTCCAGCTGAATATCAGGTGCCAGTCATTTCCTAAACTTCCCTGAGCCAGAAGACGTATGGAGGTGGTTATGTATTGGTATCAGGGAGAAGAAACCAACTTCATATTTGACTAGTATGTAAGTGGTATTTCTATTTGTGCTGATGCTTGGCCAAAAGCCACATGGTGGGCTGGGTTCTATTCCCCATTTTCTGGTATAATATAACCATTTCACATAGTGCAATTCTCACTTACATTTCTGTTTTGTCAACCCATGTAGATCCCCGTTTTTCTATTTTATTTTATTTTTTACAAAGATGCATCTCACAAGCCAATGCCAGAAAAATGTGAATTGCTACCACAATGTCACTAGAGAAAACTGATCCTTCCAAGCAGGGGTAAAATAAAACTAGCACGATGAATGCATTCTTAAATATGTGGTTCTGTTGATCTATACTGAACCACTAGTCCAAATTTTCCAACATTTCCCAAATATGACCAGTTTTTAAAAGCTTTAAGCATGGATCAAGGACCCATTGTTTCATAGACACTGGAGTAGATTATCTGGTAACAAAGTTCCATGCTTGCACAAATAAAATGCCCTTGAAAGTCCTATTTCATTTTTTGTACTTGTCTTAAAAATGAAAAAGAATGTTATACTAAAATTGTGCTGTTCCATGCATCCATTACACTAATATATAGATTTAAATAAGAGTTCAAATTTCATGTACCCTGAATATCTAAGGTTTCTTTTATTGTCTTGTTCTTCTTTAGTTTATTACAAACTGTAGAACAGGGATGGCTAACCTGTGGTCCTCAGGATTTTTGTTAGGCTGTAACACCCACCATCCCCAGCTGCTGGTTATGCTGGCCTTGGCTGAGGATAGCTGGTAATCAGACAAGTATCTGGAGGCTCACAAGTTAATCAGCCCTGCTATAGAGACATCAAAATGTCTTTGAAGAACCTCTAGAAAATCTGCCTATAAGTTTTCTCTCCATTGATATGTAGACTAAGATGTATACAAATGTTACAGGCTGTCAAGAAGAACAATACACTCTTTTTGGCATCTACTAATGTTTCTGTCTGAACAAATCTATCCAAATATGTAGAATGTTGGCATGTGCTTTAATCTAGTTTTTAGCTTACTGTTGATTTTAATTAATTTTTGAACATTTTAAATAGCTGCTTCTAGCTGGGTTTGTTTGTTTTTACTGATAATTTCATTGTTTTATTCTTCTTGTAAACTACTTTGAGGTGGGTTGTTGTTTTTGCAATCAGGCGTTATATACATTTTATGACATAAATAAAAATAAATATTTCTGTAACTAGACACACTAAATGAGGGCAAACCTGTACATGGTGCAAACTTGAATGAACCTACTTTACACAAAATCAGCTGGGCAGCTTAAGGCTTTTACTAGAGCTGACAAGAATGATAGAGCAGTTTATAATCTCTTCTGGCTGACTTTCAGAGAGCCCTGCATGCTGGTTACTTATTTTAAAAAGTCTTTTGTACAATTAGTTTGGAGGCGATATAATTTTTTCACTGACAATTTTATACTCTTGCATCTAGCTGACTGAGAGAATAACAGAGTGCCAGGGCACAATTTGTATCTTCCTTTCAGTGGCACGATGGACTTTTACAGTTTGGCACTTAAGACGTGAATAATGTAGTGTTACATCTTACAGTAACAATATATTCACTAGGACAAAGCCCTGTGTTGTGAAAATGCAATGAGATCTGTGTCAGATTAGAGTTTCTGTTCTTGCTCCACATACCCAGGAATGCTTATTTTTAGTGTTTTTGTGACATTTCAAGCAATGGTTTTATTTTCTTAAGAGGGACAAAGGAAAATGACATATGGTTCTACAAACGAAATTAGTCCCTATTAAAAACTGGACACACACAAAATCAAAGAAGGGGAGGCAAACTTGCGTTGATGACGCTTGAGTTATGACACTGTGGGTAGGTGGCATCTGGGTCTAGAAATTAGGAATCATGTTCTGGGTGGGATTGCACTCTTCCTTAAATAGCAGGTGCATAGTCTGAGGGTGCTCACTGCAAGATGGCATGCCATACATGAATGTGTGGAAGCAAGAAAAATCAGTTTCCTCCGTGCTCTGTGCAATCGTCAGACTAGCACTTGAACAGGAAATACATTGCTCCTGGAAGAAGCAATATACTCTTCTAGGCTCCAGAATGGCTCTTTCCCCATCCCCAGTGGCTCATCGCTGTCTGCCCAGATACATTTTCCTGCTAAACAAAGTTAACTAAGAGATTAGGAATATGTTTGTACTGCATGGGTACAGTGGTACCTCATGTTACGTACCGTCCCCCTTACGAATGCTGCGAGTTATGCGCTCTGCTAACCCGGAAGTAGATGCCCCTGGTTGCGAACTTTGCCCCGGGATGCGAGCGGACGTTGTGCACCACGGCAGCAGTGGGAGGCGCCATTAGCAAAAGCGCACCTCATGTTACGAGCAGTTTCCAGTTACGAACGGACCTCTGGAATGGATTAAGTACATAACACGAGGTACCACTGTATACCTTTTGAAATGTAATTTGAATTTGGTTCCCAATTTGGTACCTGAAGTAAGGACCTCAGAAACTTTGATTGAAATGTATCAAGCTTAGGAAAACAGCCATGGTACCAAACGTTGGAAGCATATAATAGTGATGCAGATTTCGCATTTAATACTTTTAAGACTGAGGGAATATACTGACCTCCCTGTGTATGAAAGAAAGGGAGCATTGCCAGTTTGCTCACCTCCACTATTTGGGAAGTAAACAGCCAATGAGTGTTCCAAGACTTTGTATAGTGGAAGGTAAGTCCTAAATACAGAAAGTTTTTGGTCTGTTCAAGGGTATGACTACTGAAAGTTTAAGTTAAGCCTCCAGCAATGGAGGTGGTGAAAATGAATTACGGTATATGTAAAAATTCCATGTTGGTTTTCTGACATGCTTTTTTAAAAAAGGCTTTTGCAATGAAGAATGGAACCCTGGTACAAGTTCAACTTAAACCAGGTTGTTAGGGAGAAAGCAGCCTTGAAAGAGAGTGACCAAGGTGAAAGAGTTTATGAGCAATGTATCAAAATATAAGTACAATGGTACCTTGGAAGTCGAACGGAATCCGTTCCAGAAGTCCGTTCGACTTCCAAAACCATTGCGTGGATTTCGATTGGCTGCAGGAAGCTCATGCAGCCAATTGGAAGCTGCAGAAGCCCCTTCGGATGTTCGAGTTTGAAAGAACATTCGCAAACCGGAACACTCACTTTCGTGAGGGTTTGTGCCGTTCACGAGCCAAAACGGACGAGTACCAAGGCTTTCGGGATCCAAGGTACAACTGTGTGAAACATTGTTTAGAGAAGAATAAGGGGGGAATGTGATAACACTTTTCAAATATCTAAAAGGCCATCGCACAGAGGAAGCTAAAGACTTGTTTTCTGATGCCCCAGAAGCCAGGGCTACAGTTAAGTTACAGGAGGGTAGATTTTAGTTAAACATTACCAGAATGGCAAGAGTAATTAGACAATGAAACTAAATACCTAGTGGGGTAGTATGATTTCCCTCCCTTAAGGTGTTCTCCCAAAGGCTGGATAACCAACTGCTGGGGCTGCTCCAAGCTTTTCACTGATGATGAAAACTTCCAAGAGTCGGTGAGGTGGTTATTAATTTTATTTATTGACTAAGACTACAGATGCATGGCTTCTGATTTGAGTTCTGCAGGCCAGCTGTGCATGTAACAAAATCAAAGTTCAAAGCAGTCACAGCTCTAATAATAATAATGGCACTGACCAGGGCTACTGTCTTCTGTGCTATTAATAAGCCATGCTTCTTCTTTCCAATGTTTCTCATTGGCTTTAAAGGGCCAGGCACAAGCTACACTCTTGTGCTATTGCCCAGTAATCAGAGAGGCCTTTCTGCATGACCAAACAAAGTATGTTCCAGCCAAATTTTATTCTTTGGCCGATATCCATGCAAGTTGATCCAGCACTCATAGCACGGTACTCCTTCTCTATGTATAGTGTGTAGAGATATGTGCTATAGACATGAGAAGGACAGCAGAAAAATAGCAAAGAAAATTAAACTTGTGAGACAGATTTGGCGATCTCAAACGCTAGAAAAAATAGTGCTGGACAAGCAATGCAGCCATTTGCCTTTGTATAAACAAGGTAGCAGGCAACCGCTGGAGAAATAATGTGGGCATAACAAGATTACTCTGTGCAATCACAACAGCAATAATAGGTTCAATATACACAGGAAGAATATCCTTGTGGCTTGTATAGAATATTGCATAAGGTTCCTTCAGGATCAGACCAATCTAGTCCACCAGCCTGCCTCCAACACTGGCTTTGCCAGATCCCTCCAGAAAGCTCATAAGCAGGACACAATGGCAAGAGCCTTTTCCTGTTCTACGACCTTCAGAAACTGGGATACAGGAGAATACTGCATCCTAAGCTCATTGTTGTTGTTTAGTCACAACTGGGACACAGGAGAATACTGCATTCTAAGCTTGTTGTTGTTGTTGTTGTTGTTTAGTCATGTCCTACTCTTCATGACCCCATGGACCAGAGCACGCCAGGCACTCCTGTCTTCCACTGCCTCCCACAGTTTGGTCAAACTCATGCTGGTAGCTTCGAGAACACTATCCAACCATCTCGTCCTCTGTCGTCCCCTTCTCCTTGTGCCCTCAATCTTTCCCAACAGCAGGGTGTTTTCCAGGGAGTCTTCTCTTCTCATGAGGTGGCCAAAGTACTGGAGCCTCAGCTTCAGAATCTGTCCTTTCAGTGAGCACTCAGGGCTGATTTCCTTAAGAATGGATAGGTTTGATCTTCTTGCAGTCCATGGGACTCTCAAGAGTCTCCTCCAGCACCATAATTCAAAACCATCAATAAGCTTGGGACCAAGTAATTAGCTGATTGCCTAATATAGGCAAGTGCAGTCAGTGAGATTGGAAGAGACTCCAGGGGATGAACCGTGACTCACAGATTGCCATCTAGTGGCAATATAGAAGTGGGCCTTCTTTGTTCTCTAGAATGTTGTCACCCCCTACTGCTCAGGAGGCTCCATCCACAGCATGTCTCAACTACTTTCTAAAAAAAATAATGCATCTTTTTGTCTGAGAATTTCCTGACTATCAACTGCTGGCTTGTACTAGTTATTATTTTCAGTATTTTACAGTCCAAGTGTTGTCCATTAGTTATGATGACTTTATTTGCTGGTTATTTATATTATTTGTATATATGTATTGAGCTCTTTTAGACTTCTTGGCTCTTTGGTCTTTTCGAGACTTTGACTCATCACCGTAAGCCAGCTCAATATATTTATATATAGTAAGTAGTCTGTAAGTTGACTAAACAAATAAATAAATGATAGATGTTCCAGCTTGTTAGCCAATATCTATGCATTAGACCTATCTTCCATAAATTTTCTGATGCCTGTTTAATGTTACCTAAGGATAAGCTTAGTCTTGTGGCATCTTATGGCAGTCATTCCATCAGTTAAATTATACATTGTGAAAGTATTTTCTTTTGTCTGTCCTGAATCTTCTGCCAACGATTTCACCAGTGACCCTCAAATTCTAGCATTATGAAGACAGAGGGCAATATATATCCCCATGTCATTACTAATCTAACAAAGCTGAATGGCAGGAATGGGGAACCTCCAGATCAGGGTCCAAATATGGAACACAAGTCTTCAGAATCTGGAACTTGGAGATCTCCAGGTGTCTGGCTGCAGAGTTCCGCTGAAGAACTCTTTTCCTTCCATTCCTCTTTAGTCCTTAGCTCTGCCCATCAGTGGCATACAGGCATTGATCACTTTCCGCAGGAAATGCAGATTTCAAGGGAGGCAGGGAGGACTTCTCACACCTGCTCTATGCTGTCTCTCTCCAACTCTAAACCAGTAGTCTAAATTAAACACTTCAAATGCTTCCCCCTATTTCCATATGGAATGTGCCCCTAATAGTGAATCATTCTGGCTGTCATTTTTCAGCATAATTTCTATCACCATTATATCCTTTTTGTTGTGGGGCTATCAAAAGTGTATACAGTACACTTCATAAGTAAGTACACTTATTTGTTTTATTTATTTATTTATTTATTTACTTACTTACTTACTTACTTGGCTTTTTATTAGGTTTATTTTTGGCAGAGTTTGTGGCCCCTTTATTTACCAATCTGACCAAGGCTTTAAAGCACAGCTTTCTTAGCTTTTATATCTTCCCTGCTCATTTAATAAGCTGACATCTCCCTGGAGTTATTTGTACATGTATATTTTATCTGATCATCTACAGTGGTGCCTCGCAAGACGAAAAGAATCCGTTCCGGGAGTCTTTTCGTCTTGCGGTTTTTTCGTCTTGCGAAGCAAGCCCATTGACAGAGTAGCGCTATTAGCGCTATTGGCTAAAAAAGGGCTAAAAACGGCTTTTTTAGGGGGGGATTAGCGGTTTTGCTGCTAAAATGCTTTTAGCAGCTTAGCAATTCAGAATAAGGGGTTTTGGAGCAAAAAAAAAATTCAATTTTTTTCGTCATTTTTCGTCTTGCGAAGCAAGCCCATAGGGAAATTCGTCCTGCGAAGCGCCTCTGCAGACGGAAAACCCTTTCGTCTTGCGGGTTTTCCGTCTTGCGAGGCATTCGTCTTGCGGGGCACCACTGTATTTAGTATATTCAAAATAACTTCTGAGCACACTGAAAAAATTACTCTTTTTTTCTCTTTCCTTTCATTTGCCAGAAGTTTCTTCTTTTGAAATCAAATGCAGCCATGCTGGACATTCTGGGTTTCTGATTAATTCAACAGCACTTAACATCTCATACCATATCCTGGGCATCAATCAGAATTAAGTGAAGGATCACCTCCCCTCTCCTTGACTCCAAATCAAGGAGGGCTAGGAGGGCTAAATTAGATGAGATACTAGATCTCCTATTTCACAGAATTTTGGTAAATAGCAGCCATGGAGAGGGGATATTTTAATTGTGGAAATTGTGCAGGAAGAAGGGATTAAAAAGGCCTCCCAGTTTGGAAATCCACACACCATGGCTATTTGCCAAAAAACTTAAAGAAATGGTAAATATATTCAGGTATCTGTTGGTCCCAGCTCCTGCCAACCTAGCAGTTCAAAAGCACCCTAAAAAGCACAAGTAGATAAATAGGTACCGCTCCGGCGGGAAGGTAAACGGCGTTTCCGTGCACTGCTTTGGTTTTGCCAGAAGCGGCTTAGTCATGCTGGCCACATGACCCGGAGAAACTGTCTTTGGACAAACGTTGGCTCCCTCGGCCATTAAAGCGAGATGAGCATCGCAACCCCAGAGTCGTTTGTGACTGGACTTAACTGTCAGGGGTCCTTTACCTCTACCGATCTGTTGGTCTGATGTAATTTTGCCCTAAGGCACAACCATATCACATCTGCAACACTCTGAATCTAGTTAGATGAGTGACTTGCAGTACAATGCTCTCCATGCATTTACTTCCTAAGAGTAAATCCCACTTACTTCAACGAGGCTTACTCCCAGATAAGTGGAATAAGGCAGAAGCCATGGTTGTTTTGCGCACCCACATAATAGCAATCCTGAAAACTTAAAAGTTTGGGTAGAAGAGAACTACTTCAGTGTTCAGTTGAGTAATCAATTTCAAGAAATAGCGTGAGGCAGGTGAAATAGATCCATCATTGCCTGCTTGAAACATTCTTGGAAGGAAATGCTGATACAAAGGCTTTACTTATATAAGGAAGGTGAATGATTTAATCAGGTAATGATGGATTCAGGTGACACTGTGTCAGGTTCACTGCAGGTATGCCATCTTGGCACTGAAGCCAAGGTCCATATAATTTGGTAAGCCAAGGCCTCTATTATTTAAAAACCACTCTCTCAGGGCTACGTAAAAATGCCTATAGGATCAAACAACTCAATTAGTTATTTTTTATATCGTCTGGATTTGCTAAGGATGGCATTAGCTCAGAGTTAGGTAAACACACACTTTGGAAGGTGCTGAATTTGTGTGGAGCCAGGAAGTAAACGTTACAGTTTTCATTTCAAAGGAACGCTTATCTGAATTTACATAAGTAGTCCTATCTTTGTTTACTACCCTCCCAATTGAAGATATATCATATTTATCATACAGTGTTCATAAGTTTGTAGATCAAGTTGGTTCTGCAACAGATAAAAATGGCACCATTCATAGATCTAACTATTCAACTCCAAAGAGAACAAAGCAACCAGTAACAACTGTTTCAACACAGGCCAGACATACTCCCCACGGCACCCCATGATTACTGAAAGGAACAGTGAGTCTAAGTCTGACCATTAATTTTTGTGAAATTTGCCAACACTATTTGTTCACTTATCAGTTTATTCACTAGTGGACCTTGAAAACCTTCCAAGTTTTATCACAATAGACTCACTTCTAATTTGGTGCTGCTGAGTTAGGGCATATTACTTATAAGTCTGCTGGTGTCCATGGATAAAGTTCTTTAGCATTCACTAGATTCAGAGGGGCATCTACACAGAATTTGTATCTAAAGATGTAACAAAACAAAATAAAGTTGCTTGGTTTGTTAGCAAATAATGACACTCCAGTTCCCCTATTCCTTGGGAAATATTCTATATTTTATAATGGAGTTGTACAAGAATCAGTCACTGGCTTATCATCTTTAACATTTGATTGACAGGGGTCAAACTCTCTAGGGGTACTTCCCACACTAGTTAATATTGTGAGACCTAGGATAAAATTCTTGCCAATTTCACAAAATGTGTTTTTCCAGATTCCCTGACCACTGGTCTTGTTAGCTAGGGATGATGGGAGTTGTAGTCCCAAAACAGCTGGAGGGCCAAGTCTGGGGATGCCTGGTCTAATGCTACTGCATGTATATACTCTTAAGAGAATGTTGGGGTTTTTTTCAAGGGAAAAAAAATCTCCCTTCTTGGAGGAACAGCAGCAATAGTGGTAATAGATTAAAAGAGTTGATAGGTGAAGTTTTCCCAACCACCAGCAATGATTCTTCTTCTTCAAGGAGTAAGTATGTATGTGTGGTACAGTTTTTAAGGCAAAAGAGAAAATGTGAGTTAACAGCATGCAAACAGAAGTGAATGGCAAAGGTTTTGGCTGGGCAGGTAAACTGCTGCCCACCTCTCCCTCCCTCCTAGCCCAGAAGCAGGATTCCACTGGCTTAAAGGTAAGGTAAAGGTACCCCTGCCCGTACGGGCCAGTCTTGACAGACTCTAGGGTTGTGCGCTCATCTCACTCTAGAGGCCGGGAGCCAGCACTGTCCACAGACACTTCCGGGTCATGTGGCCAGCGTGACAAGCTGCATCTGGAGAGCCCGCACAGCACACGGAACGCCGTTTACCTTCCCCTCTGGTAAGCGGTCCCTATTTATCTACTTGCACCCTGGGGTGCTTTTGAACTGCTAGGTTGGCAGGCGCTGGGACCGAACGACGGGAGCGCACCCCGCCACGGGGATTTGAACCGCCGACCATGCGATCGGCAAGTCCTAGTCGCTGAGGTTTTACCCACAGCGCCACCCGCATCCCAATGGATCAGCTACTCACCCTTAGGCTGAGATCCCACCTGGCAGAGGAGCCCAGAGGGCATATAAGGCAAACTGAGCTTTGTCCTAAGCAGGCACTGAGTTATAGGTGGGGAAATTGACTGGATGGTTTACTCAGAGAAGATAGGAACTGTGATTAAGGTTTTGAGGGTGAAAGTCACTGTATGCTATAGTTACCAGAGCAGATGGGGAATTGACTGTATGGAGTTTTGCTATGTTCTTTGTGCAGGAGCATACCAGGTAATGCCACAGAATTTTATAGCAGCTAAGGAAACCTTTTACAAACTTAGGAATGCAGCAAGGAGCTAAATCACTTATACCTATGGGATGTAAACATCATAACAATAGGGGCTCCCGCAGAGCTTTTGCTTTGAATGCAGAAAGGTACCAGGTTCAATACAGCTCCTGATATTGCCAGATAGAGCTATGAAAGACTTCTATTTGAAACTGGAGTGCAGAAAACACAGAGCTGATAGACTACTGATGTGACTTATAAGGCATCTTCTTAAGTTCCGCCTATTGTCAGCCCTGGACAACCACTAATCTCTGCTTAATCCTTCCTTGCATGAGAACAGCAGTGACAGGATCTAGCACCTATACAGTCTCTAGGTACAAAACTGCCATTGTACTGTCTTCAGTTTGAAAGATGCCTTCACCGGTTGAGACATCAGAGGTAAATAAACTCCACCTCCCCTGGCTGCATCTATGATATTGGTCATAGGCTCATATTGTCATTTCCTATATAATATCTCTTCCACCCATCCTCACCCTCTATCACATACACACAAATTTGCCAGTCCAGTCAACTGTTACAATAATTCACAGAATGAGGGGAGAGACAACAAAACCCCTACTGTGGCACTTTAGAGAAGGGCTTGGAGACCTCTGGCCCCACAGGGAACTAATTCATGCAACTGATATTTACAAAAGCAGCTTTCAGCTTTACTACCCACCAGCTGATAATCAGCAAAGCCTCAGGCTTTAAAGTATTACACAGGGCACAAAGCACCTGAATGGTGCTTTGAAATCCCAATGTCAAGACTTCAAAGTGCCCAGTCATTTGATGTCACTGTGATGTCAGCTGAATGATAGGTGGGCAGCCTGACCCACCTGTCAAATTTAGATGGCAAAGCTAGGATCCAATAGGGATCTGACCTGCAAAGCCAAAAAGGTTGCCTACCCAAATATTAGTAAGATGCACATCAAAGGGTGGGGATATATGTGGAAGTGTGGCCTAGGGAATTACAAGTCCCTGCATTCTCATGAGAGTTGGGAATGGGTTTAAGTTTACTTGTGGAGAAAGTCAAACTTATGCAGAAAGTGTTCCTGCTTCCCTTATTCACTCAGTTGTTTCTCTAAACAAAACCTGCAGCTACACATGACCACATTCTTTTCCATGCCTGGTATTCAAGGTAATATTCATTCCTTGTCTGCAGCCTCTCCAAACACAGATGCCTGGCTCCCCGTTTCCTTAACCCATGCCATTCAGCAAATTGATTAAACGTGTTTTGTTACTATTACAATTCATTGTGATGCTGTTTTTTCTATCCCCTTCCAAATGTCAATGGCACGGGAATAGTGGTTTCCTGACAGCTGGGCCAGATGCCCCAACACAGCTGAGTAGTTTTGTCTAAGCTGAGGGCTGGCCAGTTGCTAGGCAACTTTTGATCTAGCAACATGGAAAGCACTTCAATTATAACCATGCAAATAGTTGTCAGAAGGAGGAGACTGGTTTAATTGTTGCCAATAGGGCAGGTGGACTGAAGCCTGCATTTGCAGGTAGTCCTGCTGTGGGATCTTTCCTTGTAGCTATTATAAATAATAGTGTCGGGAGGGGTGTTGTTACAGGTGAAAACTGACGCAGACAGACCAAACTCAGGCTATTACCCTGGCAGTAAGGCTTCTAACTCTGGAAACCAACACCTCCCATTTTGGGGATAAGGAGCACTATATTGGTTTAGGTTTAGTTTTTAATACAAATAGAAACAAAGCCAATAAAGGAGAATGTGCCTTAAATCAGCTCCAACTTTACCACCTTGTGCTTCAAAATGTGTGGCATGCTTCTAATGCAAAAGACAAGGTAGTGATTGGGAATATGAGTGTGATCTTCCAGATACTATTGGACCACTTTCCACCCCAGTCAACATGGCCAAGGATTGGGGATGATGGGAATTTTATTTCACCAACATCTCGAGGGTCGCTGGTTCCCCATCCCTGAGATAATGCATGGAATGCTGCCCTGAAAAGCTTCTTGACTTTCGGAGGTGGGTAAGACAGGAGGGTGGGAGAAGCAATTGCCCACCCTTTCACTGTCAAAATAAAGAAAAGTAGAGAGAATTAAATCAGGCAGTCCTCACTCCTATAAAGTTGCCTCCAGGTTCCACTCGAACATGGTATTAGGATGAGTGGACACAATAAAATGTAACAAAACAACTTCAGGAATAAAAAAGAGCAGGAAGGGGGAGCTGTGCTTCTTTGGACCAGAGAAATGTAGTCAAGCACTGACCTTGAATTGTCCTCTTGAAGAAAGCCTTGCAGGCCTCACATGAAGCCACCCCATAGTGGTACCCTGATGCAATATCACCACACACCAAACACAGTCTTTTGGGCATTGAGTTCAGCATGTATTCACACTTGGTTTGTGAATCTTCAGCAATGGTACTGGAGCAGTCATCATATCGTTTCCTGACAGGACCATTACCCCCAAGACCTGGGGCAGAAGGATAGAGCGGTGGCGAATCTAGCCCATTCTGATGTCCATTCATGGTTGAACTGTAGCTCCCACTGGCGTCAGAGGAGCCACCAGGGCTGTGGTGATTGATGCTGTCCGTCAAGGAGGCGGGGCTCGATGGTTCCGTCTTGATATATGACGAACAGCTAGAATCAATGTGTCGATCCTTGCTTGACATTCTGCAGAGAAGCCTGAATTGTAAAGAGAGAGAGAGAAGTTTCTGTGCATTAAAGACAATGCTCTTTAAAGGCAGCACTGCAAGGGCTAAGGACCGCACATCATTCATTCATTAGTCAATACCTCTTGTTCTACATGAAGGTAATCAGCATAAGGGCATGACAGAGCTTTATCAAAGCCTTAGACAGGCAGTAAACAAAAACTTTAAAGAGACTGGATCCAGTTTATTCTTTGCTCTCTACTTCCCCCTTGCCAATTTTCCTTAAATCAACTCTCTAAATTCTAAACTGTCATCAAAGCTGACAATGAATTCAGCACCAGGCTATTCCTAGAGCTTACCTCCCCATCCACCCACTCACTCACATCACTTGCAGTAACATACTAACAAAGGGAGCTAAAACTTTATATATATATTTGATGAGCCAAATATTTTCCTCAGTAATTACTATTCGTCAGCATGTTTTATTAAACCATAACTGCATCCGTTATTGATTGAACCTTAAGAATCAGAGAGTAAATCATTTTTAGGAAGATTTTATACATACAGCTATTTAGTAATGGGTCATCTCATTTTTCCGAAAAATAATTAAGGTTTGACTCCTGTTTCACAAAATCTAAGGGGGATGATTCATCAGCTGTAGCTGCAATTACATTTTACCTATTATCTTAAGACTAGCCAATAATAACTGTGTAAGCACCCCATACACCTGCAAGTTCATATGAGGTAAGTAGGTTGTGGGGTTTGTTTGTATTTTTAATCTTTTGTTGGAAGTCGCCTAGAGTGGCTGGGGAAACCCAGCCAGATGGGTGGGGAATAAATAATAAATTATCATTATCGTATGTTTGTTTTTAATGGAGGAAATAGAGAGAAGTTGTACTTGCTAAAATATTTGATACTGTACCTAAAAGTGAACAGACATTTGAACTTGTGGATTGTCTCCCTGTCAAAGGAGTAAAAATCGCTCACTTTTTGCAAGTATGGTATGCAGCAGAATTGCAATGTAATACTATGTGGTCTGCAACTGAAGAGACAAAGATGCGATGACAATTAGCATGTTAAGTAGACTCTTTGAAATTCTTCCAGGAATTCACTAAATGCCATTTCACCCATTACGAAGAAGCTTGAGTGTAGCCATCGCTCCCTTACTAGTGTACCAATTTGATGCCTAAATCTAAGAGCTATTAAGTGTGAAAGAGTCCCTAGAAAAAAGGGACAACAGACTTTACAATACTTCTTGAGTAGTTACCAAACTTAAAAAGATTTTATCTGATTAACTTTTTGATTTCAATATGTTAAATGCCAATCAATTAACTCATGCACATTTACATATTGTGATATCACAGCGAGGCCTTTTTATGATTATGAATGAAGATACTGAGATTTGGTCAGAAGAGTTTTCTTCTTCTTAAGAGTGTTCAGTTGAATTTGGGAAGGGAACAGAACTGTGACTGTTTTAGCTGGCAGTGCTTTGGTTCTGTCCTCTCATTTAGCCAGCAGTCTTCCACTGTTATTTTCATCACAAACTTTTGCTAGTTTCAATAGAGCCAAGGGTTATGCTTAATTTGTCCTCCATGGAAGCAGCCCTGAAATCTTTTCCCAAGGCACAGCTGAGGCTGGGATGAGTATGCTCTGTCCCAAGTCTCACATTGCTTTGCTCAAACATTTCGAAACACAAGTAAGAAGTTAAATATTGCTTGTGATTTTTCCTAATAAACTGGCATTTTGTTTTTATTTTTTTTAAAGTTCCAATTGGTTACTCATAGGCACCAAGTTTGCTCATCCATGTTGTTGGATTAGAAGCTCACATCCCCTCTCACACTTGAGCAGTTCTCCCTTGTTCTTGTGGTTTAGAGAAGGTAAGAAACAGCAGGAATGTCCCATGCTGTTTACTAATGTCTTCAACCTAAAACTAAATGAAAAGAGATGCCACCTGCCAGAGGACTCAGGGGCAGGGACAGGGCAAGCATAAACAGAGACTGACTAGTAAGACAAACCAACATTTAGAAACTGGGCATTCACACAGATCAATTAAAAATGCAGCTTAAATCCACATAAAACATAAAACGTTACATAGTTAGATCATCGTATTAAAATTACATATATACTGCATCTGATCCCCAAGCGGGAATACGTTGTAGATGCACATGTACTTTTAACATGTTTATAAAACACAAGCATGGGTAAACTTAGAGTCTATTTGATTTGATTTTTTAACAAGCAGGACAACTGAGATCAATGCAACCAAAATAGATGGTTGGAGTAGATAGCGACCAAAGCTGGAATTTTGGGGGGCAAATAACTTCTGTTAGTATCAAAACTCTAATTATTCTTTGCAAGGGAGGGAAGTCACAATTCTCAAAAGGACTTTATTCAACATAAGCCCACTGAGATTTGGAATAAGTTTATTTATTGTAATATCTGTCTCACTCTTTCTGATGCTTAGAACAGTTAACTATTTTAAGAAAATATAAACATAATACAAATATATGCATTTCAAGTTATAGAATACTTTAAAAAAAGTATCTCTATCTATGTAACTCTTAGAGTCAAACTACATATGACAGTGATGGCCAAACTTGGCCCTCCAGCTGTTTTGGGACTACAGTTCCCATCAACCCTAACCACTGGTCCTGTTAGCTAGGGATGGTGGGAGTTGTAGTCCCAAAACAGCTGGAGGGCCAAGTTTGGCCATCACTGACATATGATGATAAACTTACAGTTCCATGAATCCTTTTAAAAAATGTAGCTGTGGAGGTTCCCATGCAGGGACTGCAGTGAGAGGGAACAAAATTTAAATGTTTTCCCTGCTGCAGCAGCTTTGACAGTTGTCCCTCCAAGCTACTATTGGCACTGGAAAGCATCCATTGGTGCCAATGGGAGCTTTCCTCTCATTGCCAATAGAAGCTTTTGAGAGTAGAGTAATTCTTGTTGGAACTACGGCAAGGGTGAAGCGGCAAATTTCCAATTCCCATATGTTGTGGTGCCACTCTTGCCCAAAGAAACCTGCAGCTGCTATTTGCATTTTTAAAAAAAGGTTCATGGAACTACAAGTTTAGCATCAGTTTGACCCTTTGCCACCAAAAGCAAGAACTCGAGAACACATAAAGGCTTAAACTTTGATGGAGATTCTCTGGGAGAAGGTAGTTCCAGAGGTGAGTGGAAGCCACAAACAATTTTTTCTTTACATGCCCTTGTAGTTCGAAACTGGAGCACTTATAATAGACAGACTTCCCACCCTCTGCCCCCAAGTGGATTGACAACTAAAAGAACTTGGACAAAATAAATCACAGCTGACAATGTAAATATATTGAGAATTCTGTTACTAGTCAAAAGAAAAATTTGCCTTGAAGATCTAAAAGCCATTAGACAAATATCTGAGTGACTATTACTATTACAATGATAAAGATAAATAAAATAATTATAGTAGCCTATAAGACAGAAAGCTTTTAAAAACAACAACAACCACCTGTGGCTTCTTAGAACTAGACAGAAAGGGTAGGAGGGGACTCTGTCTTTTCTTCTGCATCTGCTGCCTTGTATTTTCAATTGTTAATGGATGTCATAATTAATAAATAGCTCTCTTGACTCTCACCTTCCACTCCTGGCTAAGCACTTTTCTCAAGTCCACATTCGAAAGAAAGTGGATCAGTGCTGAATTACGGCAACTCTGTGAATTCCTTTTAATTTAGAGTACTTATACCACTGCTCAACTTATTACCTTATAAGTACTGGACAGCTCTCACATACATTACGATCTGTGACTGAAATGAGAAGCCACCAGCCCCATATCCCAACATATATTTTATTTAACTGTGAGAGAATTGTTTTAAAATTTAATCATAATCTACCAATAACAAACAGATAAATAACTATATGAGTTTTAGAAGACACCTGAAGGCAGTCCTGTACAGGGAAGTTTTTAATGGCTGATGTTTTATTGTGTTTTTAATATTTTGTTGGGAGCCGCACAGAGAGGCTGGGGCAACCCACTCAGATGGGTGGCATATCAATATGATGATGATGATCCAATGAAATAAGATATCAGGGTTATAACTGCTGCAGACTGTAGTTATTTCTTAGCCATGCAGTACTTGGTGATTAGGCCACAGTGAGAGTTTGCCAGAAAGTTGCTGTTCTCTTTAACTATAGTTTCAATGAAATATTTGATCAAGTTGCAGCTCATTCTGGCACCACCCATACAATGTCACAGATGTGCTTCCCCCTTCTCTGTTGTGATGTCATAAAAAGTCTTTGAAGTACAGCTTGCAGAATTACCTTTAATTTACAACTGTGGTTTTGCAACTCCAGTAAATTGCACACTGATTAACTTCCCAAATACATACTGGTACCTGTTCTCTTTTCCCATGCCCATGATGTCAGAACCAAAATATTAGCCATCATCTTAGAAAGCAGAAGATGTCATCAACATGGGACCTGTAATTATTAAGACTACAAACTCCCAGTATCTTTGAAGTTGTGGTTTCTTAGTACAGTGGTACCTCGGGTTACAAACTTAATTTGTTCCGGAGGTCTGTTCTTAACCCGAAACCATTCTTAACCTGGGGTGCGCTTTTGCTAACGGGGTCTCCCCCCACCCCCCATGATTTCCGTTCTTATCCTCGGGCAAAGTTCTCAACCTGAGGTACTATTTCCGGGTTAGCGGAGTTTGTAACCCAAAGTGTTTGTAAGCTGGAGCATTTGTAACCTGAGGTATCAGTTTTATCTGAGCATGTCTATGGCTGCAGGTGCAGGCAGGTTCAAAATCAACAACCACCACTGCACAGAAAGGAAAAAGCAACACAAATTATGTCAATGGATGAAAACTTGGCTTAGTTCCTAGGAGAACAAGACCAAACATGACTCAAAACAAGGTAGATGGTGCAACTAAGGATATTTTTTGCTGTCATTTTTAATTATTATAAGGAAGAACACAGGGAGGAAGGAGAATCTATGTCTGGAATAACTAAGTGGAACAAAATATTACAATGTTGGACATAGGTGCTTCTGTTCAAGGTTCCAGCTAGCACTGTGCCAAAGCTTGTATTTCACTTTCCTGAAAGCTGTCTTTCCCTGCAGATAAAGCTTCCATTTTTCTGCCTCTTTTGCAGGGCGTGTACACGTGCGTACACACACATATTTCAGTGAGGGCAGTGTTGAGCTTACCTTATTGTTGTGAGGTGGCCAATTGTGGTGTATGTATTTTTCTTTCCATTAAACATTTCTCCATGCAGCTTCCCCAGCTGCCTGCACTTTCTGATCTGAAAAAGCCCATGGAAGGAGTTACCTCATGATGTCTTCCCCTGGGCATCAAATGACTCATAGGAAGCCAGGGAGGCTGGCTACTCAGCACCACAGAGGAATACATTTGCTGACTTTGTTTTTTGAAGAGAACTCCTTTCTTTTACCTTTTAAAAAATATTTCCACACTGATTTCTTTAAAAAACTAAAAGTCTTCACTCTTTAAAAACAGAGGGCAATAGTTCTCAGAGACATAGCAAGCAGTCTCCCTACCTTCCCATGCTTGCTGGAAAGGAAAGTCAAGAACAAAATGAAGTTTTCAGGAAGACTGGGCACCTGGGAAGGCTGCATGGCACAGAGTGCCAAAGATTATTTGTGAATGTAATGAGGCACTCAGTCACAAATATCCCTTGATCATCTTAAAAACAAATTAAGCACAGCAACAAATCAATACAGTTCACCTGTGACAATTTCACTCAAATTTTCTTTACTTTTTGATACTTTAAAAATGTAATTTATTTTTATCAATTGGTGGAGTTTTTTCATGTTTAAAGAAAAAATTTTGGCACCATAGTACTTCCACGTAGGGCAATCCACTCCAACCCCCATGTTTTCCATTTTTCCTTTCTACCTGCTATGGTCACTGAGCGAGCTCAGTCCTCGTTTGCCATATATTGAGAAGGGTTGCCCAATTAGGTTTTAACTATGCTACAATAGTGTTAGCACTCATCACTTGAGTCCACTATTGCTGGGCAGATTTTAAATTTTTTTAAAGACCTCTAAAGGAAAACAGTTGCTTCCTAATTACTACTTAGCTCATTACACTGAAGACGTACTAGTGCCACAATTACCATATTCCAAAAAACTAGTTCAACCTTAATTCCCTCTTTCTCTGTGTGCATGATTTTCTGAAGCTCTTTTATGCAAGCCTGAAATATTCACAACTGTCTATAATTCAATTGTCAGCCGGTGATTTTTATTCTAGACCTCACTTCAATCTTAAATTAGAGGCACTAAAATTCACATTAACTCTAAGAGGAATGTAGTGAATAGGACTTTATTTCAAAAGAACACCTTTTTGTCAGAAAGAGCTATTCTCAAGATGATGGCTTTATCTGCATTCAAAGTCCAATTCCACATTGTGCTGTTAATACAGATTTTTTTTTTTTAGGTCACAGCAGATTAATAAAAATCTAAATGTAGTTAACATTTACAATGAGAAATTACATGTGTCATATTTAAGTGTACAATATTTATTTTAAAGCCATGGTAGGATTATTTTCCTCTTTATTATTGTTTTTATTCAATTGGCTGGTAACTCCAATTGTTCTTCCAGGTGTACCTAAGGGCTGAGCCCATCTTGTAGAAAGGATGGTGGACATTTGTAGGGCAAATGCATGAAAAAGCAGCTTGTGAAGTGTCACATATATGAATGTTTGTCTGGTTTTTTTCCTGAGAGAAGGTACGTTAAGCAAACAACCTGGAGATTACACCTCTTTCCTCTGTCAAGAAATACAGGTGAGTAATTTTCATATATACGTAAATATATAGGGATGCCTTTCTATACTAGAGATTCTTTTTTAAAAAAAATGCTTATCCCTTTTTATTACAGAAAAGTATCTGGTCACAGCCCCATAGACTGGGATGTGGGGTAGGGTTAATTTGAAGTAAAGTAGATCTTTTATCTGTGTAATGGGAGTTCACAGCCTCCAACTGCATACCAAGACAGTTAGCAACCTCCCCTACTTAAATCCCTACAACAAACAAAATACTGATATTGCATGCCACAGCACATTTCTAAATTTTCTTAATAAAAGCTGCTAAAGATTTTAGTTTTTCACTTTGATAGCTATGATGAATGGCCACTGGTCACTATAAGGCTAGGGCCAAGAAACCCATTGAGCAAGTCAATTTTGAAATTAATTAAACACGCATGCAAGAGGACAGAGCTCAGCAGATGCATAATCCCTTTTTTCAGCCAGGTTCTTATGGAATACTAGGAATATTAAGCATGCTGGCTCACAGCTTTATTCTGACCTCATTATGTGGCAGTAAGTTCCACTGAAATCACTTAATTCCATAAAACATATTTAGGATTTGGCTAGTAAAAAAAAAAACACAACCCAATTTCCAGGAAAGTACAATGAAAATGGACCAGAGTTTTAGCTATAGTGCTGCAGCTATTTGGGTCAAAGTTTTGCAATAATCCTGGACACAATGTTTCCATTTTCAAAGGACTACTCTCTCTAGAATCTTACATGGAAACGATATTCAATTAAAATGAATCCAACTTCTAGGATGGTGTTTTTAGGATTGGGCGTAAATTACAAAACAATACCATTATTTTTATTTCTATAGCATGATCAATATATATTAGGGATGTGGCCCTCCAGGTATTGTTGAATTCCAACTCCCATCAGCCGCAGTCAGCACTGCCAGCGTCAAGAATTATGGAGTTGTAGTCCAACAACATCTGGAGGCCCAGAGGTTTCCCCCTCCTGATATACATAGTGGGTGATACTCAGTTGTGTGTTTTCAGGAGCAGAACATACTTCCACTCATGCAACGGGACTTCCCCTTCCTCTCCTCCTCCCCCTGCAGCCCCAAAGCAGCAACAAATCAGCTAAGCAGGTTTGGAATGGTGTGCATGTGGATATCAGCGTTTTATAGTGTTTCATAATCAAAGAAACCTCTTCCCCTCAAAGAAGGTATCCCTTTCTAGCAAGCTTCCAATTTAAACTTTGACAAGGAAGGCAGAACTCGAATCCGGCTCCTTTTCTTTTAAAATCTGGTCTTTAATAACAAAACCATTAGTTTCCTCACATATACCTGTGGCCTCCGTTTCAAAAGATTTTACAACCCTAAAAGCACAACCAATGCTTTAACAAAACCAGCAAAAAACAGAAATCTTTTTTTTTTTTTTACTATAAATGAGAATAAATATTTGTGTGGAAGGAAACCCAAACACATTGCTCCCCCTTCTCCGACACCCAAGTCACCTCAAGACTCTCTCGCACAAGCTCTCGTTACTGAGTTGAGTTACAATCTCAGCTGAGCTATTTTACAATGAGCACTTTTTTCTGCCTCAGCTAATTGCACTCTAGCAAAGTGGCAAAATGTGAATCACTTAGCAGGAAAATGGGCACCAGCTGCTATTGTCAGAGAATGGCAACGCCGAAGAAAAGGAAAGCGACTGAATGAAGTGTCATGTCAGAAATCAACGGTGCAACGTGTGATTTGAGAAAACATGACTACTTTACAGAGACAGGGTGTCATTATGGCATCACTGTAATACGATGCTTTGACAACTGCTGCGTCTAACATATCATCATTGCATTAAGGTGCACTGGCTTAGTTGGAAAAGGAATAGAAAAGGATATTTTTCCCTTTTAATAAGAAATATCTTGAGGTGTGCCTGGTTAACCTAATGGAAGAGACCATTAATAGTAAAATAATCAGAAGTAATTCTGGCCCATATAAATGACAGTCAAAAGCGTATTTCATTACTTTAAATAACATCTGCACAGAGATTAATAAGAAGCAATTTGCAACTAAAAATAGGCTTTTTTCTTATTTTGTCTGTAAAATTTACTTCCATCGTCTTTAAAATTTATGTTCCTTTTGTTCTTGGGGGGAGAGCCTACAACCTCCCTTGTCACCAACTGCGGTGAAGGAAGAAGTGGTAAAGAAAGAGATATCCCTTCACAGTAATAGCCATGCTGCAGATAACTGGCGGGGGGGGGGGGGATGTGTCACAGAAAAAGGACACACAGTGAAGAAAATGTTTGAAAACCTATCCTCTTGACCCTGTTCTCTCCTTCTTCTTCTTCTATTAAATATAGTGCACTAACTTAATGTGGGAGCACTTCCAAGCAAATTGCTCCCCAAATAAATAAAAAAACCCAAGGTAATAGTGTGCACACAAGGACCATCTTAAAACAGCATTGACGAATCAATCTCTCAAAAATGGGAAAAGAAATAAAATGGTCCTGGTGACATCACATGATTCTGCAAACTAGGAATTGTGGCTATCTTGCAACACACAAGGATTAAATCAGAAGCAGTAAATGCAAACCAGCATAATTTATCTTGAGTTAATTTCCTTGGGTCTATTCCAAATTAAAGTAAGCATCCCTTGTTTATAGTTCTAAATACTATATGTAGGCAAGTGGCAAATCAATAAAACTATTAAATGCATAATAATACCATGTAATTATATACAGGATGTTTTGCATAATTAACTGGCTGAGGTGTTCATTGATATAATGGCTATTTAGGTAGTAGAGAGCAACCTGTAAGTCTATAAAACACACACATTTTATATGAATTAAGACTACACAGAAACCTCTTGTCCTAATCATCTAAATCGGGCTCTGGCATTATATGACAGAGAGAATGTATGTGCCTTTCTTTCCTGCCAAGTCCAAATCAATTCTTATGGCATTACTCTATAACTAACATGATATTTCACTAGTAATCACCATTACCCTGATGACTTTTAAGTAATGTAATAATTGAAAAAATACACTTGGATTAAACAAACTACTGCTATTTAATCAATATTATTGAGACAAACTAAGTGTTTTAACAAGTCTGTATATATGCACTAATGCAGCTTTAATTAAATGTGTCTTTAGACATGCACTGTTTCTGCAGTAGACAAAGCTGATGGATCTTTAAAGGCCATGACATGCTGCTAGATTTTTGCTTGTGGGGTCAACATTAGCAGCACTGGCAGGCAGTGGAAGGTAAATGTTCTTCTACCACCCAAAACAAAACAAAACAAGATTACATGGCCTTATGCCCTTGACAGGTATGTGAGTGAGAGACACTAAAATTAAGTCACTTTTCAGTAGGTCCTACACATGTAGATATGACACGTGTTATTTTAAAAAAAAGAAAATATGCAGTATTTGAAAAAACTAAATTAGTAGTATCAATTTTCACATGTGTGTGTATGTGTGGGGTTTTTTTAATTTGAATACATACACACACAGAGAATTCAGTTGTAACAATTTAATGTACTACTAAGAAACCTTCTCTTAAGCTTTTTGAGAAAAAAACCCAAATAACTAATTTCTACAAGTATCAAGTCTTTCAAAAAGAAGTATGGCTCAACACAGGGATGTGCATTTGTATTCAGACAATTTGGTGTTCAGGCTCTCAAAATGAATGTTGACAACTGATGACCAGAAGTGGATGACAGTTAACTTTTAAACCTGCCAGTGTCCAAAATATTTTTTTTTTAAAGGAGTGATAACTTGTAAGTGTAGTTGCACATTTTGCACGCACACACATACATATATGAAAACATACGCACATCCCTTGCCATGAAAGGAATTTAATTTTCCCCATGCCCTTGTTTTTACAGTCCTCTTTAAAAAACAACCCAATGCTGTGACACCAACAAAGTCACTCATTTTTTAAAAAAGAAACCCTTAATATTTTTTGTAGGTTTTATGACTTCTACTTTTTAGTCATTATTCTTGGTCTCTTAGATTTTGAGAAACCCTGTCATATTCAGGACAGAAGCTTTTAATATCAAGCAAAATTGCAGCTTCCCCGAACGAGGAGTTACATTTTTAAAAATTGGAGGCTAAAAATTTCCATAGCAGCCCTGAATAAAAAAAACACTCTGCAATACAGCTTATACATAGGTAGCAGGCTGGGGATCTATATAAAAGTGAGACATAAAAATGAGTATAAAACTAGCCCATGCTCAAAAGAACACAACATATTAAGAGTTATTGGTGGGAGGTGCAAACCTAGTCACTCCTGAATCTGTTTAAGATTCGTGCCTCAATTACAATATGCCATAAAGTGAAACTAAAGTAAAAATAGTAGACATGTAGAATCATAGTTCCTAAAATTATAGTTAAACCGTAGCTTAGAAATATAATAGCTGTGAAATTCTTTTTTTCCTATTTCCATTTCAATATTTCACATTGAATTTTTTAGTCAAGGAATGAGTCACTCTCATCCGATTACATGCTAAAATATGACAGGAAAACAGAGCCCAGTTCGCAGCTAGGAAAAAGATTTCATATTTGTAAGAGTCAATCCTGCAGCTTTTTGAATAAAGCAGTTCAACTTTCCAAGGCATTCAGGTACCATAGAGTGTTCCAATCCTTCCAGTACATTTCGATGGTGTACGGCATTATAAAAATAGTCCTCTGGATAAAGTGTTGGGGAGAAAATGGTGGGGTGTGTGGTCCACAATGCTCAGCAAGACACTCATCCCTAGTGTCAGGATCTGGGGTTCTGGAAGCGAATGGCAACAAACAGGATTTTTGGGGAGCATGGGGGAGAAAACCAACAGTACTTTATTCAGGTCCATCCCAGCAGCAGAACACAGTCCTGCCACCTTCCTTTGATTCATAGGAGTCCCCCGTATTGCCTCTGTCTCCCCAGCTTTGCAAGTCAAAAGGCTACACATAAGGGAAGGGTTCTTTAACGAGTCAACCATCCAAAGAGGTGGATCCTAACACACTTTAGGTCTGGCCCACATACACAAATCCTCAGTCAGCTCTAGCTTCCTTGAGAGACAACACTTCTTGGAGTGACTTCAGCATGGATCACTGGAGCTGTCCAAGGTCCTTTTCTAGCTACTCTCCACTTGACCAGGCACTGTTAGCTTTCCCTGCAAGCCTCAAGTTCCCATGGAACTTGACAGGTGGCTCTATCACCTTAGGACACCTTCCCATCCACAAGCTTCATGTTGCTTGGCTGTGGGGTGGGACTATCAGGGCAGATTGAAATGGGTTCTATTCTGCTTCATTAAAAAGGGGGGTCTGGTCTCGGCAGAGGTTCAGCAGATCGTTTTGCCACATGATCTTTACTTCCAATATCTGGTCCGGCTGTTATGTAATGTTCGTGGCATCACAACCTGTGCATTAGCCAGGGACCATAGAGTTTTGCTGGAGGTGAGTGGGGAACAAAGGAAATCACCCCTTAAAGGATATTGAGATTTGGACACATCGACCAGTCTACAATGGATGCCAGACACAACCCAACATCGGTGCCTGTAGGAAGCATGAGCAGGTCATGGCATATAATGCCTTATACCTCTTTTCCTCCTTTGTTTGTCCAGCAGGGGGTTAGTCTCTTCCCAGGGCCACTCAGCTGTCAGCAGCATTGCAGGGCCAAACTGCTTCACGGCAAATTCATGGAAGCTGTAAGCAAGAAAGCTTTGGCCCGTTTTCAACCAACCTTGGGCTGTCTCCCATCTCTCCCCAGGCACACTGTTTCACTTAGCAACTCCCCATCCCGCCCCTCTCTCCCACACACCTGGAGAAAGCACAATTTTAAAGGAATATTAGAATCCAAAACTATATTCTGAGGTATGTGTTCTTCTTAAAGCTGACTGAAATAGAAGAAAGAAAGTCAGCAGTGCATTCAGTCCAGAAAACAAAATAAAGATACTACAAAAATAAGGGGAGATTTGTTCCAGGACGTAACAGGCTTTTCAAATAAGGATTATATTGAAGTGATTACAACATCAAAAGCAGTTACTTGTGCCAGTCACAAATCTGGTGCTATGGATCATAAGTGCCTACTGTTTGTCTGTCATTTTCAAAAGGAATAAGAAAGAAGCAATAAAAGAAAGGAGAAAATATAGCCAAGAATCTCTAAACAGACTCAAGAGCCCATCTTTTTAAAAATGATTGCTACAATATATTCATTGAAATTATTCTACTAAAGTTGATTTTATCAGTGATCTGACTTAATGATTTCTGCTGTGTCTCTTAGAACTATAAGCTGGGTGTGAATAAACGTCTTCACACAAACAGGTGTGTTTATCTCACAAAGCCTTTTTGCAGATGACACAGAAAACTAACTTTTTAATCTCAATATAAAAAGCAGTTTAAAACAGCAACAAATAACTGTGCTATCTATTGAAGAAAAAGTTTAGGCAGGAAAAAAACATGAGTGTCTCCCTCCAGCTGATCCCAATTTCTTCCCCCAATCCCTTTGCCCCATGTCCTCATTCTCAAAAGAGAAAAAGGAGGAAGAATAGCACTTGGCAAGTTGTGAAATGACAGTTTTCCTGCAATCAACGTTTAAGTGAATGTTTGTCCCAGTGTGTTACACCATGCTGTCAGCTAGCAGCAGGGAGTCGGTGAGTTGTTACTACATTTGATTTGACTGCCAGTAGGAAGCTTTATTTCCACCAACTGTTAGTTGCCAGCTCTAAGGATCTTGTCTTCACTTCTTGAAAGAGGATTTCTCTCTCTATCTCCCCCCTCCCCAAATACTCTGTTTCATTTTTGTTCCCCTAGCTTCGGAGAAGTCTGCCATTCACCAAGATTATGCAGCCCACTCCAGCCAAATGCAAACTTGCCATAATAAATGCAATAAGTGAATTATATTATGAAGCACACCAGAGGGCTGAATCTGAAATCTACTTTCCAGGGGAGTGATGGGAGAGATCCATTTACATAAACAAATAGATTGTCTGGAATTACATTCTGATCTCTGAAGAAAAAAAAAATCTGGGATCAAAGACATTACAAATAGCTCTGCAATAATTTTGGCAATTTATTAAGCTCTTCGCAGATCTGGCAAGAGCACTGAGTGCTACTTTTAAAGGCTTCTTTGTAAAACTAAAACAAAAAAACGATACTAACTTTAGCAGTCATTTGCAATTCTTTCTCCTTACACAATAATGATTCAGATAATTAAGAACTAATTAGAATGGATCTGACAACAACTTCTAACAATGAAAAGCATCTTTAGGAAAATGGTAGCATATGCGTCAGTGTGGGGGAAAAACAAACTCCTATGAGACTGGCTAAGAATTCAGCCTGAATGGAAAAGTAATTAACACTAAAGAGCTATAACTGTAATTAAAGAAAATTTCATTAAAGGGAGACAGGTGATCCTGCTTTCCTAAATATGACAAGGTGCTGTATAAAAATAAAATAGAAGTCGGTTTCAGTGAGTGGAGCGGGAAAGCCATGTCTTTAACCAGATCAAATTCTCAAAATTGGCTGTCAAGACGGGATTGTTGTGATTTATACCCGTCTATCAAGTGCATGAAAGAGAAAGACCAAGAGAAAAAGAGGCAAGCTGCTGTCGCTTCCATTTGCAAAGCACCTTTAATTTCCAATGCACACCATCTGTTAACAAATCTAATTCATATTCTCTCCCCCCACTTTAATCTGATTTAGTTCTGTAATACTAATTCTTCCACTACCCTTATGAACATGGCTCTCAAGGAAAAGCTTTGGTTCTGGGTTGGTAAGAAATTGAATATTATACAGTTAAGGTTCTGGTGACTTAAGTGAAGCATGCTCTCCATTAAAATGCACTCCTGGTAAAGGGATTTGTTTCCACCCAATGCAGAGATATGGAATTTCTCGCATTTGGAAAGGGGAGGAGGAGGAGGAGAGAGAAGAGAAAACCAAAAGGGAATAAAATTGATGATAGGAAAGTAGGCTGGGGACATGAAAGCAGAGGTTGTCATAAAATACAATTGTTGTCAAGTTTAGTCACTTTCAGTACTAGCTATAAAATCACTTTGTCATGGTCTCATACAGAAAGCTTGAAATTGTATTTTTGTTACGGGAACCAAAATGAGCTGAGGGTATAATAATTCGACATGAGGGGGAGGGGGGAATATTTCCTTCAAAAAGTGTAAAGTGCAAATTCACACAAGGTAGTGTAATGAGAGAGAAAATGGTTTGTTATGGTTTGTTTTGGGGTTGTTGTTTTTTTGTTAAAACTGCTGCTAGAACAAGACAAAATGCACATTGCATCCAATTTCCTACCCATGTATGTGGAAGTAGTGGTATGTATTAAGAGCTAGCTCAGAAGCCAAGGAAGCAAGTCAGAATCCATGATGTTTGCCTTATCACCTCTACAGCTACAGCCAACCCCATAGAAATAGCCCTCCAACCTTCTGTAACAAGCTGACCATGTGGGAATTATTTGAGGACTCTTCCTGTTATCTGCTTTTCTTTCACTGGTCTAGGGGATAATAATTCAATCTCAGGGAGGATAAGATGTTTAGCTACTGACCAGAGCTTTTTAGAGGGAGAGGTGAAGGAAATGGAACTACAGTGGTACCTCGGGTTACATGTGCTTCAGGTTACATACGCTTCAGGTTACAGACTCGGATAATCCAGAAATAGTACCTCAGGTTAAGAACTTTGCTTCAGGATGAGAACAGAAATCGTGCTCCGGTGGCGCGGTGGCAGCAGGAGGCCCCATTAGCTAAAGTGGTACCTCAGGTTAAGAACACTTTCAGGTTAAAAACGGACCTCCAGAACGAATTAAGTACTTAACCTGAGGTACCACTGTAGACAGAAGAGAGCCAGCCCTTTCTTTAGGGGTTATTTGGTAAAAGCGTAGATTGGGAAGGCAAGCTGAGGCAAATTCAAGAAAGGTAGATCAAGTATCTTCCAAAAGACAAGCAAGTAGCAGGATTGTTAGGTATGAGTGACCAGGGGGAGTCTTGCAATGATAAAGAACAAAGCAAGATCAGGCAAGGTTCTGTCAAGTTATAGAATCTGAGCTGGGGTGGGGACAGCGATAAATCACATCAGGGAGATGTATAGCAGAGGGACTGCAGTGTGTGTGTATAGAAGATCCCTGGTTTAATCCTGAAATTTCTGGTGAAAGGGATCAGGGAGTGGTTGATGGGAAAGATCTCTGAATGAAACTCTGGAGAACTGCTTCCCCAGAGTAAGCCAATATGAGGCTACACGGACAAATAGGCTTACTCAGTTTAAGGTAGTTCCCCATGCTCCTACATCCAGAGAAAGAGACGGGATAGTCACAGAAGGGCTTTTACAAAGAGATGCAATTGCTATGAAGAAACAGATTTCAACTCCGAGGAGATCTCCCAGATCTCCAGTTCAACTTTCCATTGCACATGTCCCAAACAGTTGCTGAGTGTATTGCAAAGAATACTGGAATGGCTTGACCAGGAAGGCACTTTAAGAAAGAATCCATCTTTACTGTTAAGGGATCCTAACTATGCACACATTGGTGGACCAGTTTATAAAAGGATAGGTGCAAATAGATAATACAAAGTACTCCCTTGTTTTATTCTGCAGCTATTTAGCTTCAATATCTGAGCTATTGGCAATTAATTAAAATGCTTAAAGGTGTCTGACCATGCATCAATTTGATAGGAATTTCCTGATTGACTGCAGCAGGATCCAAATCATATACTTTAGACCCTTGGGAATAGACTTTTTTATTATCTCAGTACTGTTTTTCCAACTAGAGAATTTTATGTTCAAGATCTTTCTACTAAGGATCTAAAGTAATAATAATAATAATAAATTTTATTTATATCCCGCCCTCCCCAGCCGAAGCCGGGCTCAGGGCGGCTAACAACAATTAAAGGCAGCTTTAGTTTTAACTTGAAGATTATTCTATATTTTCTTCCACAGCTGATAAATGTAATGTGTCTTCTTTGTCTGCCTCTTGTCCCCCCAAAAACTTAAAACGAGAAAACAAAACAAAAACAGCCAGTGGCACAAACAGATTTAGCCAACACAGAGAGTAATGTGTGAACAATGTATAGCTGTGAATTGCCCAAAGGTTCATGTATTTTTAAAAAATCTTCAACCAAGATATGGGTGAGATAAAACACCAAGGGAGGAAAAATGCAGTTTGGAAAACAATCAGCAACATGTACACTGTAAATTGAGATGGATGACATTCAAATGCCTAAAAGGAGCTATATTAAACATGACACAAAAAGTTTCAGGGACATGAACAATTAAAACTCAACTAAGCATCATTTAAGGATGTTCCTTTCATTGCCCTTATTGCCAGACTTCAAAATTTCTAAACTGGTTTTCACTGAAAGTGCTCAGTGCGAAGAATGAAAAAAAGAGCTTGCTTCCATGAGCAGATTTTGTGTATTAAACACATTTATAACACGCCCTTCATCTTTCAGTCAAATTAGGATACATTCACAGGCAATGTAAATCATCACATAAAACACCTATTTAAAGCACAATAAATTAAAATAAACCAATAGCCACTTATCCAATAACCTAGTTCAAGACAGCTATTCTAGTTCAGTTTTGCTTTAGTTCCCAGAGACCCAATGCCTGTGCAAAAGGACAAATGGGAAGATGCTATCTTTTGATCATGGGACACCAAGACTTGTTCCCTGGTATCCTAGGGAAACTGGCCCAGCACTTACTTTTGGAACCAAGCTAAAACTTTTATGTTTTCTCAAGAAATACATCAGTACACAGTGGCATCACAATTTGTTCTGAATTGGTGCCAGAAGAGGAGAAGCAGAGAAAAGAGATTCATTATACTAACTTCTAGTGTTATTTTGAAGGCCTACTGAAATGCAAAGATAGAGAAGGGGTAGCCCACCAGTTATTGCTCCCAATGCCCTGGCCAATAGTCAAGGATTGTGGAAGTTGTAGTTCAATAACATCTGAAGGGACCACATTATACGATATAAGTAGGGCTGCCTCTGAAGACAGCTCAGAAAATCCAGCTGGTGCAGAATTTGGAAGCCTGGTTGCACACCGGGACAAGACAGTATGAGCATATTACACAGATCATGGCCTGACTGCACAGTCTGTCAATTAGTTTCCAGGTCCAATTTTTGACCTAAAAAGCCTTAGACGGCTCAGGACTGCAATACCTAAAGGGCCGCATCTCTCCATATGAATCTACCCAGACCCTGCAATCATAATCTGAGCCTGTTCTTCATGTGCCTCCTCTGTGAGAAATGCAGCAACAAGTGAACAGGCCTTTTCTGCAGTGGCTCCCCATTTGTGGAATGCTGTCCCTGAAGCGGCTCGCCTGCTGCAATCATTACCTATCCTTAGGTGGCAGGCATTTGGCTGATTAACATTATATGGCCTTTTGAATGTGTATGCGGGAGGCGGTTATTGGTTTGTTTTGCTTTTGCTCTTCATTTATTATGTCTCTTGTGTTTTCATTTTGTATTCTTATGTTGTGAACTACTCACTCTATGATCTTCAGGTGAAGGGTGGTGTACAAATTTAATTAAATAAATAATTTTAAATAAACAAACATTGGCTACCCCTGGCCTAAGAGTAAATAGAAAACCATTCATACCATCTGCCAAGGATCTGCACGAGCCATAGGTAAAAGTACCCCTGCCCATACGGGCCAGTCGTGACCGACTCTGGGGTTGCGCGCCCATCTTGCTTAAGAGGCCGGGGGCCAGCGCTGTCCGGAGACACTTCCGGGTCACGTGGTCAGCGTGACGAAGCTGCTCTAGCGAGCCAGAGCCGCACACGGAAACGCCGTTTACCTTCCCGCTAGTAAGCGGTCCCTATTTATCTACTTGCACTTAAGAGTGCTTTCGAACTGCTAGGTGGGCAGGAGCTGGGACCGAATGATGGGAGCTCACCCCGCCGCGGGGATTCGAACCGCCGACCATACGATCGGCAAGTCCTAGGTACTGAGGTTTTACCCACAGCGACACCCGCGTCCCTGCACGAGCCATAAGATAGCCCAATCTCAATGCATTTCGGTACCACAATACCCTGAATATAACAGCTTACAACTAAAGGGATGAGCAAATAGCTGTTTGGAGTGGTAGCACTAATCTCCGGATGACAAACTACTTCTTTAAACAATGGACAAAATTTCCTTGCGGAATTAGGACAACCAAGTTTGAAAAAAACTTTTTTCAAGGAATAGAAAACTCTGAGGAACATCCAATAACCTTTTCAGAACCAGATGCTGTGGACAGGGAAATTTGTCAACCATATGAAGCTGCCTTTTATTGGCCCAGTCCACACATCACATTAAGCCATAGTTAAAAACACATGTTTAATGTGACTGTGTAGCATTCGGAGAAAACACTGGTTATCACTTGTGACTTGTTCAGAGAGAAGCAAACCAGGAACCTGGGTTTGCATGTGACAACAAGCCAGACTCAGGCTTGTTTCCTGGCAGCGCAGCTGCAGGAAGAGAAGGACACGAACAGAGCAAACCATAGTTTGTTTTTCATCTATAGTTTGATGTATGGATCTTGATCTGCTCTAGAATACTGATATTCTTACATTGCCCACTAACACTACATCACAACGTAAAATACAATAGTAGTACAGGAAAACAGGAATGATTGCACGCAAATATATGGTGGTAAATTCAGGTCAGAGGACCGATAACTATACTAGTAAATCAATTCACTCATAAAGAAATAAATTCCATTATATCCATACGCTGCTACTGTACACTTTTAGCAAAACAATTTGTGTACCATAACTTTGCATTCACAAATATATGTCAACAATACTTGCTTCCTAGTGTCAATAAAAAACCCATATAAAATAAATATAAAGGATTCCCACTTGTCTAGCCTTCTAAATATTCACTACTGAAATTCCTAGATAGTTAAATAAATAGATATATTTGTTCTTAAGACTATTCTATGTGTAGACTAATGTTTTATCATAAGAATCACACACACACAACCTTTTCATCTTTTTGGGATTTTAGCAAGCATGCTGACAAAGTCTAAGAAAAACATAAAACCTTTGGCTTTTCACAGTTACATATTACTATGTGTAATTCAAAGCTATTTATGCTATTGGCCTGTGTGCTAGAGCTTTGCCTTTGGATTCACAGAGCAAAGGTCAGGAAGGAATTGGCATAAATGGATTTCACTTCTGTGTCTGTATGAATAAAGCAAGTGAATTCACATGATAAGCATCTTCCTAGAATCTCAAGATGTCTGTTTATTTCTAAATGAACAAGCCAATAAATATATTTTTTCTTTTTTAAAAAAATTAATAGAATAACATGGTTTATATTTTCTCTGATTCTTTACTACCTATGATAGTTACTACAGATAAATGCTTACAATTTCGAACATACCCACCTCAATGAAATGTTTAATATATGCAGTAGTCATCACTCAGGCACAGTGTTTCATTATGTTCACTGAGTATTTGCTTCAAAAAGGGTACAAGGTTAGGCCAGCAAATGTATTTATATTCTATGTGTACACAAAAATCAGCTGACATCTAATGTGGCTATTTTAATGCTAGAGGGATTGTACTACATTATTTCTTGGCATATCCAAAATATTCTCTCCAGCCAACTGGATTCTATCAGGAGTTTTTTTTGTGTGTAGAGAAAACAAAAATCAGGATTAGATAGTGCATCTGAGACATTAACTAGGTTGGCATACAGTTGCCAAATCCAGTAAATTGCCTGTAAATCTCATTGATTTCAGTTTAAGAATCAAATACTCTAGCTGAATGTTTCTAGAACTTTTAAGAGGAAACAAAAAGAATGTCCCTAAATTGTCAAAAACTGAGACCAGAGTAAAGTTTTATATTATATTTGGGAAGTAGGGGGGAAACCACAGTGAACTAAGTGTTACTCAGAATTGACCTTTTGGCAATTAATAGAGCTAACTTAGCCATGTTTATGAATTTTAGTGGGTCTACTCTGAATACCATTCATTTTTTTCCAGAGGAGTTAAGCAGCTCAAGTAGCTAAGCAGCTCAAGGTGTATGAAATCTTCCACCATTCCAGACTACTCTGTTAAAAAAAGAAGAAGACACAATTATCCACAAAAAACAACTGAAATAAATTGGTAGTGTTCTAGGGAGTTCCAGTGCACTTCAACACTGCCTGTTCAGGAGAACTTCCTAGTTTCCATACGGAAGATGAACAGTTTACATTTTATTTCCCACATATACCCAAGAAATCCATATAATAGAAGGTAACTCTTCTAACATCCCTCCCCCCAGTTTGGAGACTTCCTAACTGAGGGCTACACCATCAAGGTCAAAAATGGGCCATAAATACGGTTTCCCTCTTATTCCACTGCCTGGCTGTATCAAACGTGCCGTCAAACCTAAAATGAGATATCTTCTAAAACATCTGTCACAGGAAAACAAATAAATGATAGTCAGATGATGATGTGTGATTGGTTGACTCTGCATTACAGAGGGACTGCTAGTCTAAAGGTTTTTATTAAATATGAAAGCTTAAGATTTATGTTATAGGTGATAAGGCCAAGAATGCTGTAAAAGTGAAAAAAATATGGCAACAGTATGCAGTACATCACTGGCAAGATAATTATTTATATAAAAAGTTGGCATTCTTAGACTTCCAATACATAGCGGATGAAATTCATATATTCAAAGGAGACATAATAATAACCTGTCGCCTGGTGGTGATGGATATGTTTTTAATCCAAATGGCCACAATCTTCAGTCTACCTGTCACAAAGGGACAGGAAAAATTGGAATTTTCCTTTCATAATTCTTAAAGTTGAAAGAGAAAAACCTAGAAGCATGATAAGTGGCTCATTCCAGTGGACAGATGGACAGGCAATACTATAAAATGAGCACCACAGGGCCACTGCTAATGCTGTTTTCCCTCGTTACACTCTCAAACCCTATGACAGGAATAGCATCCCTTGCAATGAGCATCCCTGTTTTGTTAAAACAAAATCCCCAAATAGACACTATTAAGCAAAATGCATTTAAAGTATCTGAATACTGAAGTGAAAATCAGCCTACAGATATAAGCGGGGAGATACTTCAGGTATTACTAGGAATGTTTGCCTTTGATGGTCTTCTTTGAGACTCCCATTTCTAACTTCTATGTTACCAGAATGGCCTGTAGTTAGTTAATTTAAACAAATTCACTCAATCAGTCTGCACTAAAAATAAAATAAATGTATCATTCAAATCCAATGGGGGGGGGGGGTAGGAGTAATTTCATACAGGTTCTTTCATCTGCTTTGCCTCCACGGAAGCTAAAGTTCACGCCACAGTTTCCTGGCTGCTTTAGGGTGATAAAGGCTTAATAAGTTGAGATACCTATGGCTCATTTGCCTGCACCTGCAGTTCTTTCACTCCTTCCTTTGCATGAGCTGCAGTTAAACCAAGAAACCTCAAATTAACCAGTTTCCAATGTCACCTGCCAACCTAGCAGTTCGAAAGCACGTCATGTGCAAGTAGATAAATAGGGACCACTCTGGCGGGAAGGTAAATGGCGTTTCCGTGTGCTGCTCTGGTTCATCAGAAGCGGCTTAGTCATGCTGGCCACATGACCTGGAAGCTGTCTGCGGACAAACGCCGGCTCCCTCGGCCTATAGAGCAAGATGAGCGCGCAACCCCAGAGTCGGTCACGACTGGACCTAATGGTCAGGGGTCCCTTTACCTTTACCTAATGCCACCTGAACCAGGAAACTATGGTTAGCAGCTTTGGCATAGGTTAGGATACAAAATCATGGTTTGATGTTTCCCCAGTTTAGCAAATATATGATCATCTGTAATGGGCTTATCATTTAAATGATTTTCTCTCTAAAATTCAGATTAACTTGGCAAGAATTGTGGGCAGACTCTTTAAGGAACAAAACATTCCGTTCCCCAATTTGTATTATTGCAATTTCATTATATGTTCAGCAAATTTACAGTAGCAACCCTGATGAATTAATCATTTCCAATATGTCGGATCATATAAATAAAATATCAGCTCATGTGGAAAAATCAGTTGATCTACCCTTTTTTCTGGAAACTTGCTTGAAACAGATAAAGTGATATTTTTCTGAAGAGTCACCATTGCATTCTTCACTACTCTTCTGAAGATGCCATTTTTCAAGCATTCCAAAAGATGTGGAATACTTTAGTTACTGCACTGGCTGTATGTGTTCTTGGAAAAGTCCACTGGAGAATCATGCCTCATGGAGACCCTAACATCTCTACATGCTAGTAGGAAATTTAAGTTTCAATTTCTCAACCTGAACTTCGTAGTTTTCAAAACCCAAATAAAGAGACTAATCAGAAATAAAATTGTCATTGCTTATGGATATCTGTATTTTCTCAAGTTCCCAGGATTCACCTTGTAATAGCACATTTTAACTGTACTCAAATATTTCCCTCATACAGCTCACTAATTTTTGAAAAGGGAATTAGGCAATTACAAAAACTAAGAGACTGGCAGCGATAGAGATGCAATATGTAAAAGGAAAATCCAGGTCCTACGCAAGGCTTCCCAAACCAATTTTTTATATGACTCATTTGTCCTGCTGAAGCTCAGGAACAAGTGTGTCATTTGAGGTAATACAATCATTGGGTCTCCCTTAAAAATTAACTTCCCCCATATCCCACTCTCTCCACATGAATTTTCATTCAAAGATAGCTAACACTAAGCAGCAAATGCAAGAACAGAAAGCCAAGTGGTATCTTTATTAAACCAACCTGTCCTTCCTTTCCCAGTTTTAGTTATTTGCATATTGTGGTACCCAGGGGGGCACCATAATATGCAACACAATATGTTGCTGGACTCCCATCAGGCAGCCAGCATGACTAATGGTCAGAGAGGATGGGAAGCTGTAGTTCAACAACTGTAGGACTTCAGGCTCCTTGTCTCTGTTTGTAGACACACATATAAATTAGTTTCTTGGTGAAATTGCCATATTCTTGAAATAACTGAAATCTGAGCTGGAGTACTGCGCTTTAAAGAAACTCTATTGCAGAAAGCTTTCTTTTCAAAAGGAGTATTTGACAACAACAGATATAACTCACACATCTTAGAACATACTACACTATAGAAAGTCAACCGTAACAATCTTCTTACCAAAATATGTTGAGGCATCTGCCAAATTGAAATCCAGACCAGACATCTGGACAGCTTTCTTTACTTATCCTCCTCTCTCTCTCCAAATACTAACAAATTGGGGTGGGTGGGGAAAACGCTTGCCATTTGTAACCTGCTGTGGAATGGAGATAATGGAGCACTCGGCGTAATGTTATTAAGTAGTGACATGGATGCTATTTACCCATATAATTAATAAATAATGCCATAAATAGCCACATTAATGTGATCAGACATCAAAATTAAAAGCTAGCTTTTAATACAAGTCCAACTGGCTGCATTAGCTTATAAATTGTTTCTAGATGGAAGCCTGAGTAAAAACGTCATTCACAGTTCTAGCATACACGCAGCTGGTAATAATCTTATTGGTGAGAATGCGTAGAATGAACAGTGATTAATTTATGAGGAAAAAATTACAATCCTTTTCAGAAGGCCCTTATACCATAATTCCAGCTTAGTTCACAACTTTTTCACAATAAGTATGCTTGAGTGAATTGGCTTGATTTCATCCCACTTCTTCCATCCACATTTCTGGCATCTGGACACTGAGAAGGTTGGGTTTGTAAGTTCATTGGGGCAGGGGCCTTTCTTAAAATTCTTGTGCTATAAAGCACCTGGTGCGCTAATGGTGCTGGACAAATCATGCAAGCTGGGAATAAGGGATAATTTTGGCATACACATGGAGGGTACTTGAAACTGCCTTTCATGACTGCTCCTCTACATAGCAAGCCTTTGTGTGCGCACTGGCACAGCATGAAGATTGGCCCCGCCACATGGTTTGTCTCCATGCCACCTAAAGCGGCTTCCAGAAATGTCTGGCAGTGACATGAAAGCAAACTATACAGTGGGGACAAACATGAATGGTGACTGAGCTAGCTCATAGAAAACACCTCCCTGAGCTGAACTGCTATCATATGGAAACAGTATCAAATAGTCTCTGTGAGGCAGTTATATAGTGAGAATTAGTTAAATATAATTTATTTCAAAAGAGCTTGCTTCCTGGTAAGTGTCTTGCAGTCTCAGAACCTCTGTTGCAAAGTGCCTATGACAGCATTGTTAAACTGATCTACATTTTTGGCCCCTTCATTTGAAATGCATTTAACTTCTAAACTTCAGACGCCTTTGGGATGAAGCAAGGGTTTGCCCTACCATGTCAAGCACAGTTCTGCACCACATACTGAATTTGAAACGCACTGCTAGACAGCTCTACAGTGACACCAATGGCAATCCCTGGTGATGACACTCAAGACACAGGTGTCCTCCTACTTGTTAGCACATAGGAGGCACATAATTGAGCCTTAAGAAGCTCAAAATAATTATATAGAATAGTAAAAGCCTCGAAATTTAACAAATTGCTAAAAGGCTTTAAAGGTAAAGGTAAAGGGACCCCTGACGGTTAGGTTCAGTCATGGCCGACTCTGGGGTTGCGGCGCTCATCTCGCTTTATTGGCCGAGGGAGCCAGCGTACAGCTTCCGGGTCATGTGGCCAGCATGACTAAGCCGCTTCTGGCGAACCAGAGCAGCGCACGGAAGCGCCGTTTACCTATTTATCTATTTGCACTTTGACGTGCTTTCAAACTGCTAGGTGGGCAGGATCTGGGACCGAGCAACAGGAGCTCACCCCGTCACTGTACATCAATCCAGTGCAGTGTAGGGAAAAAAAACACGTGTGGCTTTTGTGATATAAACCCAATGGCAGGTATTCATATGTTTTACTGATAAAACTGGTTGAAAAGGTGCCCAGCACAGAATGTAAACAATATAGAATCTTAATTTGGAATAATGCAAGTGGATTATTGGTTTGTTCCACATGCCAATAGAATGATCTAGTACCATAAATATTCTACGACAAGTATATGATGCTGTCCTAATAGTGGTTATTGGCTTTTAAAAGACATTAAAATAGTTTTGCATGAGAATTGAATTTAATAGGTTTGACAGGGACTAACCTTAAAGAATCCAATCCACTCAAATCCCCTTGAAGGCTGCAGCCGAATTTCATGCAAATATTAGAGAAGCAGTTAGGCACCTCAGATAGCAAGATGCTTAGTTCCTTTATTTCCTAGATCTAAAACTAGGCAAAACAATGATACCTACCGCTAGACCTTTTTAAAGATACATCTTATGAAAGTTCTGATTTTATGCTAAAAATAAAATAAAATTAGACTAAGGTGGAGACTGCTTAGGAATTGAAAATACTTCCCTCTCACCGAAATTTGACACCTGGGCTCTCTTCATTTTCTGGGTCATAAAAATTGCATTACGTAAAATCAAAGTTTGTATGTATTAAAAAATTGAAGAGTTGTGTTTTTAAAAGCATTCCAGATAAAACTAACATGCCAAATATACACAATTGATATTTATAAGGCGTGTTTTTAAGGGGGAGGGCAAAAAGCATTTGTAATAAAGGTGACCTTAAATCATCCAAGATTTCTTTCTGAATTCTAAAAGCAGACAAAAATATATTGACTTTACCTATTTTGCTAAATATTGTGCTTCACTTTTCCCTTGTCTGCGTAAGTAGTTTCTATTACATATATGTACATACATCCAAACCATATCCAGATGTAAGGTATGTTTTACCATTAAAAATCAATTTTGTACCTGGATTTATTAGTTTTAATGTAAAGCACTTGTAAATCTATTAATAGGAAACTGTCTAAAAATGGGAAGGGCAGAAATAAAACATTTTAAACTACTATGGACAAGCAGAAGAAATATACTCCTTTCCAAATGAATGTTACAATATACGTAGTCATGGTTGTCTGAAAACAGCACATGTTGTATAAAGCTCCCAAGACGTTCTAGCACTTATAAACTCTTGGTTAACAAAGGGCACCAAAAGCTCTTAAAAAGGGAAATATTTTATTTCTGCTAAATTAATGCTTCTAAGCATTAGATTTCATCAGCTCCACTTAGGCTAAAAGTCCCAAAAGGTTCTCCTCCCGAAAACAGGCTATATTTTATGGGCAAACCAGGCTATCTAAATCTAGATAAAACTCATTGGCTTTGTAATCATCTATACATCTAAATCTATATGCAAATCAAATGCTCTCATGCATTAACGCATTCCAAAGCACCCAGGAGTGAGAGAGGCTCACTGCCTCTCCTAAGCCATCCATAGCCCTCAACTCCCCACCTTCTATTTCCCTTTCTTTATTTACACTAGAGGTACCTAAATAATTCACACTGCCTCCTTTTCAGGCTGAACATTCTTCTGTTGAAGCTTGCAATGAGCAATTGCAGGAACCAGATGGACACATGAATGCAGCAGGTGGGACAGATGGCAGACCGCCCTGTCTGACGCTGGCTGCCTCGGCTTGCACTGCTTTTTCCTTCCAGGTACATTATCATCAGTGTAGCAGAAAGTGCTATGCAAGAAAGGGGGAAGGGGAGGAGGAAGAGAATCTATGTACAAAACTATGGGAATGAGTTAAATAAATAGCCAGCTGCTCACTTGCATTTTCTAACCAAATTCAGTTTCTTTAAAAAATAATAGTAATAATAATCATGGGATGTATCGATCTTCTCAAAGAAGCCCTCGTCCACCCTATTTTTATTTTTTTACTGGCACATGGCTTAGAAACAGGTGTGATATAGGAGGTGATAAATAAGCCATTCCCAGAGCACGAATATTTACTGAAATATACGATGCACAAACAAAGCTGCTTCCTATTGTGGTTTCCAATTCCATTTTACCATTCGCAAACCATTATGCATTTGGTGATGTCAACTGATTTCTTAAAGAACTGTTCTGAGTTTCTGCCTGAAGCCATATTACTTGTTCCATGCAGCCCCTAAATCCCCACTGAAGACAATGACAGTTTTAGGTGTACTGAATTTAGCCTAACTTCCAGCTTCGAGATACATACTATGGAAATCTTATTACAGTACAAATTTGGAGGCTTAAAATTACTGGAACCAATGGATACAGCAATACAGTACATACGAAGCATTTTCTTCATATACAGTAATGGAAAATGAACAATGTGGGCATGTTTTTGTTCACAGGTGACAGAAAAGTCAAACTAATTTTCTATTTGTTTTCCTTCTACTTTTCTTTCTTGCACATTACTACACTTCACCAATGGTACCTATTTGTCCAGTACCCAGGAGTTTATACACTTTCTGTCCTCTGAAGCGCACCATTCTTACATCAATGCAGACACGAGTTACCTTGTGTCATTAACGACACTTTCTGTATAGCAGGTTTTTAAAGTTTGGTCACTATCCCGTAATTATGATACAGTAACTTATCTCATGCTCTTTGCTCACTAAATAAATACTAATTCTAGTTGCTCAGAACAGCAAAATAAGTGTTTGCTATAATTTGTAAGAAACATTGCAAGGTTGTGCAATTTACAGATTTAAACAACCATTTTGGATTGAATAAAACAGGAATTTGACAGGGTCTGTCTATATTAATAATTATCTAAATTGGTAATGATCTAAATTGACAACAGCACTTGGAGAAAATGTGTACTCAAATGTTTTGCAAAAAAAGGAGGAGAAAGCTGTGAGGATGGAAAGAGAAGGAAAAATCCCTGAAATCCTATTTAACACTCTTGATATATTTCTGACCTGGCACACAGAAAGTTCTATTTAAGATCTCGCGAGACAGTCTGCTCTCCTAGGATTTCCAGACCGATTTTGAGGCCAAAGAGGTTAAGCAGTTTGGATAAGCTTCAGATAAGCATGCAAACTTTTATACCCTTAGGAGCACTGGTCAAGGCCCTCAACCTTTAAGGCCCTGTTCACTTTTAATGCCAAGGCAGAAAAAGAAAAGAAAAAGAAAGAAAGGGTTCGAGAATGATTTCATCAGCTTTAGTCAGTGATGATATCAGGTACCAATTGCCTTTAAAACAAAATATAGGACAGTAAAATCTTTATTTCGTTAACCCAAGTTACCAATGCAGTATGCAGACTTTCAAGCTACACCCAACTCTTCCTAAAATAAGCTGTTCAGCATGCACATTTTTATGTGCCCCCGCACATACACTTTTAGAGAATTGATATGGGGTCAATTTCTGTCAACAATTTTCTCCAATCCCAATATGGTAATATAGGATATTTTACAGGCTATGTGATTATACTTGTTGCCCTGAGCTACTTCAGAAGGAAGGGCAGGATGTAAAAAAATAGTAACACAAATATATATTAGGGCATATCTACTCGTGATAGCAGGAGATCCTATGGTTAGAAAACCCGAATAGCAGTCATAGTGGTTGATATTCAGACTAAGTACCTGGGAATCAGAAGGGTGTGCATAAACCCATGTCACAGTCTCCAAGGTGGTACCTCGGTTTACGAACTTAATCCATTCCAGAAGTCCGTTCTTAAACCAAAACCATTCTTAAACCAAGGCGCACTTTGCCTTATGAGGCCTCCCGCCGCCGGTGCCCTTCCACCATTTGGATTCCGTTCTTAGACCAAGGTAAAGTTCTCAAACCAAGACACTATTTCCGGTTTTGCGGAGTTTGTAAACCAAATCGTCCTTAAACCGTACTGTTGTTAAACCGAGGTATGTCGCTCAGGGGAGAAAACTTACAGATACTATTTATATACTGTATCCAAATAAGTTCCAGGTTGCTTGCATATATACAGTACTCACTGGGATGTTTTAGGCTGTCTTTCCATATGGTAACTTCTTTCCCATGCTCCCCACCAAAGGGATATTAATGAAAATAAATGAACTTTTCATTACAACATCCAATATTCAGTGCAAAGGATTGTGGCTACAAACAAAATATATACTCTATTTATTATCATCTAAGTCATACTATTACCTAACCACATTACAGCTTAATAATCAAATAAAACCTATGCAAACATCATGTATTTTATTTGGTGGGGAGGGGGGATATCTTTTAAAGTAAGTGGGTCTTGGTTCCATATTTTAACCCCAGTCCAGAAATGCAGATGTGCTCATGGCACCCAAAATGGAGTAGTAAGTCAATTTATGTGTGCTATCACCTCCTTCCTCCAATTTGAATAGAGAAACAATTTGAGGCACGGGAAGACTTTCAATGCATTAGCCAGTAAAGAGCACTGGTTTAGGTGAGGCAATGTGATTAAAAGCAACCATTTTTAGCAGAATGCTTTAGCTTACTGAAAATATTATTGCCATTACAATTTCACAAGCATTTAAGATATGTGTTTGTATAAAATGCCTTCTGAATAATTTCAAACCTTCATGGGACTCGAAATATAAGAATAAACTTCAAGTTGTCCTCTTCTCCCAAATTCTAGTTATTTAAGGGATTTATATATCATGCCCTTCAATAACATTCCCAGTGGGGCTTTCAAAATTTCAGTTGTGCCTGTGTGGTGCTCACTTTTTGAAGGGAATAGGAACACAATCATGCACACATTTAAAGAGGTCACAGTGCTTCTGGGATATCACTTTGTGACAGAAGAACGGTATCAATGAACCTTTGGTTTAAGTGTTCTATGAAATGTATAAGTTTTTTTCTCCAAAATCATAAATGCACTTCATAAATGTGACTCCTTTAACATAGCATATGCTCTGATAAATTGTACTTGATTTTTAATATAATTCTGCCACATGTGTACTGCACAATCCTCTACATGCTTACTCAAAAGTATAAATCCACTGAATTCAATGTGATTCACTGGCAAGTGGATTCAGGATTGAAGACTTAACAGCACCTTTATATCAGAAATTGTTCTCGCTTCAAATAAATCTGTTTAACCATAATTATGTTCAGAAGCATGCACATTCATGTTTGTGCATGCAGGCACACAGGGGGAAACAGGACAACACAGTATCTGAAAAATAATTATTATGCCCCAATGCCGTTTTCAAAAAGGCAGCAGAAAGTGTTTCTGCTTGGTGGGAAAAAGAGCTGTACTTTTAAATTAGCTATATTGAATCTAGATACCATAATTCACCAAAGTGCACAGCTGCTACAATTGGGGTCAGAATTTCAAAGACGCTGAAACGCAGCATCCCCTACTTTTCTCAATGGGAGCTGCAGGGTGCACAGCAATTTTGAAAACCTAGCTGCTTTGTTACCAAGCACCTACACAAGATAGCTGGGCACTTTCCAAAATCTCTCAATATATTCAGGTGCTCAAATGAATACTGTGCCGTGTGTGTGTGTGTGGTTTCTCTGAGGTTGTCAAGAAAAGTGAGCCAGCTTAGACATTCATGTGCTGAGAGGAAATTACATAGACTATTTATTAATACTCTCTCACCTTAAATACACATTTTACTAAGAGACTAAATTGCTCAGGTCGGATAAAATACCAATTTATTACTGGGGAGCAATGAAGCCAACTCAGAAATTGTCACATTGATATTCTAGATAACAACAAGGGCAAAAATGTAGACCCTCTTATTCATCTGCAATGCAATGGAGGGTAAGGGAAGAGTGGAAGCTCTTAGCACAACTATACGTCTACTAAGATCCACTTTTATTCAATACCAAGTCCTGTCTTTTTGTTTAAGATAATACTTCTAAAGCTGTGTACTGATGCATAAAATATAGACACTAAAATAACTAAAAAAAATCAGCACCACAGATTTCTTTTTCAAAGCCTATTTATAACATTAGGACATTAAAACTATCAAAGTGATTCATAAGAGACTGCATTCCTATCTATCGCCATTTCCTACAGTACATGTCCAGTCTTAAGACCGTAGTTTTGCTACTTTTAAGTTTTCATTTTAGTTTATACTAGTGCTGGAAGTAAAGATTGTAGCTTCTATACCCTTCACATTCCATTTCAGGTCCCTGGTTCTTTTGAGTCCCATGGCTCAAGCTGTCTTGCCCCTAAAAATACCACTTTTGCTCTCCCACCCTACCCTCAAACTTCGGCAAGATGGGAGTGACACCAGAGTTCCTTTGAACGCAAGAACATACAGTGGTACCTCGGGTTACATACGCTTCAGGTTACAGACTCCACTAACCCAGAAATAGTGCTTCAGGTTAAGAACTTTGCTTCAGGATGAGAACAGAAATTGTGCTCCGGCGGCACGGCAGCAGCAAGAGGCCCCATTAGCTAAAGTGGTGCTTCAGGTTAAGAACAGTTTCAGGTTAAGTACGGACCTCCGGAACAAATTAAGTATTTAACCCGAGGTACCACTGTACTTATAAATTCATGAACTTCCTTCCAGACAAAAAGAAAGATTTTTTAAAAAAATAATAATACAGGAATAACAAAAATGCGTTATTACTTATTTTTCAAGTGCTGAAAGCATATCCTTGGGTGCACATAAAACAAAATGCCAAATAAATCTAGACTAATCAAGGGAAAACATACATAAAGGTAGAGGAGCAGAATATGAGAAGCTGCTGAACAGGACCATTGACATCGCCCACTGGACAGTGTTTAGTAAATAGAGTGTGCATGGTGACCGTGTGTTTCTATTTGACTGTCCTTGTAAAAGCAAGGCAGGGCTTCTGTTTTTAGTGCACACTTTGGTTCAGTGTTAATCCTGTTTTATGTTGTTCACACCTGCCACCGACTAGTAGCCTACCACAAGTTTATGGCTTGTGCTGCTTTAAGTGAATCTCAGCTAACCCCACCTAGACCATCAACAAAAGTTGCCCTACTGAACCCAAAACAAAAGCTGATCTGAGTTTTAAAAGCTTTCTAAAATCACCATGATTCACATTCAGGTACTTTTCCTATAGTGTGTAGGGACTTGCACAATTTTTTCAGCAAAACAAAATACCTTTTAAAACTTTTTTTAAAAATAAATAAATATTTGCTACTATTATATATATATAAAATTAAATAAATTTGGCATACATTCCATTCCGCCTAAGAAAAAAATAACTCAAGTATCTACTCCCAAACTTAGTAAATTCCCTCCTACTTATAGGGAATTTTGTAAGGACATTTGCATACAACTCAACTGGATGAGTTCTGATTTTGCTTGCGGTGGTTTGAATAAAGAATGAAGAATGGCACTGAAAGTGCAAACCCCATATAAATATGCAGTGTTATAAATATGCAAACCCCACATAAAAATTGGAATCGTTTTCAGTGCCAATTAGAACACTGACATTTAAAGTGTAAGAAGGAGAGAGTGTGATATGTGTGCCCACACGCGCGATCAAGAGACCATTCTTCTCAGCTAGCCCTATAAGTTTCTGGAACATGCAAACACAGACACACAGAGAACTAAAAGTATTCTTACCTCCCATCTTCAGCATGATCAGTTGAAAACAGATCTACAGGCCAAAATTTTATATAGCTTTATAAGCTTAAACACTTAATAGTGCAGGCCCATGGAAGTCTTATATTTTTCAGTTGGTCCTCCCTAGTAAATGTGCCTAAGGTTGCAACCTCAATCAATACCACAGGAAAAAATAATTTCCCTGTCAAGCATCAGCCCCTTCCACTAAAAAGTGTAACATTACATCTCTTTCCCCCCGCTTTATAATAGCATCACATCTCTAAACAGTAGATTTTATATACTGGGTAGATACCAACTTTAGCATACCAGTTTGTTTCTCAGCGCTCTCTCGCTCTTTATGCCCATTATTTGTGCTCACTACAATGCAACACCTTGGTAGCTACTATAGATGTTCCACCTTGCCCATTTACTCTCTGCTAATGAGGCCCGGTCAAATTATCTGACCCTAATATCTGCTTAGCACATGTTAAGAGCACTGTCCTGAGACTGAAGAATAAGTGCATAGAAAGAGCCTATTGGTCCCTGCATCTATGCTTTGCCACAAAACATAGGAAGTTACAAAAGTTGCTTTTACTTGGTAATCTCCAGGGTTTCAAACTAGAATATTGCCAGTTCTATGCAAAACCTGGGAATTTCTGCATGCCCTACCGCTAAGCTACAACCCTTTCCTAAAACTAGGTCCTTTACACGCAAATAATGTCCTTTACCGTTGAACTACATCCCTTCTCCAAATTGTAGGACCACTGTCGCAGGAAAGTGAGACAAGCATCTAATTTTAGACCTTCGCTTTTGAGGACGGTTGCCTATATAGCCTGTTTCTGCAGCCATGGGGCTGCTTTCATCTCACTTACTTCCACATGGTCCTCTTTTCCTGAGGTAGATGAGCACTGACTTCACAGCAGTCGCGCTCTCCATGGCACTGCAGAGTGAAGCTAGCCTACAACTGGAGACCAGATGACTCTATGTCATCATCCCTGATGTAATGTCTCTACTGTAGTCTAGTCTGCACAGGGGGCAGAACAGTGTCTGCGCAGCCTCTTTCCAAGTCACACTGCAGCAACAGAGAAGCCATAAGACAGCTCCTAGCCTTTCATCCCATGGTCTAATCTGTAGCCAACTGAATTCAGCCAGCCTTTTAAAGTGAAATCAGTGAACTTTCCATCAGCTCATACACAGCTGAGGGCGGGGGTTTGTGTGTGTGTGTGTGTGTGTGTGTGTGTGTGTGTCAAATAAAAGGTTTCCAGAAGGCACACTTGGATGTATCACACACCCAAAAATCTCTGCTGTTGTGATTGCTGCTAAAACTCCAGACCTACAATTACAAAATTTACGATCTTTTGCAACTTTAAAAAAAAATATCACAGAGATTTGAAAGAATAAGGCACTTTGAAAGCCCAAAAATTACCATTTTGGAACAGTTTAATCATACTTCAATGACATGGGCAAGGCTGTACAGCTACACGTTTATCCACGTCATTGGCAATAGTAACTTACCGATAATTTGGTATTTGTGGTTTGGAGTAATATTGTTGATTTCCAGGCAATGTTATTAGTGGCTAAAAGAAAACAGTGGTGTGCCCTGCTGCCTTCCAGCACTGCTTCCAAATATGCCTGCTTCAGGAGGAGATAAGACTACTTTATTTTGATTGCAGTGTTTTCCCCAGGCAGACAATTTTATTTCAGTTTGAATCTTTAAACCATTACATTTTCAGTGATGCATTTTTATATTTACAGTTGACATCTTCGCAGAAGAATGAAACCTCTGAGCAACAACTCTTAAAGCATGAAGTTTGCCTCAAGTAAGTACTTAAATTATTTTACACACAAATGGAGCCAGTTGTCTTTAGCTAAAATTTGATAAACCTTAAACTGAAGACCTTTCCTCTAAATGAAGGTCTCAAATTGTGAAAATAAACTTGCCAATGAAATATATATTTGCCCATACAAAATGCCTATTGAAACCAGAACGGTTGGGACCATTTATCAGCTTGTCAACATTTTGCTCTTAAAAGTCCCACTCTCAGTTAAAGGTACAGAACAAGGGTGTCTCGATTAATCGAATGCTATTGACACAAATGGGCGACAGTGATCTCAATGAGGATAATGAATAAAAATCCCAAATCAATCAACTGTGGTTTATAGTACCATTTATCAACCTGAGTGCATCAAAGTTATCTGCACGCAGGAAGAGAAGCATAATAATGTTATAGTATGATATTAGAACAGCCTCAAAATAACATACTTCCCTAAGGATCAACTAAAAGGATCAACTAAAGCAGCGGCTTGTAATGCTAAATATTATATATATTTTAATTAATTGTATATAAAATTAGTCAAACCTCAAACAATGTCTTACCAAGTATGTGTTGTTTTTGTCCACTTAAGTGACGGTGTTAGTATATATATTGACTATACGTATATTGAGACTTTAACGTTACAGTTCTACATGCACTAATCTGGGAATAAGGCCCATTAAACTCAATAGGATTTACCGGTACATCAGACCTGACATGCACAGGATCACACTATGGTACAAAATTAATTTTTTAAGAAAGCTGCCTATATACTTCTCTTTGTTTCATGTCATTTCATTTTTTTTATAAAATAAAAAAGAGTAGACTTTTGTTTTGCTTTAAAAACCGCCACAAAATAAATATACTGGGAAATATTATATGACTTTTAGCTTTACATTATAGCGATGATTAAATTTCTAGTCTCACATTATTGAAAACAATGATGGCTATGTCAGAATATAAAGTATGTGCTCCCTGGTAAGATTAGGACACACATTTAATAGAATGGATAAAGATGCTGAAATTTTCTGAAGAACGCTTGAAACAGATGTAGTCCACTTATCAAAAGAGCTGTTGTTGTTGCCAAGGGCTTCTTTCTCAATATATTCACCTGCACTTTAGTCAAGGTATTAAGTCCTCCCCTTCATTACTGCATACTCACAAGCACCCTACTATTCAATTTAAATGGAAAAAAGGCATGACATGTCTAAAACATTTACTTTTGCTAATGTAAAAGTGTTGGCATTTTGCTCCATTCCTGATAAGCTGGTGCCAGTGGAAGTGATTATTCTTTTCTTATTCAAAGCATATCAGCAGCCGAAAGCACTCTCAATCTTATCAGGTGTATGAACAGCGCAGTTACTGAAAACAGTTTGTCCTGCTTCTCTCTCTTTCTGCCAGGCTATCAGATAAACCCAACTAACTAACTGTATTTACACACAATCAAACATAAGCTGTATCTTCGAAGAACTGTTGACTGATTTCAACATGCCACAGGTTTGCTGCTTGACACTGGTGACACAAAAATGCCAGCAGTGTGTATCCTCAAACTGCAATCATGAAAAAGGTCCCTCTATAAAAACATGCCAGAAACATACCAGACAAAAAGTGGGTGGCAGCAAGGCAACAAGAGGCCTTAGGAATTATCACCCTTGGTCTACTTCCCTCATTATAATGGCATCCCAGTATACTGGTATGATATCATGGTGCGTGAATCTTCTTTGACATTGAACACACATTTTCTCTATAGGCGTTGCTTTTCATCATGCTCTTGGCTTGCTAATTCCCTTTAATTCATTTTTAATGTTTATTAGTAAACACAGAAAGCAACCACTCAAACTATGGAGATAGCATATGCAATAGAAATGCTTAAAATAAATATTAAATTTGATTACAAAGTGCATAATCCTTGCTCCACAGAAGGCAAAAGCTGTGGAGTGTGATTGCCCCCATCCCATGCATCCCAGCTTCTTTTGCTGAATACCCTGGCAGAACAGAAAAACACAGGCACATACTACACCTGAGCCCATCTTGTGCTTCTACCTCAACTCCAGAAGCAGAATGAGCATCCTTTAGATTTGTAGGAAAACAATGAGATGAATTAAACCAAGTGTGCTGTGCTGTGTAATTCAGCCGATTGTTGCTTCTCCATCTGTGAAGCCATGGTCCCCTTGATTGATGGGACAGGTGTCACTCATACTAATGTAAACTGGTGGCAGTGGATGCTCAGCTCTTGCTAATGTGACCCTAGTACTCCTGTAGAAAACCATTTTCTAATACAGTGATGATACTGTGCCTAGTTGTCTTCCTTCAGATACTAGAAGTCCCATCTTCCACCTCTACTATTTCTGGGAAAATATAACGTAAAAGAAACAGACTTTCATGCTGTTTCAGAACATATGATCATCCCCTCTAGGCAGATGACTGCTGTCAGAATAAGCCACTTATGGAACAATTATTCGTTATTGGAGTATTTAAACTGCTAACCTGGAAAATATATTTTTGCTGTGTAAATACTGTATAGTGTTCGTAATCAGTCAATACATTTATTTGCATGTTGATATTTGCCACCTTTCCAAATCTACCATTATATATTTCCCAATTTTGGACGCTCCACCTCCTTATTATGTTCCCCCCTCCCTGTCTTAACTTTAAACAAACAAAGCAAATTATTTATTTGTTGGTTCACTAACCTACATGGACCAGGCTTGCCAAAATGAATTCCTCTGGTGTATATTTCAGCCATAATACCCTTTTCATCTGACATCACCTGGGAATATTTAAGGAAAAAAGAAGAGCCTTTAACTTAAGAATCAAACTAAAACCTGCAGTAAACCCCAAGTAATTACAATACGTAAAAAAAATGTCTTGCAAACAAATAAAAAAAGCAACTGCACATCCATATATAAAGGTCAGCCCTTGCTTTCTAACAACTTAAGACATAAATTGAATGTTATTTCAAACAGCAGTCTGAATGCAATGAACAACCATGTTCCATCGCGTACGATATTAATATTTTATTCGCTATTGTTGGTAGGATATAGAAATGCAAAGAAAAACAAAACATTGCAGAAAATAGTGGACGTTTTCTCCAATACTATTGTTGTTGACAAACTATAAGGAAAGAGAGAAACAGAAACCCAGGGTGTAAGAGCAGATAGCGTTGAAAAAGCCATCTCATTCTCCCCCCGCTACACATTATGTTCTTATCTACTTGCATCTTTATAAGGGAAGGAATTTAACTATTGCTCTTGGGCAAGCCCACTTCACTTTATGTGTCTTTTATCCATTATATTTGTTACTGACTGTACATCTGTGTGCTTTTAAGGAGATAAAAGTTTGAACTGAGGTCGTCTTGTTTCTGGCTGGCGCTCCACACATTTTTTGCTATGTGGGTTTGAAAACAAGCATCCACAGATTGGCAACATGTTCTCATTCTAACTAGCCACAGCCATCAACGTCTGATCACACCTATTAAAATCGCTTTGTAGCCCATGCAACATCTTGCGACAGCTTGACCAGTTGTTTAAGGAAAGGGTGTGTGATGGAGCAAAGCTAAATCGACACATCTGTGATACTTCGGATGCCCCTCAGCATGGCTAATATTAATTTGTTTTCTTTGGCTAGGTAAGTGCTGCCAAAACACATTACATATGGTATGTAGTTCCAATCAAAATGATGAAAAGGAGATGTGCACTTTTGTCTCACTCAAAACATGAAAAGACACAGAGGAATAAGTGAGACAGCAGCGTGCAAACTAATCAGGCTGAGGAAAAGGTCTATGTGGATTTTTGTTTTACCATTGTTTTCTATCAGAATTCACAAGGCTAGTTGCGCTTGTTTTAATGGAGGGTACCCAAAGATTCCACTGCTCGAGTGGAAGACACTTTCCCTTATTGGGCTGGGGAGGGTGGATATCTCTCCCCCCCCCCTTGCATCCCCCTGCCCTGCAAAAACTGGTTCCAGAGGAAACTCTCCTAAGTAGATTTTGGGAAGAAAGGAGGCCTGTAGGTGATGGAGCAAACCAGCAGCCTCCCACTACACAAGCACAGCAAGATTGTTTGATCTAAACTTACAAATTTGACTTCTAGGAATTGATACTTTAAAAATACTTAAGTTGTATTTTAAGCTTTAGTTTCAGTACTATATGAATTCTATTATTTAGATGATTAACACATTTCAGATTTACAGTTACTGAAGAAAATACCTTTTTCCAGTTATAAAGGAGAAAAAAATAAGACTGTCGGCTTTTGTACATTGCTACTGTATTTTAAAATATGTGTAAAATATACACAGTTCTTTAAAACAATAATACATGCATTAGTTTATTTGTGGGAAGGTGGGAGAGAAAGAAAACTTTTAAAAAAGCAACACCTGCTTTCATTAAATACTGTCATAACAGATGTACATTTTAGCATGACAGCTATCTGCCCCCCCTTTAGAGGCATAATTTTTAATACAGCCTTTAGATTAAAAAAGGGAAATTCAACTCAACATTATGCGCAACAAGAACTTATGACCCAGATATGCAAAAAAGGAGAAAATTCTTTTTTTAAAAAGCACCTTTTATGAAGCAATAATTGGTGATGGGATAAAGCAAGTGTTTTGAAAGGGGGGGGGGAATTCTAGGCAAAAGTTTTCTTTCATAAAATTTAAAAAGCATTTTATTTATATAGAGGAGCCTGTTTTAACTACTAACTTGCTCTGACTGGAGAGAATAAATGTTTCACAATTGGAAAGGAAGGAATACAGCATAATTGCATTGAGTTCTATATACTACATGATCAAATAAGGCTATGTTGCTATCTTAAGTCTTATTATTCACCAGTATGTCCCGCTGAAATAAATGGAGCTTAATAATATGCATATTTTTAAAGGATTGCAGCTTCTTAGGAGGATTTAGTCTTCAGGCATGTATCATTATGCAAGAATGACACAAGTTACTTTGGAGAGCAAAACAATTACATTTTTAGAATCCGTTGTATCTGATTATTATAAAATTTGGAGCAATTAGAGCAAACTCCTATAAAGGATTTTTAAAAATATTCTAAGAGCATCTGAACTCAGCAGAAAACATTTAGAATACAAGCGTAAATAAAATTAAAAGGTGAATGCAACATATAGAAGTTTACATTAAAATAGTTTAATTTTCTATTTTAATATTTCTATTAAAAGTAATACTTTTATATAAAACTGACCATATGTCAGAAGAGTTATGCATTCAGTTCTGCCTTGGGAATGCAAACATAAAAATCCTATCTGTTACAACTGATGAACGCAGAAGTTCAGAGAACTGTATTATGGTATCTTCTGTTGCACAGAAATATGAAGGAGAAAATAACAGCAGCTGACTGTATATCCAAAGGAACGCATCAGCCAACAAAAAGTCTAGACAATCTAATATCTACATTGTTATTTAGTGAGTTTCTTTCTTCAAGATAACAAATTTCAAAAGCTGTTTGCTTATGTATACTGTATACAACATGCAAATATAATTGCAATGTACATACTCTAAGATGTAGACACATAAAGCTGGCGCCTATGTGCCTATTCAGCTATTATCAGCTGTGATAAAAACATGAATTTTTTTATATCAGTGTAAATAAACACTGATATGCCTTAGCCAAGTGTAACTGGATATAGAAAGAAAGAAAGAAAGAAAGAAAGAAAGAAAGAAAGAAAGAAAGGAAGGAAGGAAGGAAGGAAGGAAGGAAGGAAGGAAGGAAATGAGAGAGTGAATCCTCCCCAAAAATGTGGAGAATATGTAAAATGCGGATCTCAGACTACAGGAGACTGCTGGTTGTCATTCCAGCACTATCAAACATATACACATGAGTATGATTGGAGACAGAGAAGCTAAATATTTCACTGTCAGAGCATGTCGAGAAGTGCAATTCATTTCTCTCTCATGTGCTTTAGGACAATGACAATTTAATACAAGGCCACTGGATGTAAAAGAGATAAAAACCAAACCAGCCCAGCATAATCACAGATTTCCTCCTGAGAGTTTGCTAGGGCTAGAGAGGCACTAGGTAGATATCAACGTTTATTGTTTCTGTCCCCAATGAATGTGTTATGAAGCAGAGACCAAGGCATACGTAATATAAAGAGTTGCTTTAAACTTCTAGAGAGATGCTCTCCCATATTTCTTATTTACCCCATATTTATCCCATATTTCTTACATTCAGCATTTTTACTGACTGATAATAGGATAACAAGAATATTCATAAAGGGCCATTGCTTTGAAGAGTGTCAATAAATATTGGTCTTCATTTCTATACGCTTTTGCAGCGATACCAAAGCCAAAGGTCACTGTGCATCAGAAATGTTCAATACCAGGAAGTTTGCCAGACTATTTAACCACACTGCTAATAAAAAAGAAAGAAAATAGAATATAGCATTATGTTATTAACCTAAGACTGCATAAAATACTAGCTTCTGCCTTAAAATGGGAAGGGGTTTCAGGAATTGTCTAAAAACAATCACATACAAGTTACCTTCTGTGTTTGATGTATAGTGCCATGCATTCTGAAATTAATTGCAAAAGTAGGGCTTGGCTAATGAGGCGGTCCTTATCTTTCCTCAGCAGTCCAAGCGGAAGTATCCCCCCCCCCCCCCGCAGGCTTAATATGTTTTTCCTTTCTTTAAATTCCCAAAGTGATACCCAAGGTAACTTCAAATCAGATAAAACCCACAGAAGTCATCTCCTGAACCATCATGCTTTGCCAAAAAACAACAACATAGGTTTGCTTCTGTTGTTATCAGGAGAAGAAAAGAATAATGTGATGAGATCCATCCATCTTCACACTTCTTAAGTGTATTTAAAACAACTAATCAAGAGTATTAGTTATGCCCCGTAATATAAATTATTTCCAAAGTATATGTACAAAAAAAGTCTTAAGGTAAGAATTGCTTTAAAATGGGACAGCAAACCTTTGGGGAGAAAGTGAGGGGGGGAAATAACAGTGGGGGGGAATCATCATCCATTCAAGAGAATTAATGGATATTCACAAGGGCTTTGCTAATAACACAGGTTAATTACTGCTGCAACACACCAGGCTCAGTAAATAAAAGAGTAGAACCATAAACACATTAAAAGGAGCAACCACTACTAAAAAAAAAAGGGGGGGGAGGTCAGGCCCAGCAAATAAAAAGCTGTCAGACAGCCATTTCAGCACCAGCTCTTTGCACTCTATGACAGCTGTAAAAACTTGCAGAAAAGGCATATGAACAACAGAAATCCAAACTTGGAAAATATAGTAAGGGAGTGTATGATAAGGCCCATTTGGGTAGACGTGTAATAACTGAATAGGAAAAGCCATACACTCATTCTCATTTAATCAGTAGGCATGCTTACACCTTGTTGTATTTGAATTTAGGGGACAGTGTTCTTTAGGTTTCTTCCCCATACATATCGCCCTATTATATTAATACGCATACACATATCGTGTTCTTACCCACAGATGATGTGTTCTTATTTATATAGGAGATTTATCACATCCATGATATAGGCAGCCCTCACCTCAAGAAGTCTACCTTTGCAGTCATAATAAGGAGCATTAACTTTCTTCTTATTAATTATCAGCTACCCCTCCCCCACAGCAAATATTGCATAGATTTTCCAGATCAAATTTTACTGGAAATAAGAGCTATGCAATAAAAGGAGGGAGGAACTAACACACATTTAAATAAGTGATATTGACAAAGAAGAAAATGAAGACTCCAGCAAAGTAGCTCTCAAATTTATGCTCTTTTTGACAGTGAAATCTGTAAACAATCTTTCAAAACACTCAAGTATCTTTGGTCTCCCAATTCCGACATCAGTGTTCACTATTAAAATTTTAGCCATCCATCCTAAGTTTCAGTTCTTGGCATATCACATTTACTACAAAACAAGTTGCTTTCTAAAATAATGTACACTGTGACATTCACTTTAGCTGTGCCTCATTTCAGTACTGTTGTATTTTAATGGAGGAAGTGTGGAAGAGGTCGAGGGTTCAAATTCATGAAACGGACAGAGCTACAGAGGTAAACGTACACAGCTCAGAGAAGACATCTGAAGTCACAAATTTATTTGCCTCTCTATGCCTGGCATTCAGAGATCATGTTTAAATTTACTAAGCTAGTTCCTCCCCCTCCCCTTTTTTGGAGTGTTTCAATTGCCTTTCCTTCTTCCAACAGCTGTGACAACTGTTAAAACAGTCAGTAAAATTAAGTCCGCTCTTTAATCCTTTAGTCAATGTTACATTTTAATCAGAGGTTTGAGATTTTGCATTATGAGCACACTGTTTCATTTAGAACAATTAAAGTGACAAACACATGCGTAAATCGGCAACTATATTTGTTGCATCTGTTCCATTATTAACTGCTATTTGAAATTATTAGTATTACTGGTTTTGCTGAAAAGGCAAAAGCAAGGTTTGCAGCTGGCTTTAAGTTTTTGCATTCTTTAACATGAGCTAGCCAGATATCAAAGCATACCTAATGTCAGTAAGGCAGATGTCTATGTGCTCCCCAAATGTTCTGTCAGTTTTTAGCCTGGCTTCCCTCCCCACCACCACAATACACACTCAATAAAGTGCAAGCTCTAGAAGTAGTCCACTACTTTTATGTAATCTCTGAGCTGCCTTTGTAGTTTGGTGTGCATTATATGCCACAAAACAAAAATACAATTACTGGCAATATTAATAGCAAGTAAGGCGGTGTGGTCTATTAATTGAGACATAGAGACAGATGTGTTGCAGTGCATTAGAGTTCTGCCTGCCCACGAAACCACAGATCCACCTAGCCTTGCATCTGGAAGACTTTTAACAGAGGCGGGGGGGGGGGGGGAGAAGAGTGCTAATTGTGGTGGGGAGAGAGAATAGTTTGAATCTTCCACCAGAGCCAAAAAGACACGTGCCCCGATTTCATTTAAATGCATCTACTTTAAGCGGCTTATCAAAACTAATCATTCAAATTAGCTCTAAGAAGGTAAATTCAAGAAAGCTCCTTAAAAAAAGAACATCGTCCTAACTTTAGAATCTCTCCTCCTCCTACTTCCCCCACCAAAGAAAACCACCCATCTCAACTTGGAACAGTGACAACTGCACTTATGCACAGATTAAGACATTTTAGACCACACTGTACATCAACTTACTGAGTACTGATCTATAAACCGTATCTCAGTGAGCATGCTACTACTGTTTATTTACCTTCTTCTGCAGGTGAACGAGGAATCCTGCCTCTTACCACCCGCACGTACACCATACCAGTTTCCGATTGGCAAGCTCTTTTATTGTCTATATTATTTCTGAACGTCCAAAGCACTTTAAGAAACCCACACAATTCTGACTTAATTGCAACTCACCAAAATAATATGCAGGCACTATGGAGAGCTAGTGGGCATGTATCCACAACACACTGTCACTTCCTAGTACAGCCACACTATGCATTCTGTCCAGGGCTGAGTCAACTGACAGCTTCCACAGTGCGTAGTTATTTAGCCCGGAATTAAGTTTACAAGCTCTCCAAGTTCTAGGCTGTCAAATTTGCATTTGGAATCTCCCCACTCTTTGCTCTGCTCTCCGATAAGAGCTGAGAAAACATGCATTAAACTATGTGCCTTTAAGAGGTATGTTAAATGTACTGAATACACAAAGCATCTACAGTACTTTATTGTGTGTGATAAATAAATTAATAGTACCAATTGCGTAAATGATTAATTTTTTTTTAAAAAAAAAACATAAAAACCCTATATTCCAATTGAAACAAAATACTGGCTCAGGAAGTGCCACATGCACACACCCTTTCCCTTGCTCTCTAATAGACCGATTTGTCACTAAATGACTGGAACGTTACGTTCTACTTAATTACAGAGCACTATCCTTAAAGTGGGATTAAACAGTTGGGCTGGTTCCCCCTCCTAACTATGCATAGCTATAAACACCAGAAAGATCAAAATATCTAACTGAAAAGGTCCTAAATATTTAAATCCTGTTCTCAGAATACGTCCTTCTTAAATTCTGTTGGGGAAGGGGGAAAGTGGGGGGGGGGGAATAAATGTGTCTTTCTGAAATGTCTATTTAGACAATTCACTCTGCATTTGTGCCAAGTGCCTATTCTTAGTACCTGAATAAGAAGTGACTGTCACTCACACAGCTGTTTTGGGAGGGGGGAGTGCTTCCCTCACCCCCCCCCTTCTGTGACAGTCGCACCGCTTGCGTTGCGACTCAAAAGGTAACATTGGAGAGAGAGAGAGAGAGAGAACAATTCTCCCACTTACTGAATTAGCAGATAAAGCCGGGCACAAAAGACGCAAGACACAAGCAGCCCCAATCATGCACACAGAACCCGGAAAGCATTACCTGAAACAACGCTAGCATTCAGCGCTCTAATACTATTGCTATTATTATTCTCTCCCCACGCCCCGGTTCTGGGGGGGAATAAAAGTGGGAAGAGGGTTATTATTATTATTTTTTAATAACATAGAAAAGAGGAAAGGAAGGGGGAAATAAGAAGAAAGGTACCTACTCTTCTTCGTAGTGCAAGGAAAAAGATTCAGGAAGGCAAAGTTCTACCGAATCCATGTGCGCTCGGCAACCATTATTTGTGCACCCCAGCTATAAATCAAAGTTTCCTTGACACAGCACAGTGCAATTAACACAAATGTTCTCCTGGTGACAAGCCTATAGGCACAGCCAGTTGGGACCAAAAGCTCTGACACTCTCCTAATCAAGGACTTAAAGCCCCGATTGGAGCTTATAAATATGAAGTAGGGCTTTACATATGCAGTCCCACTGGCCAGACAGAGGCCGGATTGGTAGGGCGTCAGCCAATCAGCGCCGGCGAGAGCAGAGGCTGCACAGATTGAGCAGAGCTCGGCAGGTAGAGACGGGCGGAGGGACCGGGGAAAGGGAGGGCGGGGGGGAGGCAGAGGGAGAAGAAATAATAATAACCGACAAGTGAGAACGCGCAGATATAAACGATGCAACGTTTTCAAAAGGGCTTCCAAAGCGCGGCTGTGTCTTAACTCTAGCTTTAACTCCTTAGGGTGACCAAACGCTTTCTGCTTCTTAAAAGACAGTTTGGCAGGAAGGAGTTGCAAGCCTCAGTTCCTTTGGGGAAGATTTCATCAGAAGGTATTAAGTTTCGCGCTGCCGTTCTCTTTGCTTTTCTCCATTGCATTGTTGGCTGTCCGTGTTTTCTGTTTTGTTTTGCGATCTCGCGTCGTGACCGATTAGCAGCGCTTCTCGCTGCCCCATCCTATGCATGCTTACTCGGAAGGCAGCCGCTCCGGAGTTGCACAGGGTTTGTTTGCTTCCCAGCTCCACGTCAGCGTGTATAGGATTGCAGCCTTACAGCGCGCTTCCTTTGCAGGAAGAAAGCTCCCAGGTAACTTCGTGGGACTGACTTCTGAGTAAACATGGACTGGCTACATGAATGCATACTCTGAAATGAGTTTCAGTTGACTCGCTGGGGTTTACTGCCGAGTAAACATGTTGAGGGATTTGTATGTCATCTGAAATCCTAAACATGTTTACTTATCAATGGCTGGAATTGAACTGTTAATTTCTCCCCCTTCATATGATTCACCTAAATTCTATTCTACATTTCTAAACTCTGAGTTAAGGAGTCTATATGCTATCATTCTGCATTGTTGACTTTTGTAAAACAAGTAAGATTAGCAGTGTTTGTATTTTCATCACTGTGAAAAAGTGACAGGGTTCAACTGAAGAGAATTGAATGCATAACTTGCACAGAAACTAGACCATGCAGTTGTGGAGAATATATGTTTTGCCATCTCCGTGAAATAATAAGAGGTATGTTATTGATCAATATCTTTTATAAGTATTAACTGTCTTTACTTGAATTTAAGTCTTATTGATTTCAAGGAAACTTACTTTCAAATAATGCAGATTAGGCTCTTCAGCAGAGCTAAGGCTCCATACCTATATGCAGTAACTTGGTCATATGTCTCATTGAAGTCAGCAGATTCAGTTCTGGGGAAAAACATGCACTATATCCAGCTGTGCCAGCTAAAATGTAATGGTCTGATAACTATTTGTGCCTCAGCTACCTATGTACAAACTTGCACAAAAACTTCAAGAATATTTTCAATGTGGAAGCAAATGCATTGCATTATTCACATGTGTACTGACAGAATTATCCAACCCCCAATTCACTACCCTTAGCTATAGCACATCAAAGCTGCTGACCAGAGAAACCCATTTAATGCAAATAAATGAACACAAAATTCCAGATATTGTTAATCAAAATACCGTTTTACAAGTACCCCCAAAATTAAACAAGAGCACAAGTTTGTCCTAATAGTCTTCGTCAATTTATGTGGCATAAATGTCATATTTATTATCTGTTTTCAGAGCAAGAATTGATTCCATCTACCTGCTGAATAAAATAATTCCAATATATCGTGATGAAACAATTGTTACAATAATAGAAAATACTTTTTTAAAAATACAAATTCAGCTGTATTGCTTGGCACTTTTTTTTGACTGAAGCACTCTGTGATGCAAATGGCATAATCTTTTAGATCAAAACAAATCAGTGCACACCCTCAGAATGCATTAATGCCTTTCACAAATGAGAGTACAACAGCTGTCTCCAAATCTATTTGACGGCTTTTGCCAAAGTAAGATGACAGAAGAAGACATATATGTAAGTGCAATGGAAATATTTGCATCCCTTTGTTTTGCTGAGCAACTTAACAGTATATAATATATTTATCCCATGTAGAGTTGAAAATCTGCTTTCCGATACATATGGAGACACACACACTTAGGAATCAAGAATCCACACAGCATAATTGGAGGTCTCACCACTACAGAAAAGCAGATAGTAAAAACATAATTAACAGTAACATTATGCTGCCTATGTTGCTAAATGTAGACTCTAATTAAGATGTAAATTTTGGGTCTGAGCAGTGAATTAAAAATACTCTGGGATGCATCCTACCCAATCACTTCACAGATTTCACTAAACAAGCAAGAAATAATAGGTGAAATTTTAGTGCAACACACCTTCCTAAAAATATTTTAGTAAAATAAATGACTTGTTTGTAGCAGATTTCTTTTGATTCTGTATAATTTATATGTAATCAATATCGAAACACATTCCTATACACATGGATATCCACTCTTTCAATTCAGATAAAATTTCAATCGCTGTTCTGGCACAAGAGTTTGAAAGTCTTGTTGAATGTGCAGCTTTGTTCAAGCGTCATATAGATCTTAGTCTGCAAAGCTCTGTTCATAAGCAAAAATTATTTGCTGGAATATGGCATCATGTTCATTAAATCATCATTAGGGAATAAAAAAAAATACTTCATATTTTATTTGGGCTACTGTTTTCTTTTGTGCTGTACTTTTCCATCTGCTAAGCTTTTCATGTCCACATAGTTTCCGCTATCCTTTTTCATGCCCATGTCATCTTGCGCTTCCCCTCCACATCACCAAATTAACTATTGCTATCTTTCCACCAGACACCTTGCAAGCATCTGTCTTTGCTGATGGTGCTGCTGCTTAGAAGACTACAGCCGTAGCATTATAATTTATGCATTCATGAAAGGCAGTTGGCCTTCTCCCCTGGGATTCAAAATGTCACCTCGACTAGACCTGGGCCTGGAATTTCAACTGCATTCTTGAACTTGGGCACACCAGTTTACAGTTCAGTTATTCTAATAAAATGAAGAAATAAATTAGGCAACTTACCAGATACCATAGCACACTCTAAAAACGCTTGTTTTATTACAGATGCTTTCTAATTGCACGTGAAAATATAATCACAGCAAATGCTTATTACATAATGTCTAAATCACAGAAAATCAAAATCAGGAGTGTGCTCCTCTCTCTCCCTCTCTCTGCTTTACACATATATGCACATGCTAAATCAAATGCTCTAGTGTAAAAATCTTACCTCAAGGAATCCACAAAAGCAATAGTAATGGAATCAAGGCTAGGAGGGTGAGAGAAGCTGTCATGAGTATCTGCACCAGTCAATGAGCACTGCTGAGCACTGTCTACATCTTCACATCCCCTCTGTGTGTATAATTATTCCCATGAAGAGTACTGTACATCTTTAAGCGCCTTCACACTTAAGTGCTACAGACATCTCATTGCATCCAAATTGCCCGACTCCTAAACCACAGCTACCTCAAGGCTACTGAAGTAAAGACTCAGTGGCACTTTGCAGAAGCAGCATAGTTAATTGTGCCAAGCACATATTTACTCAAAATGAACACTGGAGAGAAAAAATATGGGGAGGAAATGTGTCTGCCATGCATGTTACTATTATTGCTGTGAACCCTAAGTTATATAAAGGGCATTATATACCCCCATACTTCCATATACACTGTTTCCACACCAACAAATTTCATCATTCTTTCAATTAAATTTAAATTAAAGGTAGTTAAATGTTCATCCTGGATGTCTGAAATTGATCATGAACCAATCAGAGTAACAGGTTTGCTATATCTAGCTTTCTGAATAGATTGAAAATAGACATATTTAGCTTTTCAAATTAGATAGAAAAATGTCAGGAAATGCTAAATATTAAATAGTGGTTCTGTGTAACAGGCCCTTTGCGGGCTATACTCCTGTCTTGGAAGTCTTTGCACCATAGTTTCTTCATTTTACAAACACCAATCCTGCATTCACTTATTCGAAGCAAATGTTGCTGATTTCAGCTAAAAGTAATTAGCATTGAAGTGTTAAAAACTGTTTTGCAATTTGTCTTTCCGACTCTTCCTCAGGAAGTACAGTATAGCACATCCCTGGATACAATATACCGTAATCCCCTGCCCTCTTTGTGTGTGTGTGTGAGAGAGAGAGAGACAGAGAGACAGACAGACAGACAGACAGACAAAAAAACAGATATACATGCACATAGACACACAGCAAGTGACAAGCTTACTCTCTGGATTTCTTTGCATGCTTATATACACTTGAGCAAATGGTAGTAGATTACTACTTTAAAACCGTCAGGCACTTTCATTTATATTTAGCAGAAGTAATGATCACCCTGCCTGGATTTTAGACAAGCTGTATTAAAATATGCTTTCAAATACAAGCACAAACATGTGTGCATGTGTGTGGACGTGTGCACACTGCATCCCTTTTCCTTATATAAACTCAGACAGGTGAAGCACAAAGTTTCTTCAGTAAGAAGTCATCATAATTATATATCAATATAACATATGCAGTCTAACCGACTGACCACAACAAATGTCCTACATCCACAATTCTTCAGGGCTAGCCCCTGTTTGTTTATGTTAGTACATAGGTAGGTATAACAGTTACTCCCCCCGCCCAACTTAAAATCTCTATTGAAATGCTCAGGGGGCAGGCAGTACCTTGAAAAAATACAGTATAGTTAAAAAATGCATTACCTATATCTCCCCTCAGTAGTCCATCAAACTCTTTTTCTAGCACGTTTCCTTAGAGAACCACACAGTGTTACTGTCTCAAGCAGCCAAGGAGAAGATGACTGAGGGAATTCAGTCACTCTGTTTAATTAATACAGGATTATTTCACTTTCATTTTGCGAAGCTAATAATATGACTGGTGGAATGTCAGTAAAAATTAAATCGTAAACTAGTGCAGTGCCATGGGGAAACCTTACTTTAGTTATGAAGTATTCCCAGTAGAAATCTTGAAAAATCGTATACATATTTACACTGGTAAAATACCACATGCTGTTTCATGGAATGCTGAAAGAATTCAAGAATCTGTGTGGCATGTATCAGAGAGCAAGAGTTAACGTTTTCAGATTATACATTAATAAGCAGGTTGAAGGTATGTTGTTTCCTGAATGTTAAAGCACCACATGCTAAATGGAGAAGTACGCTCAAGGTCAGTGTTGCATTTTGGACAATCTCAGCCGCTGTGATATTATGATAATCACACTTAAAATATTCGTATAGAAAGAGCAAATTAGGCTTTTCACTAGAAAGATGATTATGATAAACAACAATTCTGAAGGGGACAAATTCATATTGCTTTCCTTCCCCGACAATAAATTGCTGCTCCTTATTAGGAGTGTGGTGCTTCTTGTAGAAATAAGTCACCACACTATTCTGTTTGAGTTACCTTTTTATTCTTCAAAGACACTGCGTTCGAAGAGAAAACAATAGCTCACTTCTTCCCCTATATCTAAACTAGTATTTAAAAGCTACCAGTCCACAAAACGAAAAAGGTCTCTCGGAAAACAAGCAGGCATCAACACCCATCCTGAAATAAGATTAGGATTGTAACTCTGACCAATTGTGGGACAAGATCAGATAGATCTCCCTCCCTCAACTCCTCTCTCCACAGCTTCCTACCTAAATGGAAGCTCCAGGCACTAAAAATAGAAAAGAAGATGGAGTGCAAATATTTCCCCAGTGAAAACACCAATAATCTTTACCGTGAGCTGACACGAATTGCTTGTTACACTGCCCTAGGATATCATGGCCCGAAGCGACAGCACACACACGCACGCACACAAACACACTCAAAGACACTAACCATCTCCAAAGCCACAGTAATGTGTGTTAGTATATGTGCATTTTGCAGCGGCCTTATGAAATCTGACTTCTAGCTGCTACACCTGCCATACAAAGCCCATCATTTGTAGCCTGCCAGGGTTTGTTTTCCCTCTGAATACCTTTGCCCATCTTTCTCTCCTTTCTCTCCCCCTCTATTCACTTTTCTCTGGCATTTATATTATTAATGTTATTGCTATTATTACTGTCCAAGCATAAGCTGATCCACGGGGGAGCCTGTGTAATTTAACCCCTGAAGCGCTAAATTTCTTCACATGTGCCAAAGACACAGGTTTGTTGTTGCCTCTAGCAATATCCCAGGAAGACGAGTGATGGCGGTGTCATATCATCACATAGTGACTTAATCTATTGCGACACCCAGGGAATGGGCAACTGAAAAGATTTACGGAACATGTTTTTAACTGCATACAAACGTGCTATTCCCATTTCCCAATAAGCCAGAGTCACTGGGATCAAACCGGAACAAATTTCACCCACCTTCCACTCCCGGTTCCAAATATTAAGCCCTGTGTCATCCAATCATCCTATTTCATGAGTTGAAATCCCAATGTAAAATATAACTCTGATAAACAGCATTTGTAACCTCTTATTTCTTCTTTTGTTCTTTTCACGTCTCCTGATTAACAAGCAGTCAGAGCGTGTTGAATTGCTGAATAGTGCAGCCTTAGCATGATCGGCCACTCGCTAGAGAAAAGAATCTTACTTCAGTATCCTTTAAAAATGGTCTGACTGGCATCAGAGACATGTTTCAAAAACAACTCGTTAATGAGCAACACCTAAAAGTAGGAAGGGCTTGATATTCACATTTTAATATTTAGCTGCAATAAATATTGACAAAAAGAAAAATCACCTGTACTGTGTAAAGGCAAAATGATATATATTCATTCTCCCACCATGACATGTTAAATATGAGGATCTTTATTTTGCTTTCTGTAAAGTTCCATTTCAAGCTAACATGTTAAGATATAATACAAGTTAGGTGTTATTATATCTATGTTTAGATGGAGTTCCAATGGATATTTTTTTTGTCAACCTGGAACACCAATGATCCATTGTTGTGGCAGGGTCAGCAGCTCAGACACTGACTACTGCATTAATATTTTACACCGAGTAGATCTCAGGATCATGTGTGCTTACCACCGTTAGTGACGTGAATGATACACACACAAGTGACATGTATTATTTGGCCCATTTCCATATCTTGGCCTAAAACTACCGTATGTGTAATTTGCCCAACATCTATTATCCTTCCACCTTCAGAGGGGGAGGAATAACAATGGAAATCAGAATTATTAACATTGCAGAATTGCAGTACATTGTAATGGATAACATGAGCTCATTCTCCAGACCCACCACATGCCAAAGATTATTAGAGTCATTTTATGTATTTATTATAAAAAAGTATTATAAAAATGTACTCTATCTTTCCATCATATACTCAAGACTGCTTATACAGATGACTTTATATCCAAACCACCCCAATGAGTCTGGCCCTAGAACTATTTTTTATTTATGAAGAATATGCAATGAACCAGATTCCCCCTACAAATAATTTGGTGTTGCAAGAATGTGAGAAGAGCTTTGCTCAATCAGGCCAAGGATCCATCCAATCTACAGCAGTGGCCAGCCATATTATTATTATTAATAATAATAATAATAATAATAATAATAATTCATTATAGCATCCTATACCCAGAGGTCTCACTCTAGGAAGTCAACAAGCAGGGCACTGTATGTTCCCAAAGTTCAGAAATACAGTGGTATCTCGGTTTAAGAACAGTCCGGTTTAAGAACGATTTGGTTTACAAACTCCACAAAACCAGAAATAGTATCCCAGTTTGAGAACTTTACCTAGGTCTAAGAATGGAATCTGAATGGTGGAAGGGCACCGGCAGCAGGAGGCCTCATTAGGGAAAGTGCGCCTCGGTTTAAGAACGGTTTTGGTTTAAGAATGTACTTCCGGAACGGATTAAGTTCGTAAACCGAGGTACCACTGTATACTGCCTTGAAATGGCTATCACGGCTAATATGGGGACATAGTAGCACAAAACCCTAAACTATGGTTTAGAACTATGTGAAAGAGCCTCAATGAGCCCTATCAAATTATCAGGTTTCTCTGTCCTCCTGTCCTCCTAGTGCATGGCCAGGAGGAAGACTTTTGCCTAGTTTTGATTCACTTTTAAAGAAACTTTGCTTTGAACCAGCAATCCTGGATTAAAGCAAACCCTGATCAGTTTTGAAATAAGCCAAATTCAAACCATGAATTATGAAGCTAACTTATTAAATTGGACCCAGTTTGTTTTAAATTGGGATGCCTGGTTAGAACATAGCTCTAAACTGGAATTCTGTGAAAGTGAAACTAAACAGGGCGGAACTTTTCCTCCCCGCAATGTGGGAGGAGCATGCTAGCCCAACACTTTGTTCAGGCTCACTCACATAGCGCTAAACGTTTGTTTAGCATTATTGTCTAAACTGGACATAACTTATTGAATTCTTTTAAAAGAGCATTAAAGCAGAAGTTGTGGAGAAAGTATGATTCCTTGCTGTTTTAGGCTTATGGTAGAATCTGTTTTGCTATTTGCTTTTATTATTGGTTTAGTTTTACAGTTGTGCTGATTACTGATTGATACTTTTAATGGGTTTGTGATATAATACTATTTTATTTATCAACAGAATTTTGTTATAACTTGATTAAGTGCAACTAATTAATGAATAAAACATCTAAAGGAAGAAGTACCAGCTATTTGAGGTCAGTGCTACATTTACTGTTCTGAGTTGTGTCAACCTATACTAATCCTATCAGCCACTGATCTGCTACTTAGATTACTGGCCATGAGCATGAAGATTGACATTTTTTTAAATCAAGTCACCTAACCCTTATGAAGTCGTGAACGTTGGAATTAATAGTCCAATCCTAAGCATACCTACTCAGAAGTCTTATTTAATTCAGGGGGGCTTACTTCCCCATAAATGGGTTAGGATTGCAGCCTAAGCCATTGCAGGATTTGAGTGTAATAACATACCTGCCTACTCAGATACAAGCTCTATTTACTTCAGTGAGTCTTACACCCAGGTAAATATTTATAGGATTTCTACCTAATTGTATCCCTACCCCCAACAGAGTTATGACCATATAGATTTCAAGCAGAAGACATTATTCATGCAATTTATATAGGAACTATACCACCTGATGATAACAAGAACTTTTAAAGGAAAATAATTCAGGGTTTTTCAGCTGTATTGAACACAAATGGCGCTATTGTTACAATCCACATAGCTGTGCTTAGTGCATAGATTATGGCTTAGTGAAAATGCAGAGCATGTGGGCTCTTGTCAAGAGATCACAGCTGTTGTGCTGCTGTGCAGCACTGAGCTAAGCCATGCATTGACTTAGCATGTCATCCAAACTCAGGCTCATGCTTTCCATCCAGCTGTAACCAAGGTTCTTTTCTAGACTTGTGGCTCATGGTTCATCTGGGAGAGCTAAACCACAAGCTAAACCACAAGGTTCAGACAACATAGTAAGCAAGCTGCAGAGCAGCTGCAAAATGAAATGGCAGTTGTGAAGCAACCACCTCCTCCCTGGTAGCCTGCACATTTGCACTAACCCAGGCAGTATACTGTACTCTTAAATGTGATCTTTTTGCAGCTAGACATTTCCATTATTGTTCATTTCTATTGATCAGTCAGTTAGGCCTATACCATAGTTGTCAACTTTTCCCTTTTCTTGCAAGGAATCCTATTCGGAATAAGGGAATTTCCCTTTAAAAAAGGGAAATGTTGACAGCTATGGCCTATACAATTATTCAGCACCAGTCAACAGAGTTAGCTCTGTAATATATAAATACTCATACTCCCTTTCTTACCAGACTAAGTCATACACCTGCTAATTTGAAAAAAGTCTCCAGTTTTTCTCATTCTTAATATGAAGAAATGGCTTCTGGAAAACAATTGTTTCTTTTTTCCTTCTGACATGGGAGCTGCTAGTGGAAATAGTTTTACACAGCTAATAGAAAATATGCAAAAAGCTACTAAATTTCTGTGCTACTAATAAAAACAATTAAACGTAACTTAAAAATAGCCCAATGAACACCTGATAGCAAGAAATGATCAAGATGTACATCATCTTGTAAAACTGGAAAATTATTATGCAACAGTTAATACCAAAATATTGATGCCTTGTTACACAGTTGATACCACATCCCCAAATAGAGACTCTGTATCCCTTGCTAGTCTGAATGTAACCTAGGACCACACCAATATACTCTGGCACCTGAGTCAGATAATGCAAATAGTAGCTTCCCCATGGTAAACAATATTCCAAAATTCAGTTTCCCCCTACCTTTTATAACAAAAACAGATTTATAACAAATCTGCTGTCTGCACAGCAGCCTCAGTCTGTCAGCAGGGGCAGCCCCGATGTAGCTACATGTCAAAGATACTATTGTCTTGTCTTAACGTCTCTTTCTTTCAATACTCTCCTCACCTGCAGCACTTATCTTTGACTTAATATCTCTGTAATTAATTGAAACTGGCTCCTCCTAAGCTTTGTCACCTTTCACCTATCAGATTGGGTTTGAATTCCCCTGCCCCAACCTTGAATACTCTTCATGTACATAACTGGAGACCAACTATTGAATGCATGTCTTCTGCCATAGTGGCTATAGAGATGGTGTTGATCTTTAGTACACATACAAAATACAGAATTAGAAAATCATATAAGTTAGGAAAATATGTGTTTTTCCACTTGAAATGTATACAAATAACCTCCAGTACAACTTAATTGGGCAGAAAATTATCACTGGAGCCTTTAATAGAAAGCTCAACTCATTTCGCTGGGACGCAGGTGGCGCTGTGGGTTAAAACCACAGAGCCTTGGGCTTGCCGATCAGAAGGTCGGCAGTTCGAATCCCCACAATGGGGTGAGCTCCCATTGCTCGGTCCCAGCTCCTGCCAACCTAGCAGTTCGAAAGCACGTCAAAGTGCAAGTAGAAAAATAGGTACCACTCCAGCGGGAAGGTAAACAGCGTTTCCGTGTGCTGCTCTGGTTTGCCAGAAGCAGCTTAGTCATGCTGGCCACATGACCCGGAAGCTGTACGCTGGCTTCCTCGGCCAATAAAGCAAGATGGGTGCCACAACCCCAGAGTCATCCATAACTGGACCTAATGGTCAGGGGTCCTTTTACCTTTACCAATTCATTTCAAATATGGCATCTCCAGTGAAAAAATTCTGAAGCAATATGGGGGGGGGGCGTGTTTGAGTGTGTGTGACCTGAGATGGAATGAGTTGTACTCACGTCCCGCTTGCAGACTTCCCACAGGCTTCTAGTTGGCCACTCTTGAGAACAGGATGCTGAAGTAGACAGGCCATTGGCCTGATCCAGCAGGCTCTTATGTTCTTAATGCACATTAAGTTTTATGTAAGCAACAAAGGAAAAATTCATGATATCCTTCAATTTTCAAGAAACATCAATCAAAGGCAGAAGCACTGCAGTCTCTGTGACAAAACTTTCTTGGACTCTTCCTGAAGCTACTCTCCTTACAGTGACACTAGCGAGTGACTCAGCACCTCAAAACATGTGATTCACTGGCAACAAAAGGAAAAAGTTGCTTTAATAGAAAAGATGCTTTTTTAACAAACCCTTTATCCACAAGTCCCATGTCAGAAATATGTGCATTCTAAACCAAAATTAAGGGCAATCAAATTAAGTAAGCAATACAGATTACATGTAGCTGCAGCAACAGAAATGCCCGCTATACCTCCTTCCCAAAATCCTGAGAAAAGAGATGTGCCTGCTGCTGAAACAACATCAGTGTCATGGCGAGAGATACCTCAGAGAGTAGGTCATTCCAAAGGTGAGGGACCACTACAAAGAAAGCCTGCCCATGGGCCCCCGCCCCACAAATCTCATTAGATGTGAGAACCACCACCAGTTCTTCCCCTACACATCTAATTTTAATGCTCTCCCTGTTAAACTTAAGGCTAAATAAAAGTTTCTTCAGTACCAGACCCATGGTGTGAAATATTTCACCAGAACATCAGCTGTGATCTTCAAAGTGACTGTATAACACTTCAGACTTCAGGGTCAGACTGCTTTTTAAAAATGCAAATATAATATGATGCCATCAGACAAGGCATTAACAAAAGGACAACAAAATATTTTGGTAACACTTGATTGTCCATTTCCTTTTGTACCATTCATATTTGTTTTTTGAAATCATTAAGTCTGTCCTCAGTAATACATTCGGCAGTAAAACAAGAATGATTTCTCTTTCAGTAACTATCTAAATAAATTCTCAAAGTCATATTGAATTAGTTCCTTGTATATCATGTTCCTTCGAAAAAAGTGATTGAATTAAGAGTTTCTAGATGAAGTCAAGTACTTAAAGCAAATCAGAATTTTTTGTCTTCAGCCACTATGAAAACAGAGATTCAAGATGAAAAGACCGTCTTGCCTTTTTTCCTAGCTTACACGGCTCGGCTCGTTTATTTTCCCAGTAGACACACTTGCAAATCAGGCTACAGCTACACTTGGAAGTGCAGGGGTCTAGCTCCTGACCTCAGTTAGGTTAGTCCATCCCAGCTGAAGAGCTCCCCCTTAGATCACTGACTTGCTATTATTCTGTGGTTAATAGGCCTGACCTGTGCAATATATATAATAAAAACCTGGCTACAGTCCTATCTCTAGTTTGAATGCATACCAATTCTGTATCTGACGCTTGCTATATAATGAAAGGCAAACAATGAAAGGGCCAAATCAGTTTTACCAAAAATATATTTGTCCAACAGTGTGGTGCAAAGATGCTCCCAATTTCGTCTGAGCTGTTTATGTTGCACTGGATGAGGGAGTTAAAAACAGCACCACATAAAAATCAAGGCATCTTGTGAGAGAGATACGTTTCCTTTCAGACAGCTTTTTCTTTAACCTGTGGCTAATTAAAAAATAAATAAATCCTGGTATCTATGGGAATTTTCTTACAACCAGGAAGCCTGTTAAAGAGAAAGTAGCAGCACAACTCCCCCCCCCCCACTCCAGCATAGCCCCCTTATGTCACATTTGCATTTCTATTCCGCTGAACTGCCTGACAATGAAGCAAATGGGTTTGCCTTATCTGTACAATTCTGGACAACAGAGATTTCTAAGCCATACAAAAGAACAGCCTTACCATTCAGCGGTTCAACACTTTCCACTGCAGTCCCCCAAGATCCTGCGGGGAATGCTGTCACATAAACACCTGTCCCTACCAAAAACAAAAACAAAAAAACCCACCCTTAAACTGTCACATGTCATGGGCCGGGGGGTGGGGGACTAATTTAAAACAAAACAAAATATCTAGCATGATTTTCTCGAAAGGAAGCTAACCTCAAGAGGGGAGGAAGAGGAAAGAATTATTAAGACCCCACTATTAAAAGCTTAACCCCAGATTAAATTATGTACTCTAGGAATGTCGGGGGGGCATACAGTTTATACAAAATTGCTGGTCCCCACCCCCACCCCTTTGTTTTGGCGCCATCAGAGTAGGGCTCCATCAGATTCAATCTACATGCAGAAAAAAAGAATTTAAACCTGCCAATTTGCTGTAGTTTTAAAAAAATCAAATAACACTTAAAGGCAGTCCTGATGACTTGTGCCTGTGAGAATATTTCAAACTAATTCCTTTAAAATTAACATCTTTCCACTGATAAGTTAAAAGCAATACCAGATTACCAGTCAGGCACTAGCTGAAATCTCCAGATCAGCCCTGTGTTATGATGAGACTTACACCAGCTATAACACTGACTAGGACTTATAAAGGCAAGAAAAGTTCTGATCCAGAAACATCCAAGCTTCATGCTAGCTGTTATATTCTGTCTCCTTATGCCAGTTCTCTGACTTGTACACAGTAAAGCAGGTATCATGGGAAACATGGGCTTCAAAGAATATCCATGGGAAGAACTGGAACCATAAGGGAATCTGGTAGACATGATCCAAGGGTATAAACAACCTATTTATAATGATGTCAATACCATACATTCCCATAATAGCATAGTTGCTGTTTCCCATGACTCGATCCCATAGCTCTTTGGCAAACTATAATAAAAAGGCTACAGTAAGATATTAAAATCATGTAGGAGGGAAAACTTACATGTGATGTAACCACACCAGCTTCCCCACAGGCCAGTTATGCTGTTGTGGGTTGTACCCAAAAGACTATGGTAATGAATCAGATCACTGGTGACCAATGTGCATTCTAGTCCAGAGATGATCACAGTCCAAAGGAAGATTCCTAAGGGGAAGCAGGAACTCTTTCCTAACAGAGGCTTGACAACCATATGTCAGGAGTGCTCTGATGGTGTTTCCTGCTTGGCAGGGGGTTGGACTCGATGGCCCTTGTGGTCTCTTCCAACTCTATGATTCTATGATTCTATTCTATGATTCTAACACAATTTAAGAAGGTACCTGAGCCCTATTGAGAAATTGTTCACTACATATAATCGCACCCTAAACACCATGCTTTGAGACCAACGTATCTGTAAAGGGCCAGCTATGCACATTCAAGTGAACATGTGCAAGCACACCACATAACCGACAAGCCTGCAAAAAAACCAAGTCCCCCTATACGTGTTTAGGCTGATGTGTAGCTGAATTTCTGAATAGGACTAATGATTGATTGACAGTGAAATTTATGGAAGTAATCACCAACATTTCCCAAAGTTCTTTACATTGCTGTCTTAGAATTGTGGTTTTCACAGTGCATTCTGGGGATTCCTGGTATACAGAAACTCGCCAGAGGTTCCTCAAGGATAAAATTCATAAATCTCCACAAGCTTCCCTGAATGGCTTGTTTGCCATTGCTGATTTTCTCCAGCAACATGGAACCACAGGGGAGTGCTGTGACCAAAGCATCTATTTACATGGAGCAATGGTGAGGCTCAGGAGACCTAGCCAGTGCTATGCATAAACTTTGTCCTCGAGAACATGCTTCTGAATCAAATGTACAGCACAGGTTCCCTGGGAAATGTACAGGGGTTTCCTGGAAAACTAATTGAGGTGGAAAGAATTCCTTGAAAATGTAAAGTAAGAGCATTGTTTTCAAACAACATCTCAAGGGACCATGTAACTCTTCTTCTTCCCCACAGTCTGAGGATGAGTGAATATAGAAAGCAGAACTTACTATCTTCTTTGGTGAGATTTCAACAGTTCTATTACTATATGGTCACATTCCTGGTAAAAAGTTACTTTCTACGCCAAGATGTTTTTCAGCACTGCTATCTGGAGCTGAAAGCCCCTATTCCCCTTTCATTTCTCAATTTTATTTTTTTGTATGTATAAAGGGAAATTAAAGAATAATAAAAAATGAGAAATTTGAATTTAGGTATGAGTAAGAGAGAAACCTATAAATAGCATTGTTAGATTACTGGTTGACATCCATCATAATCTTCAACAATATGTGTGATGCACCATTTTATTTTATTAGTATTTGGTTATGAATTATGCACCATATTCCATCTGTTCCTTTTGCTGGCTCTTTGCCACCGCAGCCTCAGTACTTCACAGTTTTCAATATGTCATTCTAGTTTGTTTACTCCAAGACCCATTTGTTTTGCTTTTTCTCTGATATCAACTATTCATCCTTTTGTGTTTCTCTCTGTAGCTTTCAGCTTCTGTTCAAGTGTTTATATTTCTGTTCCATTTATCATAGTTGACAGTATATGCTATACAGGTGTCAAGACAGGCTAGCAAAGGTTTCCTCCTCTTCAGCTTTCCAAAAATATGCAGAATTGCTGGCACGAGGGGGGGGGAATATTAACAGTGGGTAACTGAGAAAAGGGGATTACTTTAAGATGCAACCAAATAAGTTCCCATCCCTACTTTCCCATTTATCTCTTATTTTGGGGGGGATTTGGTATTTTTGTTTGCAAAGTCAATTGAAAATACAGAAAATCCAACACCTCAATTCACCATGCGGGAGAGCAATTGGATGAAGAGGAGGTGTGTCTCTACCCTGCTCTGTCTGGCTCTGTCAGCAGGGCAGCTCTGCCAGCAAGGAGAGGTCCTGGTGTGCCCACCCAAATGGCAGGTTGGAGGAATCTATCACGAGCTGCTTCCCCACTAGCGGTAGGCAGTGGAGACTCCAGAAATGGGGGCTGGGCTGGCACAGGATCCACTGGATCCTGAACTGGCCCTGCTGGCATCAAGTAAAAGCAATGGGTCTGATCTGGGCCTCTTCACTTTGCCAGGATGGGAGCTGGCATACCAAAGGGACATTTTTACTGTCCCCAACACCTTTTACCCTGGCGGTATAAGTGGCAGAGCTATGGATCAAGTTGCAATAATGCCATCCAAAGATTAGGATTATGTGACTCATTAAAAAAAAGTATCACAAAGGACTCATTAGAGATCCACTTGGACTAGTAATCATTTGGATAGTTCTAGGTAGGCATTCTGTATCCATTGGTCAGTGGCCAAGGATATAAAAATGGGAGATTGGCACAGAGCAGTACTGATCTGTTTACAGAATCAGGCCTGATCCAGAATTTGCATTACTGTTAATAGAGTCTAGACGGAGGGAATTTTGATACTTTGACTAATCTAAGCATGCAGCAAAAGGAGGTAAAATAATCTTGATTTCTGCAGTTGCCTGGTAGCCCACACATGACAATGAATTGCATGCAGGCGAGTATACAAAGTTGAATGCAGGCGAGGGAGTGGGCTGGTAGAGGAGGGATTTAGTGCTATGTGCCTCCTTTGTGTAGTGGGCTGCCAAAGGAGGAACGCCCCTTCCTCCAAACCCAACACAGAAATGGGTGGGCTGCTGGAAGGGGACCAAACTTTGTTCCTCTCCTGCCAGCTCTCAGCAGGCTAGTAAGAATGTTTGCAGGTAGCAATGTTTGTAGGCTTACACAACGCTGACATAGCAGAATGCTATCAACCCTTTCCCTTCACAAGCTATTGTGGTGCAGCCTATTCAATCACTACTACAGCCTTCTACCAGCTGAATTCTACTGCATATTAGTTGTCTGGGGAAAGGTTCCCGGAAGACCTCGATTGAACTGCCTCGCCTACCTTCTTGACTGTGAGACTTATATCTACAAATAAAAGCAATTTCAGCAACTGCATCAATTCACTTATTCTTCACCTCATACACCTCACCAGATTTTAAATCTATTGAACTTATTCATTCATCCTATTTATCATATTTACTCAAGTCTAATGTGCCATCGAATCTAATGCGCACCTCAATTTTCAGAACCTTGAAATAAAAGAAGTATTTGCTGGTAAATGTGCCATCGATTCTAATGCGCTCGTTAATTTTCGCAACGTAATTTGGCCAAAAAAGGTGAACATTAGATTCGAGTAAATACTGTATTTCAATCAAAATTATTACCAGAATATTTCCACCACATATATAACATTTTAATCACTGTAACACACTGAAGGCTTTAATTTTTTTCAGTACAGTTTTGCATGCTGAACTATTTTGCAAACTGTAAAACAGTACACACATCTTCTCCCTGCCTATTTAGTCTTGTGATTTACTACCTCTATTTTTTTTAGACATCCACTGATCAGATACAGAAATGTGTGTGTTGGGGAGGTATGTTTTCAAGCCTATTTAATGAATATTACTACATATCAATTCAGAACACTTGAAGTTATTTTGCTCTCAGCACTGAGGCAAAATATACCTTTTTAAAATGCACTTGGGGTTTATTAGTTAATGTAAAGGTGGAAATGGCTACTAGGACTTCAATACAGAGGACTGACAATTAAGGAAGAATCATTGACTCAGATTCTGTCTTTACTTACATTGTTATATGCGGGCTTACTGCCATGTTTGTCCCAGAGCGTAAGAAGCAAAGTGGGTGACAATTTTTATTAGACAAATGCTTGCCGGTGAGAGTGCAGCAGCTTTTGACCTTCACACAGCCCAATCCACAATCCTGTTAAGATGAAAATCTTGGACTTAAGCCCGTTCAATTCCATTCACTTCAACGAGACTAATTCTGCCTAAAAGAAAATATTTTGTCTCGAGAGAATTGCGCATAAAATTAAGAGAACCAGCACCTCATGAAAGAGCTCTGTTTAGTTTCACATCTTACACATGTAATGGATAAAATGGATGGGTCTCAGGGAGACTGATTTTAAGCCTTTGTCATATATATACATATACAGTGGTACCTCGGGTTAAGAACTTAATTCATTCTGGAGGTCCATTCTTAACCTGAAACTGTTCTTAACCTGAGGTACCACTTTAGCTAATGGAGCCTCCTGCTGTCGCAACGCCGTCGGAGCACAATTTCTGTTCTCATCCTGAAGCAAAGTTTTTAACCCGAGGTACTATTTCTGGGTTAGTGGAGTCTGTAACCTGAAGCATCTGTAACCTGAAGTGTCTGTAACCTGAGGTACCACTGTACATTAATTTATTTAGGATAGTTAGAATGTATGTTCTAAATCCCACTGCTTCTGCTTCTAAATACCTTCTAAAGTTTAATGGAACTTGGTTATACAGTCAACTCTCTGAAAGTCCAAATTATGAAGGCCACCAAATGCCAAACTCACAAACCATTAAGAAAGCATACCAGTCTGTTGATATGTCTCCCCCAGAAAGTGGTAGAAGTAATCTGGTGGAGTAGAGGGAGATATCAGTTGCCAAATTGAATGTTACTCTGTTGCATCCACACTATATGTTTAAAGCACTCTTATACCACTTTAACAGTCCTCCAAAGAATCCTGGGAATTGTAGTTTAAGAGTGTTAGTAGTTTTGGCTCTGTGACCACTCTCCTAGCAACCCTTAACAAACTACACTTCCCAGCAGTCTTTGGGGGTAAGCCATGACTGTTAAAGAGTGCTTTAAATGTATAATGTCAATGTGACCACAATTTGATACTACTTTGACTCTTCAGGATAGACTGTCCAGTCTGCATAAATAGGAAATATATTTCTTAAATTGTAGTCATTGGGATTCTAAAAAAAAACTTAGGTATTGCCTGCATCGCTGTGCAAGACATGCCATAAACAATGCACTGATAAAGCAGTGTACACATATATGCTTTGAATGGACTCTGTTTTCTATACCATCCCATGAACTGTGTGTAAGGCACAGAACCATCACATCTAGAAAAACAAGGCATGCCACATGGCAAAATAACAAACCAAGAGAAGCCTAAAACAAATTATGAAAACTATGAAACATGTAGATTAGGTGATGTGAGGCCACCTTTGAGCCAAGTCCAGAAGCTACAGGTATGGCAGAATGCCACTGCAGATGGGAGCAGATGGCTGACAGTGTGTTGCACCTCTTCTGAAACATCTGCACTAGCTGCCTTTATGCTACTGGTTCAATATCAAGGTTCTTGTGTTGCTACACAAGTCCCTAACAACTTGGGTCCAAGAAACTGTAAGGACCACGTAATATCCCCTTACAGCTTGCTCACTCCAGATCACCTTTAGGAGTGATGTTAGTAATAACAGAGACTCAGCTAACTTCAGTCCCATGCCGTGGAACACTCTTTAAGCAGAGATTGAACAGGCATCCTAGCTTTTGACTTTCAGGTGTTTCTTAAAGGACATTATATGCCAACAGGCCTTGCAGGTGTTTAAAACTTTCTTGATTGAGCCAGTCCTTTTAATAATAATGAAGAAGAAGAAGAGGAGGAGGAGGAGGAGGAGGAGGAGGAAGAAGAAGAAGAAGAACAGAGAGGAGGAGTTTGGATTTGATATCCTGCTTTATCACAACCCGAAGGAGTCTCAAAGCGGCTAACATTCTCCTTTCCCTTCCTCCCCCACAACAAACACTCTGTGAGGTGAGTGGGGCTGAGAGACTTCAAAGAAGTCTGACTAGCCCAAGGTCACCCAGCAGCTGCATGTGGAGGAGAGGAGACGCGAACCCGGTTCCCCAGATTACAAGTCTACCACTCTTAACCACTACACCACACTGGCTCTTCATCTTGTCCTTAAAGGTGCTTTATGCTGTATACCATCTTGATAGTTTATGAGACTGTGATATATAAATACTTTTATTTAAAAATAAATAAATAAATACAACGAAGGGATACACTGGAGCATCTATTCTATTGCTTCTCTCCTTGTATTTTAATTTTTCATGATTCCAGGTAGATTCAGATGGTTGTTTCTTTCTTATCACTGCCAAATTTGGGGATAATTCAAATATGTGGTTGTTGGTCTAAAGAAAGGTATTATCAGAAATGCTACTGTGCCTTGGAACCTTTCGTTCCACAGGGATTATACACTTTGCTGTTTGGAAAAGACATCAAACAATGGGGGGCGGGGAACTATTACAATTCATCCTCAGTCAACTACAGTCATCCTAAAATACTATTTCATTCAGTCTAATTATTTCTTTGCAACTATGCCGGTATGCTCACATTATTTTATAGAGAATAACTAATTAGTTTCCCATATAAAAGTTTAATTAATGTGACAAGGCTATTGCATTTTTCCTTTAACAAGCATCCCATTTTGCCTGTGTGTGTGTGTGTGTGTGTGTGTGTGTGTGTATGAGAGAGAGAGGGGGGGAGGGGGACAGAGAGAGAGAGAGAGAGAGAGAACAGTTTCACAACTGAGTGCCATCATGTGCACTGGGGCAAATCCTACCCTATTGACCAATGCTACACATTTGTTTGCATTGTCTCTCTGGTTCAACAAGTCTGCACTGACAGCACCTGTTAAAGCTGCTTCAACTAAGCTGTTCTGCATTTGCCTAGCTGGATTTGGGTTTCCTGGATCCCTGACTGAATACAAAGTGAGCAGAAAAACCACTGTTTGGCAACAAGCACAGTGGGGAATACACTGTCTGTTGGTATACAAATGCGCAAATGTGTTCCTCATAACATCTCTAAGGGAGCATGCTGCTTGAGTTTCAGTGCTGTTGAGATCAAAATGATCTCCTTTGTTGTCAGTTGTTTAAAAGCAGCTGTTTAATGTAACTTCAAATGATCTGCTTGAATGAAGTTGTCATTCTTGCTTTCTCATTTAACATAGTTAAAAAGCAGTATCTAGCCACAATACACTATTTTTCTGTTGTTCTTCTGAAAAGTTATACATTTTACATATTTCAGGTATCCTAGCACAATAATGAGCACCAAATAGAAATGCTAAAATGTATATATTTGGACTCCAAAATTCTCTTTTCTGAAAGCGTACTCTATAGATATTTTTCTGTTAAAATAGGACACCCTCCACAGCTCCACAAATGAATATTCTACAAATTAAAGATGAACACCACCACTTATCAGTGCTCCTAGAAAGTGGAGATACTTACTGCATTTCCTTAAAATGACACAGATTAAATCAATTCGGTTCTTACCAATACTTATTAAGTAGGAAAATTCAGTAAGCATTTTTCATTTGGATAAACAGATTGAAAGCACACAGTACTACCTAATCTTTAAAAATATTGGCAGTCCTCTAATGAACAATAGAGGGCACTAATGCTTCTAATCTGGCAAAAGCATCACATCAGAGGGAAGAAAGTAGCAAGGCAACATATAGCACACAAACCCCATCATATATTCTAAAGATGTATAACAACGTACATGATTTCATTTCTAACAGTTTTCACTATCCTCTAAAAGTTGCATTTTGCTTTATAGAAATAAAGTGATTATATGGTGTGCAGCATTCCAAGTTTGGGAAAGTGTTTTCATTAAGCTTTCTTCATAAAAAGTATTATTAAGTATATTTTGTCACATTATTCCTGTTATACACCCATTTTTAAAAAAGGTTAGCTCCACTTAACACAAGATATAAAATTTGATTTATTTGTTTGTTTGTTTAATTATATTTGCCTAGTTATATTTTAAAGATAGGTGCTATAGGCTAACAAAGGAGCCAAGCACAGGTAAATAAAGCCAGTCGCCAGATATCAAAGTGATATCTGCTACATACACAGTTGTTGACATAAAAATGCAAAGGCACACAGCACAATCCAATACATGTCTTCTCGAAAGTAATTTTACAGTGGAGCTAACTCCCAGGTAAATGTGCCTAGGATTGCAACTACAACTTGTAACTGAAAGATACTTTGCCTTTCAAATTAGTTAGACATCTGTAGGTATAGGTAAAGGTACCCCTGCCCATACGGGCCAGTCTTGCCAGACTCTAGGGTTGTGCGCTCATCTCACTCTAAAGGCCGAGAGCCAGCGCTGTCCGAAGACACTTCCGGGTCACGTGGCCAGCGTGACATCGCTGCTCTGGCGAGCCAGCGCAGAACACGGAATGCCGTTTACCTTCCCGCTGGTAAGCGGTCCCTATTTATCTACTTGCACCCGGGGGTGCTTTCAAACTGCTAGGTTGGCAGGCGCTGGGACCGAACGACGGGAGGGCTCCCCGCTGCGGGGATTCGAACCGCCGACCATGTGATCGGCAAGTCCTAGGCGCTGAGGTTTTACCCACAGTGCCACCCGCGTCCCTGCTAGACATCTATAGGTATCGTAAAATATATCAAACACCAACAAGTAAACATTTCCCCCTTTGGTTCATATGCAGTTTAACATTAACGTGAGAGAGGTGAATTTCTCTGTAACATACTAACCTGCAAAAGATAAATAAATCAAGGTTATCTATTGTCCCCCAAATGCAACAAAACGTTAATATTTCCTGATCATCTACTAGTAGTATTCACTTTGGCTTAAAAAGCACCTGCAGGTTCATATTATAGATGTGAAGCAACATTAAGTTTTCACAGTTGCTAAAGACCTCTGCTTCTGAATAGCAACTGAGACACCTTGGGCACAATTCTTGACATCAACATGATCCATTAATTTTTTATTTTTATTTTTGGCCCTGCTGCTTTCTGTGGAATCATTGTTTAAATCAATTTTGCAAGCCCAACTTCATCAGTATACAAAATTTGTACATGCCCTTTTTATGGTCCAGATCCAAAGCTTACTGAAATCAGCCTGAGCAACCTCATTAAACGGTTTCAAAACAAGACATCTGTGCTTTGCTATGTTTATGGGAGCGTGCAATATGTTGGCTTCTAAATATTTCTTAGTGTCTGTAAAGTTCTCAAACAACACATGCTATTGGAAAGCTGTACTTACAAGTCACCAAGAGTACACTGAGGAAGGGATAAGAAACATTATTTTGGCTGTGTATGTACCGTATTTATCATTTTACTGAATCACATCAAAGATTGTCAGAGCAGAGAAGCAACCAGCTCACATCCAACTAGCTGATAGTGGCTACCAAAGTTGTACAAAGTATAAAAGTATGGCCACAATAAAGCAAATCACATAAAAAATGAGATATCTTCCACTTGTCCATGCACCATAAATCCTGGCCTTCAGCAGCTCAGCTACATATGACTGCAACTACTATTATTATTCTGTATGTCATTTGGCTGTCTTGCCACTGTTGCTTGGAGGCCCCATACAGGTCAAAAATTATACTGGTTTTCAGTGTTACTCTTTCCCCTGCAGTCATAAGTACTCTAAAAAAGTAATTTCATTACAAAACTGCAGGATACATAAAAACATAATCTCAAATATTTTGAAGGACACAAAGGATGACTCATCTGTACCGCTTGACCCTATTCCTGCTCTTCTCCCAAGGCGTCACCCACCACTTCACCATACTGATCAGCTGTCTTCCTCCATCTCCATCACCGTTTGACACAACATTACTTTCTTTTCAACCCACAGATTATGAACTACTGTACAAAGAGTAATGCAGAGGCAGATACCATACAGGTATTAGGCTGTCAAGGCTCCTAGATCATTGGAATCATCAGTATCCGATCCTAAATTCTACTCCCAATTCATTAGATTTGTAATCTTAAACAAACACTTATGATTCAGCAAGAGTTATATGATTTATGTTAAGGGATAATAACTGTGTAATAATTTGTTGTTTAGTCGTTTAGTCGTGTCCCACTCTTCGTGGCCCCATGGACCAGAGCACTCCAGGCACTCCTGTCTTCCACTCCTGTGTAAAGTAGGCTCACATTTTTACTTTACCAGTTACCCATTTTACTTTTTCAGTTAAATTTCTGGAGATTTACCGGTGGTGGTGAGTCAGCTCAAATTCTTGCATTACAAAGACCAGCTATGCATGTAATATGCAATATTTTTCTTACAGCTGTAAATCATAGAGCTTTGGGGTTTTTTTTAATTGAATAAAGCACTGTAAACCATGTGTGTCATTGTAATGGATTGCTTTGAAGTCATTTCTGCACCAGGGGAAGTAATTTTTACCCCACCCCACCCCATATTTTGCCTGACCTGTCCTTTATTTGGCCTGACCAAAAGTGGCAACCCACACTGCAATGCATTAGCCATTTTGCTATACATTCACTAAGTTCAGAGAGGTCCCTTTGGAGCTCAGTGCAATTAAGGATGCTGGTTCTCAGAGAATCTAATGTAGAACTTGTGTCCCTGGCTCAGATGCATCTGATTCAGATGATCTCTGGTTGTTATACTTGTTTCAGTACAGAAGGTAGGGAGGGGGACACTGAATTCTGGCCTTGCACAGGGCATTGCTGAAATTTGAAACACCGTCCAATCATGTTCTATGGAAGGAAGAGATGGGCCCTCTTAATCTGAGTCAGTGACTACCGAGTCATTGCTCATAGTTTGGGTTATGACAGTGAAGTAGTGATGGAAGTTCTCTAATCATGCAGAAAACTTCTGGTGTGCTATGCTGTGTTGTCCTGGATGCTGTTAAGACTCTTCTGATAAGCCATGTTGCATACCATAAGTCTTTTGATATGGTGAGATGCCAATGTTTTCACCATCACATTGCAAGATAAAAGTCTTTGTAACACCTTGATAGGCCCATTTGCACATTGTTGGTGTGCAGTTGTGAAACATTGCAGCTTCTATAGTCTGAGAGTCTGAGCAGATCTGCATGGCATTATTCCATTTTCTGTCAAAATTTTACAGACCCAAAGAAAGCAATTCTTATTTTCTTCTATCCATTCCTGCTTGCCGCTTAAAGCTAGCACATGAAAAAAGAGGTTTACCAAGCAAGACAGCTTCCATGCTGGTTAAAGAAAAAGGAATAGCCCAAATATTAATGGGACATTGTGGGAGGAATTAAATTTTGTTACATGAGGAATGAAGAGAATACACAATCTCACAGCCTCATATTGCAGGGGTGGCAAACCTGAAGCCCTACAAATATTGTTGAACTCCAGTTCCCATTAGTCCCAGCAAACATGGCCAATGGTGAGGGATGATGGCAGCTGTAGTCCAACAACATCTGGAGGGCCACAGATTCCCAATCCCTGCCATAATTGGTAGTACATTATTGCACTTAGTGGAAGAATCAGTCTAATTTTCAAGACACACATCTTCCTTTTATTTGCGTCTTAATTTTTTAAATATTAGTATATAAAGATATCCTTCCTTTAAACAGTATTTTTAACAGAATAAAATATTTAGGGGACTGTGTGTTCATGTTACCAGTTATGTATACAATATCTGCTCTAGATTAGTCCTGCTTGAGTGGCATCATAAATGGGTCCATTCCCCAGCAGTTGTCTACTTCAGATGGAAACCTGACAACCTCTACTTAGTATGTCTTTTATAGTACACAATGAAGTGTAAAACTGCTGTGAAAAAGCCTGTGTTTCAAAACAAACCATTTCTGTAATAAGCACTTAAAACACTTTCATTAATATATTTATGTATAAAAACAAAAACTTAATGTGGCCGCAAGGCAATGGTGGGGGCAGCTGGGAGAGCAGACATTACATTTCAGGTTTTAACAAATCCAAAATATATTATCTGAAATAAACTGTGAAAGTGAAGCTTTCTGCATCACAGCTTAATGGTGTGGAATTTTCTACACACACACACACACACACACACACACACACACGAGAATCCTAAAGCTCAATCAAAATCCTAAATTAGTAAATATTGAATTTAACCACTTTTATATCTCAGGTATTAGCAAATACCTTTGTTCTACAGAGATACAGCCCCTTCTAATCTTTATCTGAATTTGCAATTAAGACTTCAGAGCTACAGATATCTGTACACAGCTCCATACGCAGCTCTGCTCTCTTATTTTTAAACGATTGGCCCCAAATCAAATCAGCCTCCCAATGCATCAAAAAGTAAATGTCTGATGTCTAATTGAACTAATAGATAACACTCTTTTAACTGTGCTGCTAATGTTTAATGCAGGTTTCCTTTACACAGGAGCAAGAGAGGGAGGATAAAATGTTCACAGGAAATCTGTCATTATATTATTACCTTTCAGTTGCTTGGTTTAAAGATAGAGCTGTGCAAACATTTACCAACTATTTGCCATATGGAAAAAAAAATCCTAAATGTGCTTAGAGTAAGGTTCCTACTCTCTTTCACTAATTGTCACCTCCAACAGGACATTGCAAGAACCTCAAAATGAGCACTTATGAGTTTTCTTTTCCAATCTCTTGTGGGCTTCTCTCAGTTTATCGCAAATGAACAATCGTGTTGGAAAGGCCTCCGTCTGTTTAATGTCATTAGTGATTGTTTCATAAAACAAACAGCCGCTCCAGCATTCTACTGCAGTTAATCTTAAATCTAAACGTGGCGGCACTCAGGGAGAGTCTCAAACATGGTTTGTTCTAACCAATGCATGTCTCTTAATCTATTGCAAGTCAGGGCGCTTATCTCTCTGTGCTCAACTCAGAGCACTGCTTTCTTTGTCCAAATACTAAACCAAACCCAGTTAATATTGTTTCCAGATTCCACCCCCCCCCAATAGATTCTCCCCTCATTAAATCATGGTCTAAACCCAAAGGCATATTTATTTATCGCTTCTGGCTTTTTTAAAATGCATATTCTTTCAATATTGGCAAAGTCAAACTTCCCTGAGCAAGAGCAGTACCAATATTTCATTGGGCTCGCTCACCAAGGTGAACCACTAACTGAGCACTTATGCCTAGAAGCCTTACCTGTTCATATTAGGAAATCATTCACCCAACACAGAGTATACAGAATGAAGGCCAGCTCAAAAATTATTGTGTATATTTTTAGATGGGTTTCATGCTGTTAGGGATCTGCAACCTCCACTCACAATAGTTCCATAAGCAGCTCAGAAAGCTAAGCGTTTTTCACTAACAGGTCCTGTGAGTCCAGCTTTGTGTGCCCATGTGTTAATTCATAATGATATTGTAGGCCTCAAATAAAACCATTCCTTCTTTACAGAAATAATTACAAGAGACAACATGATCTGCTCACTGCTATCGTGCTGTTAATTGCTATAATGTTTAGCCTGGCAGAACATATTTAACACAAGAGTCTTTCCTTGATCTTAGAAATACATCGTTTGTGAATGTAATTAGTGATGTGTATAGGTCACTCGAGGGACGTGGGTGGCGCTGTGGGTTAAACCACAGAGCCTAGGACGTGCTGATCAGAAGGTCGGCGGTTCAAATCCCCACAACTGGGTGAGCTCCTTTTGCTCGGTCCCAGATCCTGCCAACCTAGCAGTTCGAAAGCACATCAAAGTGCAAGTAGATAAATAGGTACCGCTCCGGCGGGAAGGTAAACGGCGTTTCCGTGCGCTGCTCTGGTTTTCCCTCGGCCAATAAAGCGAGATGAGCGCTGCAACCCCAGAGTCGGCCACGACTGGACCTAATGGTCAGGGGTCCCTTTACCTTTACCTTTATAGGTCACTCTATCCGTCTCCTGAACTCTACACGGTAGTTCATATATACAACATACACATGTACAACAGATTACAAATTCCTTAAAGTGATAGGTGTGTGTAGCTGCAGGCTGTGAGGTATCAATAACAAAACAGCACGAGCATCTGGCTGACCATTGTGAGAACAGGATGCTGGACTAGGTGGGCCATTGGCCTGATCCAGCAGGCTCTTCTTATGTTCTTATATGTAAAAGGAGTAGGGAAGAGGTGTGAAAGGAGAAGAGGAAAAGAACTGACACGAGAGAAGTACTTTTGAGAGGCATGTGGTAGCAGGAAGGGGAAATTTAAAATAAAAAGAATTCTCCACTTTGGACCCTTTGGGTGAGCAAATTCTGTCTAAAATTCAGGAGCAGAATCCACAGCCAATGTCTGAATTTAGCTTGAATCAAACTGAAATATGTAACTCCCTTCCACAATTAGTGGCAAAGAATTTAGCAATTTCCAAAGGATTAGATCTCAATAGAAAATGATACAATTGCCAGCTGATTGTGCCTAATTACATTTTTTTACTGGGTCTGCCCCTGCACCACCATTTTGTTACTGGTTGGTAATTTTAATTGTAAGTGAACTCTCAGGTTAGAAAGGCTGAGAACCTCTGCTTTATACCCAGTCAACTTCTGACATATTCTGACATATAACTCTGTGGGCCAGGGAGAGAGAGGGCAGACAGGATTCTATGCATTGCTCTCTTCCATGCCTGTTGTTTTGTACCCCTGTGGTTTAGAATCTAGTAGAAACTTCTGAACAGATGAGAGATACTTTGCAGCTGTGTATATGGAAAACCGGGTGGAAATGATGGTCTAATTCCAACAGACAATGAACAGAAAACAAAACAAAGCAAGCTTATTAGAGGGAAATATCTGAAATTTGTAAGGGACACATTTTCCTGCAGGTGTGTGAATAGCAGGATATGTTTCTATAAAAGCCACACACTAAGGGACATTTAATAAATGGAAACAAGATGACTACATGCTCAAGCTGGCAGTCTATACAACCCCCATCCTCCTGAAGTCCAAGGACCTCAGATCAGAACAAGAATTGCTGGGGTGTGGTTGAGTTGAAGAGCAGATTTGGACAAATTTCCATTCATGCCTATGGAGAAGAAGAGGTTTTCTCTTCAAGAAGGTCAGATTACCTTGCATGGAGAGCAGATGGAAGAGGAAGTCACATGACAAATGTTTTGTAAGTAGAAAGAGGGAAAGAGATGGGTGGGTTGGAGTTTAAATAGCAAGATGTAGTAGGTAAGGACATGAAAAAATCTGATTTATCCTTGTCAGCCAAAGGTCTGGGAAGGAACCTGACAGGACAAAAGAGTCAGGGAAAGTGTCTGCAGATTTCCGTTTCTTTGGGTGAGAAAAGCTTATTGAATTGCATACACATTTAGGCCTCTTCTATTACGCTTTTCAAATTCAATCCTTGGTGGTATTTTCAGATCATTTCAACTACTGTATATCCTTACAAGGTTCGCTGCCACCTAGACAGGAATAGCAGAAGAGTATCAAAGCATGCTACACTGTCTTGGATAGTGCAATCAATGCAACTGGAATCATTAATTTTTTATTTGGGAAACATTTTTTAAAATAAAAAATGCAAAATGTTCTGATAAAACATTTTAAGGTAAATAACTATGAAGAGCCTTCAATGTTCACTTGTCATGCAAAGTAGTCCCACATTTCCTAGTTGTTCTGGACTCTGGTTCACTCATAGTCACATGAACACAATTAACCAAATTTTTAAATACAGTTACCTTGCAATTTATGCACATTTAACATATGCACATTCAGCTTTACGTGTTTGGCTAAATAAATAAATAAATAGCTGCAAGCATCTTGGCAATTCTACCTGCCATTGCACCCAATGTGTTTTGATTATATGCAATTTTGCCGATATGTGCTATCCCCATAAAGTAATCCCCATGTAAGTTCAGAGTTGCCTGTTTGCATTTTCTCTTTTAAGACAACCACATTCTTGTACAGTGGTACCTCGGGTTACATACGCTTCAGGTTACATACGCTTCAGGTTACAGACTCCGCTAACCCAGAAATATTACCTCAGGTTAAGAACTTTGCTTCAGGATGAGAACAGAAAACCTGCTCCGGCGGCGCAGCAGCAGCAGGAGGCCCCATTAGCTAAAGTGGTGCTTCAGGTTAAGAACAGTTTCAGGTTAAGTACGGACCTCTGGAATGAATTAAGTACTTAACCTGAGGTACCACTGTATTCCTAAATGTAAGATGCAGTAGAAAGCTATGAATCACTATAGCTTCTTTGTGTATGCATTCACAGGAAAATCTTCTTGTGCAGGTATTTTGTAACTTGTTAAATGACGCTCACCAGCCTTTCAAGTGTAAATTAAATATTCCACAATTATTTTGCACCTCTTCTAGTCAGTATCAGTATTGGATTTGAAATCGTTTCTACTTGCATATGCATTTTTTAAAAATATGTTTTCTGTGTATTGTGCAATCAGTTTGAGATGCTCATAGAAAGATATCCATAAACCAAATACCGTATTTTTCCATGTATAAGACCAGGTTTTCCCCCTTTAAAATAATGTCAAAAATTAAGGCACATCTTATACACAGATAGTGTCTCCCCCCCCCCCCCATTTTCTTAAATCTGAGTTCCCCAAAATAGGGGGCGTCTTATAGAGGGGAAAATATGGTAACTATCTAATGATAACTGTTAGAATGGCTTGTTAGCCAGGCTTCATTTGTGGTTGTTACCAATCCCTTCCCTTCTGGTCCTTTGGCATGTATGCAGGGCTTCAAAGGGAGGTGTGCTCTTCTCTCTTTTGCACTGTGGATTGCAGAAGATGAGCAGGAGGCTCTTCTTCTGCTTATACCCACTCCTTCTACTTTTTCCCCTTCTTCAGTATACATCACAACTGAAAGCTTTGTGGTGAAGGTATGTATGCTACTAGGCATCCTTCCTACACAGGGACAGGGATTCGCACCTTTGTTAAGCTGGCGAGTGGATTTGTGGATGCATGTGTACTTCTTTCTCAGCTTGTGTTTCTTGCAATTCCTCTAATATTAATACTCACTGAACTTTGTCTAGCTGAAATGTACCCTTTCTTCTAGTAACTCATCCATCCATGCTGCTAACTAATTTCTTCCTTCTTAGGCAGTTCATTTGCTGTATTAGGGCTTGTCCACGCCTCCATTTGCCCCACCACTTTCACCAGAGAAAACCCACAGTTACCGCTGAATCGGAACAAATGGCAATTGGGTTTTTGCATGGATTGCTGTTTGCCCCACAGCTTTCCCCTGGGAAGCACACTATTTGCTGCTGAATTAGAACAGATGCAAAACCGCTTGGACCCATACCTAGAAAGCACAAGACAAGCTCAGACCCATGCTATCTAGGCTTGGAACAAGCCTACTTGCAGTCTACGTTACAGAAACCATTCTTCTGTCTCATGACAATCCCCGATTACTTGCTTGTTATAAACGGCCTGTCATTTTCAGTACTTACTGGATATTTCCCCCCTCCCTTGAATCTTACTATGTTTCAGGCATAGAACTCTGAATAACCATTATGCTGAATGAAAAGGTTCGAATGTAACTGTGTATTCAATCAGTTGGGCTTCATTCAAAAACTTTGACCCTGGCAGGAATGTCAAAGACATCAATGTTTATTAGAAGTGTAAAAGCACGTGAAGCAAATGGTTCTCTTGCCTGAAATCTCTGATATGTTAACCACAATCTAATCACATGTAGTGCACAATTGTTGCTTATAAAAAGTTTGTTAAAACAATGAGATAACAAATCATCTGAAGAAGGCAAACACTGAGCCTTTGTAACAATGGTGGTTGCACAGATCAGCGCTGGCTTAATCTTCTCACTGCACTGAAAATTCAAATTGATTCTACCTGTTTGATTAACACCCCACAGGCACTTTTATGAAAACAAAATGCATGACTTCCATGGATAAATGGAGTGCACACACTGCTGCTCCATATATAAATCCTGCCTCTGGGAAATATGAAGGTTTCTTTCCATATACCAAAGGTACACCACAGTTTTCAACTGCATAGAAACCTCAGTAGGTTGAAGAAATGTAAGAACTCTTTGCATGATGGTTAGCCTGCAATAAGAAGCTCTGCATCCACGTCCACATTTGACTTGTTTGCATGTCCAACTTCAGAATCAAAAGCTGACCTGCACTCAAATTGAATCAACAACCCTTGTGAATTCCAGGCAGATGTCCTGCCACCTAGTCCAAGAGTCAAAGCTGCTATGACTCAGTGCCTGTTGCTGAGCCTCTACTGTGTCTCAATAAAGTTCTCTTTCTTACTCTCAAGTAAGAGCCCCTGTCATTCTGATCTGAGCAGGAATCAGAGACCAGAGCAAAGTTTTTCTGGTTTTGTGCAAATCTGAGGGATCAGGAATGCTCTGGCTAGAGCATGGCTAGAAAAGAAAGAAAAGCATTGAAGAAGTCCTAGATGGGGAAAGGGGAGCAGCAGAAAGTTATGTATGAGCCACAACACCAAAACAAACAGTCTGTAATCCTGAGTGGAGGTGCTTGGAATCCAGTTTCTCCCAATTTATCAGATTATCCCTTGAATTTACAGGAAGAAAGCATCAAGACTCATGTTGTTTGAGGGTAACGTCATGTGGACTATGCAAATCAAATGGGAATGCAAGCAGCTGCAAACACACAGTAAACTCAAGTGTGGAGAAGTCCTTCATTTATGGTAGGGTTTGTTGCAGAGATCTCTCAGAACTGGGCTAATTTTAACAAAGCATGCTAGTATTAGACTTTAGGATTCTCACGTACAATGTGTCCTACCTGAATATATTTTATATTAACTGTCCTGTAACTATTTAATTAGTTTCAGTGTGTATTGGTCTATAGCAGAATAGAGCAAAATCGAAATAGACAAATAAGCATGTTCCAAACAGTGCCACTATAATAAAACAGAATATTTCACAGGGACAAATTTAATTATGTTGAATTTCCAGCAGCCCATGAATACAATTGTCTGGAAGGATTATGTATCTAATGCTCTTTGTTAGTAGAGCACAATGGTGGCCTCCTGGCACAGAAGCTGCTACAAAGGCAAAGGCAATTGGTTAAACAGTAGCTGCAGGTCAGCTGAAATCTACTGTGGCACCTGAAATAATAGCAGTAACAAACAAATACAAGAGGGTAGAAATGCAAGGGGATTCCATATCTTCATTTTGCTACAGCACGAGCAATTCTCAAGGGCACATTTGTTGTCAACTGCTACCACAGCTCCAAATAAGATCATGGTGGAGACTTCTCAAATTCATAAATATGAATATAAATATATATATATAGTTTAAACTTGACTTCTTCTTTTTTACTTATTTTACTTTCATGAGCTTTCACTTTCAAACAACACAGAATTATGCACAAGTTTGTGCTGATGCGATAGGTTCAACTCTAATGTTATAGTATTATTCCAAGAAGATAATATTATATAAAAACAGACAAAAACAAGTGACTGGAAGTATAAGTTGTATGGGCTTCACTGTGTATAATACTTGAGGTGTCAAGTGTCAATATCTATTTCTCAGGCGGCTCTTATTTTTATGAAGAAGCATACAAAAATATTTTTTCAGGGTTTCAAAAGACGATCCAAGTCCCTATTTAAGTAAGCACCACCTCAGAGTTGAATAACCATGTTGCTAGACTACAGCTCCCACCATCCCTGACCACTGACCAAGCTGATGAGAGTTGGAGACCAACAACATGTGGAGGGCCACACAGGTTCCCAATTCCTGTACTATGTGCTCCACTTGATTCTATGTGTAACACTTTGCAACAGCAGACAGATGGAGGACACATCAAAAATTTTCTAGTTGGCTACAGAGATTGTGGATGCTAGATGTTTTCCACTTCTTCCATGCTTTCTAGGCATGGGTCTGAGCAGTTTTCCATTTGCCCTACAACTTTCCCTGGTCAAACACACTCATTACTGCTGAATAGGACAAATGTCCATCTGCAGAAAACCCAGCTGACTTTGCTCTGATTCAGCGGTAAAGAGTGGGTTTTCACAGCGGAAAGCACCAGGACAAGTGGAAGTGTGGACGAACTCAAACTCTTTGAACCTTCCCTTGTTGTCCTGAATTGTCCTCTCTCGTTCATCACCCTTTATTGAAATATTCATTCATTTATTAAACTGACTAGTGCCAAATGTATTGGTCTGCTTTCCTTTGGACCACATCAGTGAGGCCGAGAGTGGGGATTTGTTGTTTGGGAAGCCCAGAACACACTGCCCAGGCTTTGACTCCAGTGAGGTCATTTTGGTGGTGCTAACGCAGTGGTTTGACTTCACCCCCCAAAGGTGCACTCCTCTCTTTTGGGGGGCCTAAAGTGACTTACAATAATAACAACTACATAAGCATATATTAAAACTATCATAAAACAAAGCATAGAAAAATCTAGAACATATTCAATATTTTTAAAAAGGTAGGATTAAAACATCCCACCTGCTAAAGGAGGCCACAGATTATTACAAGTCAAAGACCTGGTGGGGGAAAAGGTTTTGCTTGGCACCTACAGCAGTGGCAGCTACAGCCACCCTGGGGTGAACATTCCACAAGTAGGGAGCCACCCATCCACAGATCTCCAGTAGAAAGGGTGCACAGAGAAAGGCCTCACATGACGATTTCAGGGTTCATGTTGGTTTCTATGGGGAGAGGCAATGTCCTGAGTTGCGTAAGACATTATAGGTCAAAGCCTGTATTTTGAATTGGGCGTGGAAGCTAATTGGTAGCCAAGATTGGTATTATATGTTCAAACTGTCTTGCCCTAGTGAGCAACCTGGCCACCAAGTTCTGTACCAGTTGCACTTTCCGAACCATCCTCAAAGGCAGCCTCCCATATAAAACACTGTAGTAATCTAGAATTTACCAGAGCATAGGCTACAGACGTTAGACTAGCCGTGTACAGATAGGGGCATAGCTTGGCCATCACCCAAAGCTAATGAAAGGAACTCCACACCACCAAGGCCACTTGACCCTCAAGCAACAGTGATGGATCCAGAAGTACCCCCAAGCTATGTACCTGCTCCTTCAGAGAGCACCCTATCAAGAGCAGGCCATTTCCCATCAATCTGGTCAATGAAACCACCCACTACCAGTGCCTCAGTCTTGTCTGCATTAAGCTTCAGCTTATTGGCTCTCATCCAGTCCATTACCAAGATAAGACATGAAATACTAAAAGGTAGGGTTTAATAAGCAGTGGCGTAGCGTGGGGGTGCAGGGGGGGCCGGCCGCCCTGGGTGCAACATCTGGGGGTTAGGGTTAGGGGGCGCAAATCCACGGGTTAGGGGGCGCAAATTACTTGCCTTGCCCCGGGTGCTGACAACCCACGCTACGCCACTGTTAATAAGCAGTAACAGTACCGTATTTTTCCGTGTATTAGATGAGGTTTTTTTTACTCAAAAATCATGTCAAAAAACAGGTCGTCCTATACACAGACAGTGGCGTGGGGGGTAAGCTGCGCACCACCAGCCAGCTGGTTGGCGGGCGTGCAACTCACCCCCGTGCCACTGAAGGAGGCGCACGCTCTAGGGAGCGTTTCCCGCAGCAGCGTGGAGGAGAAGCTGCATGCCACCAGCCAGCTGGTTGGCGGCCCGTGCTCTAGGGAGCTTCCCATCCACAGTGGCATGGGGGGAGTGGCTGCCCACTTTGCCAGCCCCCAGCAATGGCCCTGCTGGAGAGATGGTGGCATGCAACTTTGGGCTATCTCCCCCCACTTTCTTTAAATTTAGTCCCCCCAAATAGGGGGTGTCTTATACATGAGGGCGTCTTATACACAGAAAAATACTTTATTTCAGTGCAGAGAAATTCACCCAAGCAGCAGAAGGCAAGGCAGCAAAACAATAGTGCAAACACCACTAGGCCTAATGCCTTTCTGCATCTCATATATTTAGCTGAACCTAGAGAGTTTGCTCTTTAGTTTTAAGTGCTAATTCAATTTCAACAAGAGATGCAGCGAATTACCAAGATCTAATTTAAGCACCAATGAACTTTATTAACCTCTTAGGATTGCCTAGATTTACAGTGCTTTATTTGGGGAATGCACATTGGCACCCTGAATTCCCCCCCCCTCCAATAATTGTTAACAGTTGGGGAGCAATGCAGGAGAACTCATTTACAGGAGGTACTGATAGAAAATTATTTTAAATACATTATGATCATTATTTGTTAAAGGCTATCCTTCCATAACATTGGCACAGAGTTTCAAGAAAGCAGGTAGCCTAGGAATAGAGCAGTGACAAATATCTTTCTCTCCCTTTCTATGAAGCTTGGGTTGCATCCAATGGTGATCTTAATTTAGCAGAAAACACTGTTGTTTGCACAAGGCAGGGCACCCAACTTTCACTGATTCCCTCCTACCCAATGTAGACCCTTGCCCAGGACATATTTTCAGCCGGAACTTAGTTCCAGCACCTATCAGGTGGGCACCGTTGCCATTATAGGAGAAGAAGGGAGGTGTTCATCCTGGAGAAGAGTGACTAGTGGGGTGCCACAGGGTTCTGTCTTGGGCCCGGTCTTATTCAACATCTTTATCAACGACTTGGATGATGGACTCAAGGGCATCCTGATCAAATTTGCAGATGACACCAAACTGGGAGGGGTGGCTAACACCCCAGAAGACAGGATCACACTTCAAAACGACCTTGACAGATTAGAGAACTGGGCCAAAACAAACAAGATGAATTTTAACAGGGAGAAATGTAAAGTATTGCACTTGGGCAAAAAAAATGAGAGGCACAAATACAAGATGGGTGACACCTGGCTTGAGAGCAGTACATGTGAAAAGGATCTAGGAGTCTTGGTTGACCACAAACTTAACATGAGCCAACAGTGTGACGCGGCAGCTAAAAAAGCCAATGCAATTCTGGGCTGCATCAATAGGAGTATAGCATCTAGATCAAGGGAAGTTATAGTGCCACTGTATTCTGCTCTGGTCAGACCTCACCTGGAGTACTGTGTCCAGTTCTGGGCACCACACTTCAAGAAGGACACTGACAAACTAGAATGTGTACAGAGGAGGGCAACCAAAATGGTCAAAGGCCTGGAAACAATGCCTTATGAGGATCGGCTAAGGGAGCTGGGCATGTTTAGCCTGGAGAAGAGGAGGTTAAGGGGTGATATGATAGCCATGTTCAAATATATAAAAGGATGTCACATAGAGGAGGGAGAAAGGTTGTTTTCTGCTGCTCCAGAGAAGCGGACACGGAGCAATGGATACAAACTACAAGAAAGAAGATTCCACCTAAACATTAGGAAGAACTTCCTGACAGTAAGAGCTGTTCGACAGTGGAATTTGCTGCCAAGGAGTGTGGTGGAGTCTCCTTCTTTGGAGGTCTTTAAGCAGAGGCTTGACAACCATATGTCAGGAGTGCTCTGATGGTGTTTCCTGCTTGGCAGGGGGTTGGACTCGATGACCCTTGTGGTCTCTTCCAACTCTATGATTCTATGATTCTATGATTCTATGATTCTATGAGTTCTAGCACTTCTTTTTCTAGAAAAATAGTACGGCCCCTGCCCAATGTCAACCCTGTGGGTTGAAGGAATCTTCTGTACAGTATGGGATATGGCAGAGAGGGCTACAGGAGGTGGAAAAGAGAAAACCGGGTGCCCTGCCCTGCACAAAATTTGAAAAGACATAGATTGTGTATGGACTACATAGAAGAAAACAAGTAATGAATCTCCATTGATTCTAGAATAAGATGTTTACACACACACACACACACACACACTAGAAAGAAGAAAATTAAACAGAGAGAGGGAGAGATAATATGTAGATGACACTGGATTTGAAATTATCTTTAAAATCTTAAAGTTAAGCCAGGAAATTCCATTTTCAAAACTACCCCACATCTTTTGGTACTCTTCTAAGTTGTTTAATGAGCCTTATGTAAAGTTTCTTTTTCCACAGCAGGTGTTTTATGACTATGAACATAAAGGCTCAGGTTAGTTTTGGCAAGTGGTAAAACAGAAGTATGACCACATCACAGGAGACAATCCACAACCAGTTCTTCTCACTGCTGCCACTAATTAATTCCAAAGCGAATTCATGAGTAATTCCAAAAGGAATAAAATCTTTCAAAAATTTCCAGTTCCTCATGTTCCAAAGCCACTGATTAAACCTGGATGCAACTTGGCTACTTTAATAATTCATATAAATACCAATATGGTCTACAGACTATTCCGCATTATGGATTCCAAGTTTAAAAGATATAATTTTAAAACAACGCAGCTCTTTATAAAGCTTAGCTGTCAAGGTGTTGACAGGCTTACAACAGAATCGAATTTAAAAATAGCATTTCATATGAAAATACTGTTCCTGAACTGAACAATACTATCAAAAGCCTATTTGAAACAAAGGCAACGACTACATAAAATCCAGCCTTGTCTGATATTCACAGCTTTGCACTACAATAGCATAGTTCTGACAGATGCTCCATATTGAATGAGATCCTATGGTAACAGCTGAATAAGAGTGACTGACCTAAAGCAAACCCAAATTTTCTGCTAAGGCTGTGCATCTTCAGATCGCACATTGGATAACTTGTATGCATTTAGTAAGCTTACTCATGTTAAAAATCAAGGGCTAGAGATTAAAGATAATTTCCTTCAACTGTTTGAACTTCAACACACTTTTCATGCTTTTAGGGTGTTTTCTATATCCCACTATTTGCAGCACATTTTTTCTCTCCCCCCCCCCCAATGTCTAGATAATAACATATTTAGAAAACGTGGTATTTTAAAAATACCATTGTACATTAATCTGCACAGATGATTGTATAATACTTTCTTTACGATAAAAATAAAGTTGTTTGCTATAGTAGAACAGCCTCTTACTTTCCACTGTGTTCAAGAGTGTCCTTAAATTCTTATTTTTCACAGGCAGGGACATTTGCACGTTGCTACTAGATGACTGAGTAACTCACTCATGGCTGTGCCACTTATGAGTAATGGCATGCTTTCCTCATTCTTTGACTGTTAAGTATTTTCTCTCTGTCTCTGTCTCCCCCTGTATATATTAATATAAATTTCCATGCTGGTTATCAAGATGCATGCAAACAATATCTGCTGCTGTTTGGGAAAGAAAAAGGACATTTTCAGCAGCTATTGAGAAATTAATTTTCCAATCAAGTTGCTGACCTGTTGATTTGAATGAATAAACATGCATAATTTCCAAACTACCCTTTATTTCTGTCTGTCTGTCTGTCTGTCTCTTTTAAAGTGTAGCACACAGGCTAAAGAATTAGGTCATCTTCATTAGATTTTCTCATTAAGCAGGTTCCCTCCCCACTTCTTTTTTTTAATCTAGCTTTGCCTTCAAGAATTCTCCAGCATTTTGTCAATAAGAGTTCAGAGCAGGGCTAATGATTATCATGAAAGTAAGCCCAGAGTGATTCTAAGAACTTATCATTCTCCGTTTTATTCCTTTTATCTCACTGTGGGATGAGAAATGAAGTCATTTCTGTCAACAATTCACTTAAAATAAAGGTCAAAGAAAACTTTGTATAAGAAGGAATATAAATACACACAAACACACACAAACACTGCATTCAGTGCTGGTCTATTTCAGATTAAAATAATGGGCAAAATTCAATATGGCTTTTGATTCAGAGAAGCCATCCACTAACGTAAGATGAGAGCTTCCTTTCATGTTAGGGATATCCCCACTGGATCAAAAAGGCATTCTATGAGTGGGTCAGAAGCATCAGACTTAACCCAAGAAGCACACCCCAGAGCAAGATGTGCAGATAGATATCACACTGCTGGATTTGTGAAGGAAAATGTGGAGGTGCAGTGGGTCAATTCCCTTTTCCTACCAAGTAGATTAGTCAATATATGCCACATATATACTTAGGTGTTCTGTATAAAGAAATTATTCCTCAATTTCTTTTGTACTTGACCCTGTGCACAGCTAAAGTTCATGCCCCCTTGTTCCTAGTATTTGACATAAACTCAAATAGATTTGTCAGTAGTTATCCCCATTATTCCCTAAAGAAGTTTTTCTTACACACTGGCATCTTTTTCCTGACCACCACCACCTCCTCCTCCTCCTCCTCACTACCTAATACAGTGGTACATCGGGTTACATATGTTTCAGGTTACATACGCTTCAGGTTACAGACTCTGCTAACCCAGAAATAGTGCTTCAGGTTAAGAACTTTGCTTCAGGATAAGAACAGAAATCGTGCTCCGGCGGCGTGGTGGCAGCAGGAGGCCCCATTAGCTAAAGTGGTGCTTCAGGTTAAGAACAGCTTCAAGTTAAGAACAGACCTACCAACATACTGAATTGTAACATACCGATTGTAACTTTTCCATATTCTATTCCCATTCCCAATACCACATTTTCTCCATGCATTCAGGGCAGAACTCTTTAGGAGTTGGCTGAGTTTCTCTATCCCTAGTTTGATTTAAACACAGATGACAAGCATACAGTGTTTCACCAGGCAAGAGCTTAATTTTTATAAGTAATTTTTTCCCTCACTTTTCAAAAGATGGCCTTTCTTCTGCCTTACCGATTTTTGCTTTTCTGTGTGCTTTGATTTCTACTGGAAAAACCCCCTGCCCCCTTTTTAAGTTCGCAAAGCAGAGCATTTTGGAGGAGGGCTTGGTGATAAAGGTGAAAGTGCTACATAGAGCCAGTGCCATGTGGGGCCAGAAGTACGGCAGAAGTAGAACAAGGAGACATGAAGCCTCTTATTCTCTGCAAAAGATATGACCACCATCATTTCCATCATAGGTGTGTACTGTGGTTCTACCCTTGTGATCCCTGGTGGCAAAATATGCTAGCAGTGCACTTTACTTTGGGCCTCTGAAGTGGAGGAGATGCCTGGTTGCACTGCCTTCCTGTCCCAAGTTATATATATATATATTCCCCTGGGGGTGGGTGTATCTGATGGCACACATTGCAAAGCAGTCAGAGTCAAGGCTGATACCCACTTGAACTAGGTCTATGCCCATCGGTTCTGTTTGCAGGAATTTTGGAACTGTTATTCACCCAGTATACACCTCCTTCAGATGTTTGCCTCACCCCAACTCCTACGTTGATGGGTATGTATTGAATTATTTGCTAAATTTAATCAAAATGAATTGTATTGGGGTGGCCCACAAGATTAAAATAAAATAAAATATAACATTTAAATACAAAATGCAATAATTAAAAGCACAGCAGCAAAACAATAAAATGCAGCTTCAAACATTTTTCTTTCTAGCTGAGCAAAAATAAATCCAATTAACAGCACTAATTATGCAATAAATCACTGTCAAACAATGAGATAGCATCATAGAATCATAGAGTTGAAAGGGATCACTACGGTCCCCTAGTTCAACCCCCTGACACACAGGAATCTTTTTGCCCAATGTGGGGCTTGAATCCATGACCCTCAGATTTAGAGTCTCATGCTCTACCAACAGAGCTATCCCAGCTAAAAGGGTTGACATCTTCATCAGGTTACCCAAAAAGGGCCATTCCTGGTCAATTACTACCATTTTATACCACATATGTATGTATGTGAAATTAGGGGGGGGGGGGAATTGCCCCAATGTGCATCACTTTTCACTTGCTTGCACTGAATTGTATTTGCCAGTTAATTGCCCATTCACCCAGTTTGGAAATTGTTTGGAGTGCCTTGCAATCTTTTTACAAAAATAATATTTTACCAATCTATGAAAAATTTGGTGGAGGTGGGGTCTAGTCAGAACCAAATCCTTTGTTGAACATTTCCCTAACAATCTTCTCAACTGTCCTGGGTCTGAGCGAAGTGGGGTATAAAACAGAAACAGAGTAGTTTTATCCTACTGTTTCCAAAACAGTGACGTTCTTTGGTCTTACAAATGTGTGATATTACAATGAGTTATCGGCGCAGTGCTGATTACAAAAAAAGGGAGAGTACTAATATTACAATGAACTGTATTTGAGCAAAGAGGTGAGCTGCATCTTTTCATTTTAATCTGGTACAAGCTGCTGCCTTGCGTTTCTGAAATCAAAGATAAAGTTTATGGAACTTCACAGACTTGTTAGATGACCTAAGACCAAATACGTTACAGCATTTGTTCCCTTGCCGAACTCTTGCTTTTCTGTTAACTGATGTAGTCAAATATAAATGAAATGATTTTATCAATATCTTAGTGAATGTGCTGTTTCTCAGTCAGATTTATAAGATATAGTTTATTACATTACATTGCAGATTAAAAAGAAAATATGGCTGTTATTTTCCAAGTTATTAGTCTGAGGAAAGCAACTTTTAAAATATGCTTTTGGAGGGTATATTAAATCATTTCTGAGTTCTGATTCTAAGGTATGCATATCTTAGCTTTCTAAGAATAAGCAGAATTTTTTCAAAGCAGCCCATCTATGAAGTTCCTAAGCGCTGCTTGTACAAATATTCACACCCCAGCTGTGATAAAGTAGCATTTGGACAAATATCTCAGTTCTTTATTGCAGTAATAAATCTGATGGCGTTACCAGGTTTCCTTATACCATTTAATTTAGCTTTAATTCAGTGATCTAATGGGTTAGCAGCAAAACAGTGCCACTGCAGTAATGAGCAGGATAATACTTTTAATTTAAAAGCATTCCCTCTTTTACAATTTAAGATACAATTAGAACAGCAAATAAGATGTGATTTATTAAAAGTTACTAAATGGGAATCTTAGCCAGCTGGATTCAGAATGTACAAGGGAAGATGATGGATGAAACGAGAGATTCATAGTTCACCCAAGCAGCCAATCCATGCAACAGCTGGAGTGGCTGTTTTGTGTGAGGCTGTGCAGCGAAGCACAATTAACAATGGTCAGTACTTCTTAGCACACGTGGGGTAAGGTAAAATATTAAATGAGTATGTGATCTGGGATCCAAATCCATACACCAGTTATACCAGTTATATTGAGATCATTGACCTCCATTTTCCTACTTCGGAATAAGTAGATAGTGACCTTGGTCAAAGTCATATTCTAAAAACACTAGCAATCTAGACCTATACATGTTTATTCAGAAGTAAGGCCTACTGCATTCCACGTGACTTACTTCAAAGTAAGGGTTGATAAGACTTCAGATTGCAATCCTAAACACACTTGGTAGGAAGCAAGTCCCATTTATCACAGAGGTACTTACCTTTGAATAAAAATGCAGAAGATCAGACTGCACAAATATATTCCTTTACATGATCAGTGGAACGGTACTCACAAAGAAAGAACTCAAAAACACCTATTGTTATAATTCGGTTTGCCAACATATATTGGCAGATTTTCAAAAAAATTCTGCCAGACGCAGAATCTTGAGCAAAGTAGCAGATACATAAAATAGCTGGGCATGGCCTGAAAGTTGCCACGTACAGGAATTTCAAACATTTACACGTTTGACTCAAAGCAATTTAAGATCTAAGACTTATATAACTGGGCTTATTTATTACCAAAGTGGTAACTTCTGCTCCCTGTTAACTATAATTTGGGGTGGGCAGAGTAACTCTAAGGCACTCTGGGACTGCAACAAAATACAAACCTGGTGCAACTCAAATGTGGTCACATTTTCCTCTGATTGGGCATAAAAAATATTAAAGTTGCATTATTATTACTACAGTGGTATCTCGGGTTACATATGCTTCAGGTTACAGACTCTGCTAACCCAGAAATAGTACCTCGGGTTAAGAACTTTGCTTCAGGATGAGAACAGAAATCGTGCTCCGGCGGTGCGGCAGCAGTGAGAGGCCCCATTAGCTAAAGTGGTGATTCAGGTTAAGAACAGTTTAGGTTAAGAACGGACCTCCGGAACGAATTAAGTACTTAACCCAAGGTACCACTGTATTATTAATCCTTTTTCACCATGATTTGTAGCTCAATTATCTTCTAGTGTCATTATAGTACACAGATTATTTTCTTGTCTCCAGTAGCATGCCCTCAAATGGAGGCAGACTACATATTACAGAGGAAGCTATGGGGAGCCCCTGAACATGGGGCAGCAGTCCTATGGGGTGGGGGTGTTATACAGAGAGAGAGAGAGAGAGAGAGAGAAACTCTGCTCATAACTAGACTGATTTTGAGTGTATGCAACTCACTATGCATATTTATTCAGAATTAAGTCCCACTGTGTTCAATGGAGCCTACTCCCAGGTAGGTGAGCTGCAGTGTATGAACATTTGTCTCCACCTGTTTCACTGCATCCACTTCTATCCACATAACAAAATAATCATGTCTATTAGCTTTTCAACCACCAGCAGAAAATGCACAATAGTGCTATTTCATCTTGGCCATAGGCTAAAAGTTCCAAGGAAATAGACCAAATTCAACAGCAGGTGGAAACAAAGACAACAGTAAATAGTTTAGGCAGCATAAGAGGCAGAGATGCATGCTTCCCCCCCCAATATCCCAGTCAGGTTTGGAATCCTATTATATATTTATATATTTCTTGTTTTTTTCTGAGATATAACTTTTACTAATGGTAAAGGTAAAGGACCCCTGGATGGCTGAGTCCAGTCAAAGACAATTATGGGGTGTGGCGCTCATCTCCGCTTTCAGGCTGAGGGAGCCGACGTTTGTCCGCAGACAGCTTTCCGGGTCATGTGGCCAGCATGACTAAAATCACTAACTCACTGCGATAACATTTTCTCCATGTTTTGCATAAGTAAAGAGATGGGATAGGGAGAGAGAAAACAGATGGAGAATACTATAATGAATTGAAATGTTCTATTTAAAAACTGTTTGTCAGCTGTAGTTAAGTTGACACTGTCATCATGGCAACAAATCAAAACACTTCACACATTGTGCCGCATGTTTAAGTCAGCTACAAAGACAGGAGTGGTTGGAACTTAAGATTTGGAAAGTCAGTAAATGAAAAGGCTTAGAGTAGAGTAGACAAAAATGGCTTGGATCCAACCTTGCTGAACTACAAAATGAAAGGCACTAACACCCATCCTGGTTTCTGACAACAGCCCCTCCAGATACAGATTCCCATATCACATCCCATGCTACCGGTATGCCAAAGGTTCCCCTGATCTTTTTCAAGAGGAAATGGAAGATTTAGTGATCCAGTTATAAATGAAAAAGCCACTCTTTGTAGAAATTCTTAAATGTTTATTGAGGAATAGCATTGCCTGCATTGCAGCCAACTACAGGCACTGCTTTCACCTGCTAATCTATATATTTTATATTTTTGTATGAAATTATTAGTAACCTTTTTGAGCAGAGGATTCATTTCTCGTCTTTTTCTTAGCCCAAGAGAAAGACATAAGACCGCCATGCATAAGGATCAGACATAGGATGAAGAGTGATGACTTGATTTATTAAAGCTTTAAACAAGTTTCATGCATTAAAGATCCTCATAAAGAACATGACATGTTCTTTCTTTAAAAACAGCTACACGTTTCAGGACAAGTGACATGATCCAAATGATCTAGACTGACTTTGATGGCTATTCTAATGCAGTGCAGGGACGGCTTGAGTGACTCACTGTCTACATTACTGAGCTGAACAAAGAAGGAAAACATTTTTAAAAATTGTCTTTTCTCTTTCTCTTTTTTACGAGAATTGAGCAGAGACAAAATTTCTTTTTTGGACCCCATCTTGTTCCACTCAATTATGCTCGCATAAATGTAACCCTAACCAACCATGTGGAGTTTCTCTACAGTGCATCAAAACACAGCATTCCTTTTGAGCCAATACAGTAATGTTAGGGATTGAACATGTTTAATATCTTACCTCCTTTGCCCTCCATGCCAACAGTGATTATGATGCTTGTCTAACAGATTTCAGTTCTGAGACAAGTTTTTAACTCCATTTGTTGCCACCGTTTTTTGCACTGGGGTTGGGAACCTGTTTCCTATGAAGAGCTGTTTACCCACAGGAAAAGTCAATCAGGGGATGCAGCCAATGATGTGTGGAGCCAGAACCCAAAGTGGGGTGGAATGGGCAGCACTGTATGATGGCATGTGCTGCATCCCTTATATACATATGTCTCAAGTGATTCTCAGAGGGGCTCAGAGCAAGAGTGGGCCTGCAGTACCTAGACAGCTGGATAATACTAAGGGCCAAAGGTAGAGTTGTAGGTTCTCCATCCCTGTTTTACATCATTCTGCAAAGGTCTCCTACAGCATGTTTGTTGTTGTTGTTTAGTCGTGTCCGACTCTTCGTGACCCCATGGACCAGAGCACGCCAGGCACTCCTGTCTTCCACTGCCTCCCACAGTTTGGTCAAACTCATGCTGGTAGCTTCTACAACACTATCCAACCATCTCAACCAACCAACAGCATGTTTACTCAGAAGTAAATCCCAGTTAATGTAGCAGGGCTTCCAAGTAGGTAGGCATTGGGTTGCAGCCTAATGGTTGTATCCAACACTGCTGTTCCGCTCACTAAGCAATCTTCTGCAACATAACTCCCCCCTCCTCCTCTTTCCCCTGCAGCCCACGCACAGTTTCAAAATCTGCTCCAGAGGGTTGGGTAAGGAGAAATAGAAGAAGTCTCTTTGTGCGAGTGGAACACTGCTCACACAGCATTGAGTCACACAACCCTTTGAGTAGAATTCAGCACTTCAGTTCCATCTCCACAAGCACTTCAGCGTGTCCTATGGAATAATCTCCCATCCCCATTCCCCTGCACACTGTTCTGGGCGTTCTCCTGACTCCCACAAGCCAATTTCAGAGGGCACTTCAGGGGCACAGGGAAGGAGAGGGAGGAAAGGCCCATTGCGCAAGCTGAAGCCCTTGCGCAGGGCTTCTACTGATGGGGTTTGTAAGGTAAATCCCACCCTAGATATTATCTTCTTACCCTTGTGTTTTTTGGTGCATGTGCAGACAATGTCAACCCTCCTCCCCACTAGCATCCCAGATCAACACATGCTATGTCAGTGTATTAGCCCGTGCTAACAATCAATATGAATAACACAGGTGCTCTGGAGCTATATATACCTGAGCATCTGCAAATCTAGCCAGTAACAAACCACAGCCTATTGGAATGTTGCATTTCAGCTGGGAGATTAGTTTTAAGTGGCCTTGAACAAACCTATCTATAAAATATAACTAGATATTACCGACCTAACCCAATTATAAGGATGAACCGGATAAGAATTGGATGGCAATTTGTGCACTCAAAATGTCTTTCCATATACTATATACAGTTTGAGGAAGTGGGAGTTATTGGATCTATGTGGCTACACTCCAGAAAGCAGCATAACAATGACTCACAACTGCAATCCTGAAATAGCAGTTTGGCATGAACTGTCCTTTCACAAAGTGCCAGATCTTTGGTAGGGGAAAAAAAAAAGGAAGGTAGTGGTTGGGGCCAAAAAATTAAATCTATCTAATACTGCAATGATATGGATATTGAGATTAAAGACACTGAGACACTACTTAGAGTAACAGGTGTCAGAAATGACGTATTGGGGCACGTAATTAAGGTGGAAGAAAGGTGGGAAAGCTCTGAAACAAACAAACAAAAACCATTCCCAGGATCCCAGCTTGTATTATCTCCAGCCTTTGGATGCAGTTACATTTATGCCATAAGTGAGATTCCTTTCCACAATCCTAGATTTTATGTCATATTGGTTTGTACATGTTTCTGTACCAACCCAGAAAAGTTTAGCATGGTTTCGAAACCACAGCCTTATAATCTATGTGGGCATGATGAGAACTAAATTGAGGTGCAAACTGTGTGGTAGGAGATGGGGTGGTGAAGTGATTTTTATATAATAACTTTTTTAAAAAGTTAGGGAAGTTGCTAAAATCATTCAGGCCGTACTTACTGTGATCTTTGGATGAAGGGCAGTATTCAAATTTAATAAATAATGATAACAATCAAGCCCCCTAATACACAAAAGGAAATAAACAAGACAACCAAATAACAAGCTAATTTCATAGAACTAATTGTGCACTATTGATATCCCTTTAGTTTATTCAGTATTAATGATTGATCAGCTATACGTGATATGGCTTTGTCGTTTTGCAACACTGTTCCTATCATTCACAGAAATGTCAATCTGGAAGAGACCAAAGTAAACAATCCTGTCCAATAGCTGCTACTCAACCACCTCCCTCTAATTAACCTACACCACTCAGACCAAGGATGCAGGTGTACTGCAGAAAGATGCTGACGCTACAAAATGACTGATACACAAAGGCCAAGCCACATTCTCTCCACATTTCCTTATGTATTTTAAACAGCTTATTTTCTCTCCAGACTGACAACGTACATTAGCTCCAAAGCTGCTTTATAGACATGGTGATGCTGGTTGTTTAAACATTTCCATATGATGTAGTCTTTTATTTCAAGCTCATACTACTAGTTCTATACACTGCCATGGAATCCATTGTATGAAGGGCAGTTCAGAACACAATCATTAAATAAAGTACCATGAATTGAAGACTTTGATTTCTGAATTGTACAGTGATGGAACAAACAATATGGTCTTGTTCATTCATTCATTCATTCATTCATTCATTCTTATTTAGATTACAGTCCTATTCAAGTTGTATCCATGAACCAGCCCCTCCTCTAACCTACCCACTTTGAGGATGGGTGTCTTCAAGGCAACTGTAACTATCTCCCAGTCCCCCATCCCCCCACGATCAGGAACCTTATTGGGCAGGGCCCACTGACCCTTCATGGATACCATTTAATAATGCCTAAATAGAATTTATCTTAATTCCATCAAGCAGGGTTCTTAATTTGATTTTAAAAATAGAAATACTTTCCTGACTTCTTGTTTACTGGACTCCCCTCCCATCTGAAAATAGATTTTGTGTCCAAAACACTGTGGGTAGAATTAATATTGGTGTGTTCATACATGAAGCTTCAACAGGAATACCAACATGTATAGGGGCCATAGAGCTGCACCCGCCTCCAAGCATCCCTGCCCCATATTTGACCTTCTCACACTCAGCCAGAAAGTCTGAAAAGGGGGTTTCTACATGTGTTCAGCTGAACTCTCTGCAATTGGAAACCCTGAGTGTAATATAGTGGTTAGAGTGTCGGACTATGACCTGGGAGAACAGACAGAGGTGGATTTAGAGGAGCATGACCAGTTCACCTGCAATGGACACCAAGCCAAGAGGGTGCCGCAACAATGGCAAACAACAGGGGCACTAAGATTTTAAAGCCCAAAGTCCGCCACTGGAACAGGGTTCAAATCCCCACTCAGCCATGAAGCTCACTAGGTGACCAGTCACTGCCTCTCAGCCTAGCTTAACTCATGGGTTGTTGTGGAGATTAAATGAGGAGGGGGAGAACTATTAACACCACACTGAGCTCCTTGGAGAAAAGGTGAGATATAAATACAACAAATAAATTGTGAGGAGCTTCTAAGCTTATTCAGCTAAATGTGCTTAGAAAACCTCTTTCAGACCTTGCTTCTCAGTGTTGGAAGAACAGGGGCAGAATGAGTGGGGACACTGCATATGTTCAGGCAGGCCAGAAGACACACTCCCTATTCATGTTGACATTCCCTTTTGAGAAGAAATGTTTGCAAGGGACTACAGTGCACATCTCAGTGGCCATGATTCCCAGAACCCTCATTCTTCTTTTAGGGCTTCAGTGGTGGGGAATATGCAGGAAACAAATAAAGCAAATGCTCACACATTAAACTTGGAACTTTTAAGCCTTCCCATTGTAGCCTATGAATTAAACTGTGTCATAAAGCACCAAGATAATAAACTCTGAAAGCTTTCAGTCATGTTTAAGAATATTGGTTCGACAACCATTTTTCTTAAAATATATTTCATGCTTTTCATCCCAATATTATTCAAAATTAAATAGCCATAGAAAAAAGTATTTAATACTGTTAAAGAAGACCAAAATACAATAAAAGTGTCAAATGGGGTGGGGGGTGGGGAGTGTCAAATGGCAATGGCACAACATTAAATGAACTTGGGTATGTACCCTGACAGACCAGAAGGTCTCTGGAGCTACATAACCCGTAATGTAATCCCCCACCCCTGCTTAGGTAGCATGAGTCTTAAGAAAACTGTGAATCTTATCATGCTTTAAATTTAGGAACTCATAATAAACCTTAAGAGTCAGGTCTTTGGGCCCTCAGGTGCTTCACTTAAAAAATGCATCCTTTATTTTCTGCCTCACTTGCACAAAGACTGCTTACTTGTCAAAACTGTGAACACTGACTCGGAAGAATAAACTTGGAGAAATAGTTCAGCGATGATCTAACTTTTCTCCAAAATGCTTTAAATAAAGAAGCCACTTGCAGCTGCCCTGTCATCAAAAAGGAACATCACTAAATTTTCTCTAATACAATTGATTGATGCAAACATAATTTGTCCGATCTTGTAGTTAAGCTGTATCACAGGAAAGGGTTCCAAAATTATATGCTCCCTTTATCAAGCCCCACCCCCCTCCTCGGTCCTTCTCCTGATGGTCCTAGCCATGACAAAGGGTTATATCTGTACAAAACTTTACTGTGTTTAATCAGGGTTTTTAACTAGTTCCAAACCAAGTTACAATGGAAATCCTGATTAATATTAGCTGTGATTTAAAGAAGTAAAGATTGTGTCAAGGGAAGGATAGGGAAACTGGTGTAAGGGAGAGCAGACACTGAGGAAGGGGAGCACAATCCTAAAGGCCATACCCCAGTCTTTCAGCTATGGCTGCAGATCATCAACATATCTTTATGGGTCATTGAGTCCAAAGAAGGGAAACAATATGTTACAACAGTCAAAAGGAAGTACACATGAAAAAAAGGCTTTGTGTTATAATTATTTAAGGATAGGTAAGGAGGGAATATGGGGACAAAGCTCTTTTTTAAAAGCTATAAAAGGTATGTGCAAAAACAAAAGCTGTCTTTTCTTACCTCAGTGTAAAAACGGTTTACACTTCCAAATCCCAGTCAATTATTTGTAACGCACTGGTCACAGACTGATCTGTTTGTTTGTTTTTCATGAATGAGGGCATTTTTCTCTTAAGAGAAAATGATTATAGAACAGTGAAAAGAGAATTATGAATTATGAATAATGCTTATCAATGAAGAGGGATAAACACGTATTGTACAGTTCTAGTATATCTGTTTAGATAAAAGATCCATGAAAAATTTTAAGTACAGATACCATCACAGTTTTAGGACTTGATACAGTCTTTATCTCTGTAGCACTATGAAAAATACTGCAAGTCCTCTGGTAAAGCGTGTTCTCCTTCATGGAGAGCACGTGTTGCGGTGGGGGCCGCCAGGACACTCCAAAGTTGGGGGGCGGGCTAATTGATCGTTGGCCACTGATGCGATTGGGGTTTCCCTTGTTGTTGGGAAGAAGTTAATGTTGCCATTTATTGATTGACAGCCAGAAATACTAAAACTCCTTGCACGAGGCTAGGGCTTCCTCTTTTCGCCCGTGCATCGGATTGCCCGTCCCTCCCTCCCTAGAATAGGGTTGTTTGCTTTGACCTTGCTATGCCTGTCATGGGGTCGTCTGCTTTGGAGCGGGGGCCTGGTAGGAATTTTGTCCATCTGGCTGGGGCCATTTGGTTTTTGCCTACTGCGTAGCAAATCGTCACAACTTGTAAGGTTCGCGGTTAGGCATTGGTTTATGGTTTGGTTGGTTGAGGGGCATGGATTGGCTGTGCCTGCCCCTCTAATGCTGCTGCTGCAAGGGATTCCGTTAAAGGAATTGGGGGCTAACTATTGCTTGTCCACTCTCCTGGTTGCATTTGGGGTGAGGGCAGGTTCCCTGCTCCGTTGCTACCCCCAAGTGTATTCCCCTATTCTGACTTTCGCATCGTGCGGAATGTCAGTCTGTCCCCCATGGTGGGGGCAGATAGTCACAACCAATGCCTAAGCAACCACTCACAAAATTTGTATTTTAATAAAGTTGTGGCCAAAATTATGCCAAAAATCTTAAACAAAAAATTCTGTGTGATGTGTGAGTTATTGGGGTGGACCTGGGGATCTCGACACGCAAAGACAGTTTCTGTGATAGAGGAAACTGGCTTTGAATCTAGCTTGCTCTACATTTCAAAAAACTTTGGCACAGTAAAAGAAAAATATTTCATTCATATATTCAATTGTTTTAAGTTTGTCTATCTTCAGCGGTAATGAAGCATGTTTACACCTATGACGTGGGAAAATGTAATCATTTCAGTTGCTAGGTAGGAGGATGTAAACCAGAGCCTTCAAGGTAACTTTCCCTGAAATGCTACAAGCTCCATATGGAAGACTGATTAGACAGAAACAGTTGTATAGTCTCACTGCACGGATGAGACAGTAGCCTCAGGATTGTTAATTAATAGTACTACAGTGGTACCTCAGGTTACAGACACTTCAGGTTACAGACGCTTCAGGTTACAGACTCCGCTAACCCAGAAATAGTACCTTGGGTTAAGAACTTTGCTTCAGGATGAGAACAGAAATTGCAGCGGTGTGGCGGCAGCGGGAGGCCCCATTAGCTAAAGTGGTGCTTCAGGTTAAGAACAGTTTCAGGTTAAGAACAGACCTCCAGAACGAATTAAGTTCTTAACCCGAGATACCACTGTAATATGTTGTTGTTGTTGTTTATAGTTATTAGTTGCTTTCCTCACAAAAGTGACCCAAAGCAACTTATGAACACAGTATGCCGTATTTTTCTTTCTATAGAATGCCCCCATGTATAAGGATCACCCCCGTTTTAGGGGACTCAATTTTAGGAAAATGAGGGGAGATGGCCCAAATTTGTTGAGCCTCTCCCCCCATGCAGCTGGCGGCAGGAAACACTTCCTAGATTGTTTCCTGCGCGCAGTGGCATCTGGAGAACTTGCGCTCCCGCCAGCCATTGCGATCCGATGCTGCCACGTGGGGGAAATGACCCAGGGAGCGCCCGCTGCGTGCAGCGGCATCGGGGGAAGTTGTGTTCCCACCAACAAACTGGCTGGCGGCGTGCAGCTCCCCCCCCCCCCCATAGCTGCAGGCCGGAAACACACCCCAGGTTGTTCCCCGCTCCCTGCGGCATAGGGGGAAGCCACAGTCCCACCAATGAGCTGGCTGGCGGTGCGCTGCTTCTCCCCCCCCCCCATGCCACTATCCATGCATTGGACGACCCCAGTTTTTTGAAATGAATTTTGAGTAAAAAAAAACCTCGTCCAATACATGGAAAAATACGGTAAATGCTGAAACCATTTACAATGAACACAACTAATAAAAAATAAGAAGCACATCTGTGCAAATAAAGTAAAAGCGTTACAGATCCTGCCCCACTAAGGAAGGGTTGAAAGCCACGAGAAAAGGGAAGTTTTTGCATAGCACCAAATGACGGCGCCAGGTAAACCTCCTTGGGAAGAGCCTTCCACAAGCAGGGAGCCAACACTGAAAAGGCCCATTCTGTGTTTCCATGCTCCAAACCTCCTCTAGAGTGGCACACAAAAAAGGACCTCTGATTTCAGGGACTAAGTCAGTGTATGTGGGAAGAGGCGTCCTTGAAGTACAGGAGTCCTGAGCTTCATAAGACTTCTTTATAGGTCACTTGTTGGGAAGTGGCCATCTGTAACCATGTCTATGCCCTTATGCATTCCAAGTTGTTGGCAAATTTTTAAAAAATTCTGATTACACTCTTAGCTAAGAAGTTTAAATAAACAGCACAGGTATCAAAATTAAACTAATATTTTATTCCACTTCCCCCCTTCTGTACTTTTATATGTCAAATTAGTAATTCACAGCTGCAATCCTCTTCCTGTGTACATGGTGGCATGGAAAAAAAGGTACACGGATACATTTCACTGTGATCCATGTAATTGGGGTTGTATTGTGAAAATGGCATAAGCATTATGACTGTGTCTTGGAAGTGTGAGTTACATTTCCAAAATTATTCTGTCAATTCCCTGAGATCGATAGGTAGATAGATAGATGATAGATAGATAGATGATAATCTAGTGTTTCTCGACTTGGTTTAGCTAGCAATGTCTTGTCAATCTCTCATTCAGGTGTAGCATGGAAGAGTTGAGCCACCCTGGGCTAACAGCCAACCTTGCCTGTGACTGACGCTCACTTAACTGCGCAACGAGTTGCTCTGCTGCAAGCAGGAACTTGACTACATAAGAACCAGTAGTGACAGCAAGGGTATAGGCTTGCATTCTAACATCACAGTTTCCAGCTTGTGTTCAGGCAAGTGGAACCAGGACTTTAACTGAATGTTAAAAGGTTTCAATCTTGTGCTTCATCCCAATTTACTTCCTGTATAAAACCAGGACATTTAGTAAAAGCAGCAGGACAGGTGGCATTGCCCGTTCTGGTGTAATTTCAAAGCAATTACAATCGTATTAATTATTATTATGCATATATTCTTGATAGTTAATTTACGGATATAAGCCTGTAATCTGGCAATACCAATCACCGCTGTTTAAACAGAAAGTCATGGGAACATAAATTTACAAGATTAATTAAATAATGTTTTCAACTATAAAAACTATATAGTTTTTAACAATTCCATTTGAGAAACATATTTCAGGGGCACTTGTCTATGTTTTTACTGGAGCTTCTGGAGACTTTTACCAAGCATAACTATCTCTATACGACAATGAAAAAGGGAGCATGATGGGGAACTAAAAAAAAGTGTTCAGAATTCTGATGGACATATATGGAAAAGGTTAGGCATTTGAATAATGTTCATGGAATACTTATAAACCAACCATAACACTGGTTAGGAGCAAAATCAAACCATTTCCTGTCTATCAAATTTTAATCTGGTTATCTCCCACTTGGACTGCTGCAATGCGCTCTTTGAAGGTGACTCGGAAACTACAACCTAATCCAGAATGTAGTTGCCAGACTGGTGTCTGGGGACGGCCGCCAGGACCATATAACATGGATTCTAAAGGATCTCCATTGACTCCCAGCATGTTTCTGAGCACAATTCAAAGCGCTGGTGCTGACTTTTAAGCCCTAAATGGCCTTGGCCCAGTATACCTGAAGGAGCGTCTCCACCCCCTTCATTTAGCCTGGACACTGAGGTCTAGCTCCAAGGGCCTTCCAATGGTTCCCTCACTGTGAGAAGTGAGGTTACAGGAAAACAGGAAGAGGGCCTTCTCAGTAGCGGCGCCCACCTTGTGGAATGTTCTCTACTACTCAGTGTTTCCAGTCTCAAGGAAAGTAGGCTACTTGGAGGATCTGGTCACCCTGCCTGAATAGTATTGCAGTGAGTTTGGGAGACTCAATTGTTGAAGTACCCAGGTCAGATTCTTGGTGAGTTAACGGGCCCTAGGAATTGTTGTTAGTATGACAAAGGAAGTGGTTTTCTCCCAGAAAGCAAAGGGGTGGGGTCCCCTTCCTCATCTGGCTGGTAGTGAGAAGGACCATAGCCAGAGAGTTGAGTATGTGTGAGCTGGGCTAGAAGCAGGCAGAAGCCAGAGAGTCAGAGCCATGCTTGACTTCTGCTGGAATCTGGGGGGGGGGGGGGGGGAGCTTTTCACCTTGCCTGGCAGAGAAACCACGTGCCTTGAGCCCCTCCTGGGCAACAGCCACCCGCCCATGACTCCCGAGCCTCCCCCAAACAAAGGGGGAAGGGCGCAGGAGATTGGGGAAGGCTTGGGAGTTATGGGCGGGCATTTATGTTTCACAGGGTGCGAAAGAATGGCTTTGCACCTTTATACAATAGGCATGTATGCTTGGGCCCAGGGTCTTTTGCCTTACCATCCCCACTACTGACTCCCTGTTGCTACTCGGCTTAAAAAAAAAAAAAAAAAAAAGGGTCCCCGGATTCATTGAAAAAAATCTGGAAACCATAGGGTAGTTGTCCCTTTTGCTCCTTTTGTTGGGAAGAGCTGGATTCACATCTCTGACCAGCCAAAAAGTTCAACAGGTGACACCTGGCCTATCACAGCCTGAGCCTCACCTGCCTCACAGGGCTGTTTTTATAATAAAGTGGGGTGCCCTACCCCCAAATACTCTGGCAGATAACTTCAGCATGGCTGCTCTGAAGAAGAAAAAGTCCTGGAACTATCCTCCACGATGTATCCCCTCCATTACCCCGCCAGATTTACATAATCTGCTGGGATGTTCTCCAGCACACAAACCAAGCAAATTTTAGAATTTGTGTTCTTGCATATTTCAATTGGATTTTCACAAACGTTCTCGGTGGACTGTGCCCCTCATGATAGAAATGTAATATAAAGCACACAACTGCTCTAAAATGACATGGAAGCAATTGAAACTGATATAAAAATATTAATAGGAATGAATGTCAAGAGAAGGGGTGTAACTGAAAGCAGTTCTATATCTAGCCTAATGTAACCTGTAAAGTTCCTAGAGACAAGGCTGTCAGTAATGGGTTATATCAGCCTTTTAAGAATCTGGAAAATGTACAGGTACTTCTCAAGATCACTCGGAACTGGCACTGCCAACACTATCCCTGCACCACACACCTCTTCTTCCCTCTGTATATTTTTCTTCTGTATCATATTGCTGAATGCTGGAGAATTAAAAATAACACATCAAGCCACTGTTAACACCCAGTCTCCCTCCCACAAGGCTAAGAACTCTGTTTTCTGACTATACTTTGTGCAAGCAAGTAGAACCGTCACATGCACTGCATGCTAAAGGCCGCAGCCTTTGTCTTCTCCAAGTTCTGTCTATTTCAGAGGCTAACATGCTGCAATTAGTCTAATTAATGTGAAACAATGAGCTGTGTTACCACTTATCAAATTGATTGTTCCCCTATCAAAACAAAACAGGCTGGCTTTTTGATGTAATTTCAAGAGATGATTTGAAATGTCATGTTGCTGCAAGCCAATTACCTTATGACTGGAGTCACGGTCAACAGAATACATAATTAGCAGGAGTTTGGGAAGGCTGCTTACTGCTCATATGCTAATTAACTGTCTTTTGTCATAAAACAAAAAGGTTGTAGCTAGGGTTGTGAAATAGGTCTTTTTTATTTACATTTCTTTGTGCTTATCAATGTGAGGCATGACAATGCAAAAGAATGGAAAATTTTAATTCCGCTACTTCAGATTAATACTGAGCTGCAAGGTCAGGCTTAATGTGGGACTACAATAACATTCAAACTCTGTTTCATGCAACACTCAGGCTGCATATAATAACAGACACAGGGGAAAATTAAGCACAACGCGAGTCTCATTCCCAAGAGTCATTGAGACTCACCTAATGAATCACAACATTAAACCAATATCATACTCTTTTTCTCCCAAAGTAGAAAGTCTCTAAATGTACTGTGTGGGCTACCCTGCCAGCTCTAAATTGCTCAATGGCTATTTTAACCACTGTTATGGAAGAACAAAAGGCAACACTTATTCCTAAATGCATCTATTTTTGAAGAATAACCTATTATGTAAATTTCTTATGGAAAAACTGGTCCATGCTTTGATGTTGTGACAATAAGAGGAAGTAAATGAAATTTCAAGCTGAAAGACTGAAGCTCCTCCCTAAATTTGAGTCATCATGTGCTGTCATAAGATATCATTTTCCTTGCAACAAAAATCCTAGCCTTGAGGGAAGACATCTGAATTTCCCTTAATAACCGAAAAATAAACTTCCCCAGTAGCAGGGTCCTCAAGCAATTTGGATATCTCCCCCACAGCTGCTTTTAAAGGGAATTTTGAAAGTTAGTGTGGGAAGGACTGAACAAAAATCAGTCTGTGGTCAAGTCTCTCTTCTTTTAAAATTTAATTTAAAAGAAACAGAAAGCAATGGAGCTGAATTCCAATAAAACATACATAGGATTGTACTGTACATAAGATAGACTTTTGCAGTAACATATCCCTTTTAACAAGAACAAAATAAGTCATAAAATGTTAAAGTAGGAATCAAAAACAAAACAATTTCTATAGCATATGCTGGGTTCCACTATGTCTGGACAACAAAATGAGTAGATCCATATAAAACTAAAGATTTTTCATGACAAATATGAAGTTCTTATTCACTTAGTGTTAGGAATACAGACCTTGACTCTGGACGTGGCCCACTGATGAGACTGGGGGGGGGGGCAGCCACATTGAGTGGCAAAAGCCCAGGAAGAGACACTGGCTTTGCCTTCACCCGCCCGCCCATTGTCTCCTCCAGCAGCAGCAGCGGGTTCTGGCAAGATCTCACAGAGTAAATGAGAGCTTGTAAGACTTCAGCAAGATTTGCCAGAAAACGCTACTGCTGCCAGCACTTTGTTGGCACTACCACTGCTGCTGGTGCAGTACAGGTAAGAGAGGCACAACGTTGTCAGTGGGGCAGTGAGGGGATCACCCCACTTTTATCTAAACACAACCTGGAATTATGTCCAAACTCAGAAAAATGAGGTGCCTACACGCAGCAAAAGTGTGATGGTCTGTGACCTTTAATACTCTGAGGATCATCTGGTCCAACCCCAGAAATGTAGGAATATGCAGCTGTCCCATATGGGGAGAGAACCTATAACCTTGGCATTATCAGCACCAGGCTCCAACTGAGCTGTCCTTTATTTTGTTTTTAGGGGTGACCACCAAGAAGACTGTGTCATGACACTATCAGGCAAGGAATGTCCAGAGTGAGGAATTCAAGTTAGGAAAAGGCATGTCCATCAGTCCTCCATCTCTCAGCTACCCATAGGTATGCACCCGATGAGGCAGTTGATTTAACAGAGAAGCCCCACTTATGGATCTCCTGCACCCAAGCTGCGAAAAGCAGGCGAAGACTGTGTCTGGGTGTAACCTGCTTCTGCTCCTCCCTCTTCAGTGCTTGCCTGGCCCTGGGAGACAGAGAAGCAGGAGAGGTGGGGGCACTGGCGGAGGAAGAGGAGTGCAGAGGGAGCGCACTGCCCCCAGCAGCGCGATCCTGGTGGGGTGCCATCATGGCTGCCCCCCGCCCACGCTGTGTGCCATGCCCCTGCAGGCGCCATGCCCCGCCCCTGCCTGCTCTCCACACACACACACCCCCCGAGCATGAAGCTCCACCACTGGGTAGGGGGAAGGAGGAGAAACCCTTGGCTCTACACCAGTATAACCTATCTCTCCTTCTTCCTGCACTTGTTCTTCATTCTCCAATCCTGAAGCTTCTCCTGTCCCTGACTTTCGTCTCCTGGCTGTTACATGCTCACCTAGATCACTTATCCCTTCTTCCAAGTTAGTCCCCAATCCTTCTTCTCCCAGTGCCCACTGGATACTCGTCAGTATCCAGCCACCACTCCTTAGTGACTAGCCAGTCCCTAACATCCTGCAGCAATGTCCATTATTTGTAAAACGCTATTTTGGGGGAGATTTTTTAAAGAGCCAGACACAGTTTTATTCTTCTTTTCCCATAAAGGAGCCCTCTTTTAAAAAGAAGTAGCAGCAGATATTTTCTACATGAAAGTTACCCCATGCGTTACACAGCAACACCCCTTTCCATGAATTGAGATGAAGAGACCTACTAGATTTGGGCTACTGATCGTATAGTGCTAGAGAATATTTCCCCCCTTTTCATCTGGAAACACCTTACATTTTTATTGTGAATTCTGAAACCTAAAACTAAGATGAAAACACTAATTTCTTCTGCTGCTGTCATTTACTAGAATCAATATCATCCTTCCTGTCTTTATTCAGCAGAGAAAACAAAGTTAATCCCAATTTCTAAAGAGCCAGATAATAAAGGAGTCAAGGGATCATTAGTCTAATTAACTCATTCCTGTTTTCAGTTTACATTTCATTATGCCATTACACTCTCTGAAATGTCAATTTTTATATTCCATGAAAAACTGTTTAACATACGGACATTAAATTAAACAAATCATAGCATATATTATATATTACAGATAATCAATGTTACCTCAAATTTGAGAAAATTACATTCAGCTAAATAATAAACTTAAGCAAAGCTGACTTAATACAAAACTTACTGTATAAATATTTGTGTTATGATTTTTATGTTATATCTCTTCTTGTAGCTATGATGAGAGACGCTTGTATTCAGTGAGATTATTATTGTCGGCAAAATTAAGCATGCACTTAAGTATGTTCATGTCTTTTGCCATCATAACTGGCCTGACATCCTTTATGGAAAGCCTTCAAATATGAAATGTTCTTCCATATAGATCTAACAATTACAGAAAATGCAGTATTCCCATTGATTTTCAATTTCCAGAGAATGCTAAATGTGAGAACAGAGTTCCTTGGAGGCAATAAGCTCGTTATAGCTTTCTAATGCTGCCACTTATCAATAGCTTTTTACTTATTTTTGTTTTTATTACAAAATACAACACAAGTTGTATATTGCTTTAGCTGTTGGTTCCTATAGAGAGGGTTTTCTATGGTTTGGTTTTTAAAGCAATGTTTTCAGTATTAGTAATTGCTTACTAGGCAAGTCACAAATAGCTCAGTCTCCAGAGATATGCAAATTGCTATCAACTGAGCATTCAAAATGTGAATATGCAAAGGAATGTAAGAAGTCAAAAGAAACACGAACATCCATGTACTGTGTAACTGGTACAACACATTTCTGGATTAGTTGTGCCAGGCAGGGCCATCTGAATTATTTTTCTCCATAGCAGGAAAGGACATGATGGGAAGCATTCCCTGTGCAAAAGAATGCATCAGGTCAGAACCATGATGAAAGGAGCATGCATTCTTCTGGGCTTAAGGTAGTGCCCCTTGACTTGTGACACTGGCTGTCACACAGCAAGTAAATCACACTGGTCAAAGTTGGAGTTAACACTTTTTAAGCAAAAACACCATTTTCACAGTCTTGGCTAAGTATCAGGCCTAATGAACACAGCAGCTCATCCCTGGCAAGACTTACACCATGCATCAGTTGCCAAGGCCGAAAGCCCCCCCCCCCCAGCTATCTAAGTTCCTTCCTCTCCAGGGCTTTCCCCCCAAGCAATCAGACTTCACCTGCATGCAGCCTCTTGCTGCCCTGCCCATTTGAGCCCTCTTCTGGTTCTGGGAAACAGGCAGAAGGGGAGCTTGCCATGGTACAAAGAGGAGACATGGATGATTCTTCACCAGCCTGACTTATCTCTGCCTCTTGGCCTCTCTCCTCCCACTTGCATGCTTTGGCTTCTGCCTCTGATTCTGGACTTAATCTCAGCTCACTAAGCCTAGTTACTTCTTCAGTTTCCATCACCTCTTCCCAGTCTTCTACTTCTTCTCTCTCTGACCACTTCTCATTTTCCCACTACCATTCCCCAGACTCTGAGCCTTCTTTCCAAGGTGGTTTCCCAGCTGGTTCTTGCCGCCATTCCTCTGTGTCCAACCTAGGAGCCAACTCCTAAGTGCTGTGGGGGCTTTGGCCCTCACAATAAAATATTTGAGGAGGCTGGGCCCCCACAAAGTTGATGGACATTGCTATTCAAAGGGTGTGTGTGCACTGTGTCATGTGATTGATGCGGCGGGGCTTACCTGGGCTCCTACAATATTTTATTCAAGTTGGCACCTCTGATGTCGAACCAGTCCATGACACTAGCTACGTACTTTGCCTGAATGTTTGAAAAATATGTACTGGTTTGGGTTCATACTGCATTCAAGAAGTATTTTTTTTTTAAAAAAAAGAAGCGACTCTTTTCTATCATTCACTGGCAGCTATGCTAGCAATTCAGAAAGCCCTTAAAATGGCCTACATCAGAGATGGGGAGCTTGTAATCCAGCAACATCTGGAGGGCCACAATTCTCATTATCCCTGACGATTAGTCATGCTTGCTGGAGCTGATGGGAATCTATTTCAGTCCAAGGGCTAGATTGGTACCCACATTCTAATGATGGCTAGGCCAAAAGTTAGTACAGCAAAACAAAGAAAAACTTTAAAGCTGCCCCCAAATTTAAAAAATGTCTGTACTTCTATTTCCCTGCCACCCCATTCTCACAAACACACATGCACCATGCATTCTCTCCCTTTCTCTCCTCCACACGCATGCGTGCATGCAGTCATCCACTCACACATCTGCTCTCACATGCCACGTAGGAGCAAAGTATATTTCTAGGCAAACAAGAAAGAAAAATAACAGAGCATGTCACTGTCAGGAGTTCAGAAATGGGGGGCAAGTGAGGGTGAGTTCTGTATCTGGGGAGTGCTTGGCCCCCTTGCCCCCCCCACCCTTCGGTGCCACCCGTGGCAGACATACACACAACAAGCACTTCTTTCCACTCTAGGGCTAGATAAATTTCTCTATCTTCTCTATAAAGCACACATTTTCTTTACAGAAGCTCTCCAAACAGACGGAGAGATCTTTCTCGGCACAAAGCTCCACATCACTACATTGAAATATAAAGCCCCTGTTTGCCCCTTAAAAGTAAAAGGCAGCAATTGCACCTATCCCCATCCTAGCTCAGGAGTGAGGGGTTGTGGGGAAATACTGCCTTTTACTGTCAAGGAGTAGTCAGAGAGCTTATCTTCAATCTAAAGAAAGAGATAAGAGATCACTCTGCTAATTCTCAAAGAGAATTTAACTCCAATCTTAGCGCTGTGGAGTTTAGGTCAGATATAAAAGATCCCTTTAAGTGTCCCATGCCTGGTGTCATATTACATAGGATACTTAATGGGATCGCTTTTCACATCACATCAGGTGATTGGCAAGAGGTCGTGGCCGGCTGGCTCTAAATGGCACCACAGGCCAAACAGAGGGGACTGGTCGGCCCAATTATCCAGAGGTTTCCCGTTGTTTACTTTTATTTATATTTATAGACTGTCCTTCATCCAAAGATCACAGGGCAGTTTACAGTCCCTGCACATCAAAAGCTAGTACATTACAGAAAATGCTAGCCTAAAATTATTCCAATTGGAGGGTCCCCCCCCCCCGGCAAAAGAGCTCAAAATTATATGGGTCACCATCTGAAGTCTGAGGTGAGGTGTGCATTGGACTGGAGCCTTTAGCTTTTTAATACTTTGTATCTTCACCTGCTAACTTAATGGGTTGTAAGAGGACATGGCAAACAGGTAGCGACCATTGTAGGTGTATCCAACTGACACGGGATCGTGAACGTGCAGGTCCTTTGGGACCTGGAAGAGAACAGAACCAGGGCAGAACAGGGCGAGGTGCACTTATGCATGCTCTGTTGATGCACGCAGGAGCCAGGAATGGAATAATTAAATATACAAATAAGTATATAATGAAAATACGCACTTGTGTTTTAACTATCCTTACGAAGCTACTTTAAAAGACATGTTTTCCTAGCCCAGCTTATCAAATTAATGATGTTCTGATCAAACCCAAAACAAATATTTGTTCTCATTTTACATCTCTCTACTTCTTTCTTTCTTTCTTTCTTTCTTTCTTTCTTGGTATTATTTGATGCTATCCCCAAGCCATCTATTGCGAGAAAAAGAACAAAGTGATAAACAGCCTTGTTTGCAGAGAACGCCATGAAAAATCCTTTATTTGGGCTTTTAAGCAAACTTGAAATGTTAAAGCAAAAACAAGTGCTAAACCCAGAGCTATGGTACGGTAAGCCCTGTCTAACAAGGTGTTGAGCACCAAAGCCCAAGGGAGCGTTGGTGTTCTCACTGTGAAGATTAGACAAGAGCACTCACGCAGGACACAGAGGGAATATGATGGGACAAGAAGTGAGCAATCCCAGCAGACACTCTGTTGAAATGTCAGTCAGGCACACTGCCTCCACCACCTTTCACAGAGCTAAACATCTCTTTATGTCAGAACAAATTGGGCGATCCTCAAATCTTTTTTCTTTTCCCTAACTTCAATGTGATGAGTGTAGGGAATGAGAACAGGAGAGAGGGTGGGAGGGAGGGAGGGAGTGTGAAGAGACAGTTCAGTTCAGTTCACATGAAAGCACTGTGACACACTAAAAGACTGAATACTGATATTGGCAACTCTTACAATCCTATCAGAGTAGTCGTAGCAGCAGCAGCAGCAGCAGAGGTTTACTGCAACTTCATCAGATTATTTCTTCCTTTTCTAGATGTTCAGGAGACTTCTTCAGAAATACGTTCATCCCACAAAAATGTCAATATATCATTTTAATTATTTGCGTATTAACTTCTCACACCCCTATCTACTCCTAAGACTTATCCGTAATGACTTAGAATACAACCTTTGAACTGTAAAGGACCCAGTTTGACTCTCTTCAACTAAGACCCTGTCTCTCATGTCTCCCATTTGTAATAGGAGAACAATAATATTAAAAGATGTGTTACAAGGATTTCTAATGTAAGGTGAAGTGTCATGAACATTGAAATATTATATAAAAACTAGGCATTATTATCTATCAAAATGTATTGGTTGGATCTAGACTAGAATTGTATTTATGCAATGTGTGAGTCTGGAATAGGCAGATCTTGGGTTGCCCAGCTGGCGTTAGTCTTTAAACCATAGTGAGTCAAGGCTTTTAAGCTCTCTGCCTTGCTTACCAGGTTGTGTGAGAATCTTGCAAGAGCAAAAAAAAAAAAAAAACCTGTTCAAAAGAATCTTTTAAGCTTTCCACTTCTCTGTATTTAATTTGTTCAATTTCAACTGGCCGCCAATCCACAATGAGCAGTTGAAATCATGGAAGTTAAATGCACATAAAAAGGTTGTGTTGTGACACCTAGTCCAGCATCCTGTTCTCACAATAGTCAGCCAGATGCTCGTGCTGTTTTGTTATTGATACCTCACAGCCTGCAGCTACACACACCTATCACTTTAAGGAATTTGTAATCTGTTGTACATGTGTATGTTGTATATATGAACTACCGTGTAGAGTTCAGGAGACGGATACAGTGACCTATAAAGGTACAGGTAAAGGGACCCCTGAGCATTAGGTCCAGTCGCGGACGACTCTGGGGTTGTGGCGCTCATTTCGCTCTATAGGCCGAGGGAGCCGGTGTTTGGCCGCAGACAGCTTGCGGGTCATATGGCCAGCATGACTAAGCCGCTTCTGGCGAACCAGAGCAGTGCAGGGAAATGCCGTTTACCTTCCCGCCGGAGCGGTACCTATTTATCTACTTGCAGTTTGACACGCTTTCGAACTGCTAGGTTGGCAGGAGCAGGGGCCAAGCAAGGGGAGCTCACCCCGTCATGGGGATTCGAACCGCCGACCCTCTGATCGGCAAGCCCTAGGCTCTGTGGTTTAGACCACAGCACCACCCTAAATGCACATAAGATATGACTTACCCGTAATTCCATTTTGACATTATTATGCTACACATATGCATATATAATGGAAGTCTACCAAAGAACTAGGAGAAACCTTCTTTTCCCTAAACCATACAACAGGAAAAAGTTTCTTTTAATCATTTTTTAATATCAAATACTGTCTCTTCCAATTATTCTGAAACTACATAGAAAGAGTGAGAAAACACTTGTGAACGCCAGGAGAAATGAGGAAAAATGAGCAGCGAGGAAGGAACTCGGATGGAATAGAAGAAAAGGGCAGCTTCAGAAGGCATAACATGAAATGAGGTTGGGGGCTGCATGTGGGCCACAGGTTGTCCATCTGTGTTGTAGAAAATGATTAATTCCTAATGTTTAATTATAAAACACTTTAAAATGAACCAGGACCCGTAAAACTTTTTTTTAAAAAATTAGCTGGTGATTTGCATTTTAATGTGCAAGTAAGAAAGTGTAACCTACCTGTATAGCTCATCTAGTCAGTGGCCATCAACACTAACAAAAACAATAACATATAATAAACTCTGCAACGTTTATGGTATTCCTAAAAGGAAGACAGCCTTTTTAAGCAAACGAAATGCCATTGATTTTTGCAGGTGTTTAACAAAGATAAGCTGAAAGGAGGACTTCTATTCTAAATTTGATGGTGGCAAAAATGAATTTGAATATGTTCAAAAACAAGTCTTCTAAAATGGCAGTAAAAGAAAAAATGACAAAGATGTAAATAACATTTCTCATATTATTGTGAGATATGGAATAAAAATGTTCAAAATTCAAAGAGTCGTGCTGCAGCAAAACAGCATTTCATTTAAATATCATATTATTTGGGAACCATCAAAACAGATGTGCTGCTTACTTATTTGTTTGTTATTAAGCAGGAAAGTATTTTAAGCCTCTCCAGGTGTAGCTGCAATCCAAAATATAGCCACCTAGAAGGAGAACATGGGATTTTTTGCTCTTTTTTATTATTAAGAGCAACACTTCCTTCATGTCAAAAAAGAACTCTAGTGAAAATGAGCCATTGCCCATTTAATTTCTTAGGATGATTTAACTGATATAGGGGTGTTCTGCCATCTGGGGAAGAATTGGTGAAAGTTTGGGGGAAGGAGTGTAAGTCTTTGTGATGATGGAACTACTTCCCATATGTCTGTACTTCAAGACCATGAACGGCAGACAAAACAGTTGGCTAAGGGGAGTTCAGAACCCACCATAACTCCTTTACAGTGAAAGAAATAAATAGGTGGCAAAAAAGGCTACAATTGAGGAAAATTCCCTCATAGGATTGGATTAAGGAAATGAAGAGACAGCCCAATCTACTGTTACTTTTCAGTTGACTTATAGTTCCCAGCCTGGTCTGAAGTAATATAAACATTTTTATTATTTTTACTGCTATTTTGTGCAAATATTATATATCATAAAACTTGTTTTTTTTTTTTTAAAAATGTTTTTAAAGATGCATGTGCACAGGTAAACAAATAACTGTATGCATGTCCACAATGAACCTGATTTCCAGGCTAGGCATGATGCACACATTGTTGTTGATTGCTCTTTTGTGCAAATCTGGTTTAAGGAAAAACTTGTATTATATTTAAAAACACCAAGTCTGATCTCAGGTTGACAAGTACTAATTTAAGAATGGGATAAATACATCCCATCAAGCACTCGCTAGTATGGAAGGGAAACATTTAGATTTTGGAAATGTAAAACTGAAAGTGCTCATGAGTTGGGCTGGGCGATATCTGGTTTTCAACATCGTGATATATCACTAGCTAAATATCATGATACATATCACAATACATATCAGCAGCGGCAGAGGGCTTCGGCGTGCCTCCCCATGGCGGAGGAGGGTGTGCCACACTTCCCCACAGCAGCCAAGGGCCTTGACCAGACTCCCCGCAGCAGTGGAGGGCCTTATAATGTAAGGAAGCAGTAGAGTTAATAAAAATAACTTCCATGTAATATATTTAATATATTTTCAACTAATTTAAGAGTAGTTTAAGTGATTTACTCATCAAGTTGCATAAGTGTAAATGAAATAAGTATAAATAAAACACAGGTAAAATCAGTAAAACCTCTGAAAAGGAATTATTGATTAACAAAGTTGTGTGTCTAAGCCTGTTTTGGTCACTTCACTACCTTGATTCCTTGCAATATGCCACCTCCGTGGGGACCCAGACTGCTGCATTGTGCATCAGTCCCTTTTGCCCTATGGCACTTTAAATCCGGACCTTGCACCTCCAAGTCTGCCAGACTTTCATCACAGTTCAATTTCAATTAAGCCACTCACTATTTACAGCAATGTAACGGAAAGTAGATTTTGGCTCATTATCACTATAAATCTGAAGTAATATACTAGTGTCTCAAGACATTACTTCATTTTCATAACTAGGAGAAGATTTCATTTCTGTGGATTTGTGTTAAAAGCAATTTGGAAACTTTGCAACAATGATATTACTTACCATAAAACTGAAAGCAATGAAAGTATCATGAGGAGCAGCTATTGCGTAATCTTCATATCTAATTCTTCCATCTTAATTACTGTGGGAATTTAAGTGTGCTATGTTCTTAAGTACTCTAAAGAATTAGCTCATTTAAGAAGAAAAATATCATTATTTTGAAATAACCTTTTCTCTTTCCGCTCTCCATTTCGTTCTTAAATTGTAATGTGTCTGTGTGTCAGGGAGGGGGTATATCCAAATCTTTATAATTAGAACTAGAGAACAGGGGCAAGTCTGGGAGTTCACTGTGGCGTAAACTAACTATGATTCTTTTCTATTATTAGGACATGAGTAAAAAGCTAGTTCCTTGGGTTATTGCAAATGCAGCTTAAAAAATGAGTGGCCAGCATAGCATTGGAGGAGTGAATTGCAACACAGTTCTATGCATTACTCAGAAGTAAGTCATGTTTAGTTCAATGTAGATTACACCCAAGTGACACAAGATTTCAACCATCTACATTACCTACAATCAGGACTGGTCCTACCCATTAGGCAGAGTGAGGCAGCTGCCTCTGGCAGTGGATTGTAGAGGTCAGAGAAGTGGTGAGATGTTGGGAGGACAGAGCTGCAGAGTTGACCACAAGCCCTGGCCTGAAGCCTCAAAGACTAGCCTGCTACCACCAGTCTTGGAGTAAAATTCAGCTACCCATCTAGACAGCTTCTGTATGTGCCCTTTCCTGGGTTCACCCTGCCAACAATGTATAATTCCAACAGCAGTGATTGTGTGGAAGAATTTTACAGAGGAAAACAAAACAACTTCACCATTAATATACTTGATTTTCCTGAGATAGCATAACTGTCAGGAGCTTGTCCTACACTCGAGTAGGACCCTGGCAGAGACACATGCCTGACTGGCATGTTTTCTCCCTCCTGGTCTATTGTTCGGGAGCTTCAAAAGCTTTCTTCAGCCCAAACATCACAGCGACTGATGCCAACAGACACCGACACACTTAGGGATCCGCAGAGTGTTCGCAATTTGCGTAACAGACCTCAGCAACTCAGCATTTTGGCTAATCTACTTTATTTACATATAAACACACACGGAGCACTGCAACATGGCTCCCCCTCTCTCTAGCATCAGACAGCAAAGAGAAAGAACGAAGTACAGTATTCCCACTTGACAGAACACAGTAACACAAACATCCTGTCTCCGTCACTCATGTGATAGACAACAATCCCATGACTGCAGTTACGGAGCAGGAATTCTAACAATAACTATACTGATGACTGAAAATAAGCCATTAAAAACTGAACATTTAAAATATTCTTACCACTGCATTCCCCCCGCCCCTTGCCAGTGCATTGTGAGGTTTTAAACATGCCATTCATGGATGAGCATCAAGAATTGTGGTCATTTAACACACCCTATAAACATAGACTCGATAACAAGTATTGATCTTATGTTCCTGGAAGAGTGGCTCCTGGCCTCAGCTGTGAGTGGTTACGCCTCTTGATGTTCATAAACTCAAGCATCAAGCCACTGAGTAATCATTACAGAAAGACTGAGAGTGGGATTTCTGCAAAATACAGTGCCAACTCCTATTATATTATTGCTGTGATTGTGGGTGGGGGAGAGATATTAAACAAGAGTAGAGTAGTCTACGTCTATGAAAGGCACTCGGTTCAAACCCGCTTTCAGTTCATGAGGGTCTATTACAAGCATGGGGTTGTTGTAAGAATAAAACACAATGAAATGGCCAAGTAATTAGTACATGAGAAATTACTACAGGAATGATAAAAAGGTAATGTTTTTTCTCTTATACTATGGGCCCATGCTCTTATACTATGGGCCCATGCTTACAAAAGTCCTCTCCATTTTAAAAGTGGTTTGCTGCCAGTTGAGAACTACGGGCAACAAGGCCCCGTAGCCATGAGGAACTAATTGCTCTGTTTCGTGGATGCTGGCTCATGGATCTGTGTTCAGAGCTTCCTGAACTTGGCTTTTCCAAATGGCATTAGAAAATACTCCTGTTTTCATTATAGGACCCTTTTGAGAATTGAAAACATATTATCACACCATTTTCTCTTTCCCACATGCTTTCCTTATAAAACATTGTTTCTTCTTTTAGTCATTTCACAGACCTTAACAGTGCAACAAAATTCATTTATTTCTGAATTACTGTTATTTGTCTCGATGCTAGTGACAGAGCAAATATTTGGCTCAGTTGGTGTAATTCAGCAAAATAGCCAGATTTGATTGGGTGAATTAAGGAATGACTACTGTGGTGCAATCTGATATCCTAACATTTGTTTCAGTCAATCAGCATAGGTATTTGTTTTCTTCTTCACTCATGTTCCTACCAGATCCCTCTCATGTCAAGAAATATCCTATGGCATGCTACCATAGCTTTCAGTGCCCTGATTAGTAAGAAGGGACAGGAGGCCCTGTATAATTGTTGTGGCATTGGTGGGCTTTGTATTCTTAAGCTATTTAGAGCAGAGCAACTTCAGTTATAGCATGTTTTATGGGTCCGCGTCAGCAATGCTTCAACCCCCTACAACGAACTGCCAAAGCTTCATAAAAGGGCTCTACAGGTATAGCACTCTTGCATACCACCTAAAGAATATCAAGTACATCTCCACCAAAAGAGAACACATCCGCTTTAAATCCTTGACAGCTGGGGAAAATACAGTACTCTTGCCAGACCAGCCACACCGCTGATGTATTGGGCATATGGGGCACTGCTCTGACTCACATAATAACCATAAATATTAATTTGAAATTCCTGGAAATGAAACAGGGACAAATTACTTTCTTGTATCACAGTGTGCATAAAAATACATATATTAGTGAAAATTGCTTTGCAAAAATGTGTATATAGGGCATAAAATAATGTGTATATTAGGAGAAATACACACAAAAATGCTGATAATTTTCCATAAAAGAAATCCCAGATGGATGTGGAAATGTGAAGATCTGAACTTAAGATTGGGAAAAATGAAAAACTGAGAGAAACTGATATTGAGAGATTTGCACAGCCCATTCTGACACAAAGGACAGAGCACTGGACTTCAAGAAGGTTTCAGCCTCAGGCCACCCACATCCACTTAGGCTTCCATGGTCTGCCTCATAGCATCAAAACTCATTCATCAGTGGGGGTATGACTTGTCTGTTCCACAGTATTGTTATGAGGGGGAAAGAAGAAAAAGAATGTAAAGCACTTTACAGATTACACTGATAAAATGACTTATCATAGCCATTGTTTTCATCATACAAAAAAGAATGCGATGATGCTTGCCCTGAACTAAAGTTTCAGCAACTTTTGTCACCAGCTTGAAAAAATGCTGAATCAATCTTCTAATTAGGAAGCTTTGTCCTAATGTTTTATTGATTTTAACTTCCAATAATTTAGTGTGGTACTATAAGTTCCCAAGTCTTTGATGACACAGCCTAAAATGCCACTGATTTTTATGCTGTGTGCACCCACTATTCATTCTTATCCAGTCTGTGATCCTATGTGCAAATCTTATTTTACATTCCAAGAGTAGCATTTTTGGTGTTTAAAAAAGCGTTTCTCTAGCATATCTGTATCAGAGTATCAATTAGCACAAATTAAGTACACATGATACACTTCAGTTTGCTTGCTTCAATGAAAATTGCTCTTCACATAGCTTTAGATACTCTTTGGGTTAGCATTAGAATAAACGTTTTGGTCTCTCAGACTAAAAAGCAGAACATTCTTTTAGTGAATAAGTAAACAACATTTCAACTGACTGCCACTGATTATCAAACAAAACAGTGAAATGGATCCAGAAATATGTAAATGCGATCCAGAAATATGTATATCCAGAGCCAGGTGCACCAACTCTAGGGGGCCAAGGTGTCTTCAACTCTCTCAATATTTCCTGGAAGAGGGCTGGGCCCCTGGCGCACATCGCGCATGTGTGACATCACACACACACAACGTGTCGCATGTCACAGCTTCAGTGGCTGGCTCCTCCAGAGCACTCAGCCTCCTCCAGATGATGAGCCATCACGCACACAACATGCACCGAGCCATCTCACTCTTTGGGGCAACCTGACGCCAATTTATGAGTTTCACATTCAGACAGCAGCTCCCCAAACTGAACTCCATAAGAACACAAAAAGAGCCTGCTGGATCAGGCCATTGGCCCATCTACTCCAATATCTTCTCTCACAGTGGCCAACCAGATGCCTATGAGAAGCACAAAAGCAGGACCTGAGTGCAACAGCGCTCTTCCCTCCAGAAACTGGTAATCATAAGAATTCCTACTTCTTCTGATAACCTCGGATAGTCTCCATAAATTTGTCTAATTCTCTTTTAAAACCACCACTGTCTCTCATAGAAGCAAATTCTATAGCTTAATGAGAGAGGGGAAAAACGTTTCTCTGTCCACTTTTCTCTAACTCCACCATATAGCATGATATCTGCTGTTAAAGAAATGGTCTAAATATGCGTACACAAATATTTAAGAGGGGGATGGCACCTTTCAATGGATCTGTTTTTATGGTTATGGAACATCAACTTAATAACAACAGCAGTTCACTACTTCCTGACTATAGCCCTTAAGTGTTTGAATCATTCAGGAAAGCAACAAACTACACTAAATATACAGTATTATCCAGCAATGCCCTTCCCCATAGCTGACAAACTATAAATTCTTACATCAGGGGTGGGTAAGCGTTGGCCCTTCAGATGTTGTTGGATGACAGCTCCCATCATCCTTGATCACTGGCCATGCTGGCTGGATGTCATGGGATCTGGAATCCAGCAACATCTGGAGGGCCAAAGGAAAGGTTCCTAGAAATTCTCCTCCTTTTAGGTGCATGTTGCATTGCTTAATGATGAACACACATACCACAGCAACTGGTAATGAATTAGTTCTCTTAATTGCCCCAGAGTCAGTTTTCATTCCCACAGGTGTGACGTGGGGGCGGGGAGGCTTTAATCATTAATTGCTCTCATTTATCTTTTCATTTTTTAGTAGCAAATTAGGAAAAAATAAAAAATAAGAAGAAATCATGTTGCTAATTAAAGCCACACCACACATACACACCTCTCTCAACACCCATAGGGATAGAAACTGACATTGGGGCAATTAATTGGCCATCCAAAAAACACCATATAGGCTATTCATTAGTTATTCACCATCCACACCAATAAATGAGGCTGAATCTTCTAACAGGGGTGCTTAATTATTTAAAGGCAAAGGAACCCTTAAAAGTCTTAACAGCACTTTGACTATCCACACTAGAAAGGCTGGTGCCACAACCGCATAGAATTACAAGAAAAATCAACACCAACGAGGTTGGGGGGGAAAGGGAGGGCAACACAGAAAACAGTGAAATGCAATGGGCTGATAATCACAATGTCTGGATCTTTAAAAATGGAGTGCACAAACGACAGCAATTCCAGCGAAATCAGTAAGTGTGGAAGCAACCTTTGATTTGCCCAGAAACCATTGAGAGAGAGTTACTGACTGTTCTTTTCATATATAGCTTCCCCATCTATAGCAGGAATCAATAACAGCGCTCCTCCATGGCTTAGAAGTTCATGTCTACCAGAAGCTGTGCTTCCAGAATTTTGAGTCCAGTTCTGTGGGAATCCCTCCCAACTGAGATAAGATGGGCCCAGTTGAACATCCAGCATTTAGTGAATATCTTTTTTATTTAAGAAAGCATTTTCAGTATTTCCCCCCTGATTTTACAGTTAATTTTAATTGATTTTATCTTTAGTGTGTCTTTAGTCATTTTATTGTAACCTTAGAGACTATGGTGTTAAGCGGTATGTAAATAGCTGGAATAAATAAATAGGTTCTCAACCACCTCCCCATATCAAAAGCATGTTTCAAATGTCTCTGTCCTGTTTTCCAATGAATCAATATCAAAAGGGTAATAAAAGGTAAAGGTAAAGGTACCCCTGCCCGTACGGGCCAGTCTTGACAGACTCTAGGGTTGTGCGCCCATCTCATCAAAGAGGCCGAGGGCCAGCGCTGTCTGAAGACACTTCCGGGTCACGTGGCCAGCATGACATCGCTGCTCTGGCGAGCCAGAGCTGCACACGGAAATGCCGTTTACCTTCCCGCTAGTAAGCGGTCCCTATTTATCTACTTGCACCCGAGAGTGCTTTCGAACTGCTAGGTTGGCAGGCGCTGGGACCAAACAACGGGAGCGCACCCCACCGCGGGGATTCGAACCGCCGACCTCTTGATCGGCAAGCCCTAGGCGCTGAGGCTTTAACCCACAGCGCCACCCGCGTCCCTAAAAAAAGGGTAATACAGGCTTGCAATATCAAAATCTAGATCCCATCCCCTCCCCTCCTCAGATTACTGTGTTAGTTTGTTGCAGCAAAAAACAACAACAAAGGTCTTGTAGAATCTAAGAGAGTAACAAATTATTTATGACACAAGCTTTTTTGAACTAGAAGCATATGATAAAGCAGATTATATGCCACGAAAATTTATGCCACATAATAAATATGTTCTTCTTTAAAGGTGCTACAAGAGCCTTTGTCGATTCCCTCGATATTTTACCCTAAAATTGGGAGTGGTAGAAAATCTGTGTTTCTCCCATACCACATTTGAGTTTAAAACTGGTTTTAAAGGGGGGGGATAGGGAAATACCCATAAAAAGCTGTGTGTCCCACCAGCTTAGATTTAAGGAGAAACAACACAACTGGGTGAGCTGCTTGGCTTAAATCCTGCATCTTAAAAAAGACATTTCAAACTAGATAACTAAATCATCCTGAAAGTACCCAAAAGATGATGTAACAACGTTCTGAAAAATTAATTAAAGACACATTGCTGTCAGCTCCAGGAAAATAATAAAAGTTGGGAGATTAAGAGGCAAGCATATCTTTCTGAATTGTAAAATAGGTTTATGGGTCTTCTAATAACAATTTTTACTCAAACCTTACATAAATAGGCTTATATGATACAAATATTACGTGGGCTATGTGGAAACTACAACGTCCATAATCATGTTTAGGGATTACTTGACAGAACAGAGACATTTCATTTCTATTGGACCTAGGGATTACAGAAAAGAAACATCTAATATTCCATTTTTTAATTTCATGCATTTTTTATTTACCTTTAATGATGCTGTATATATTCATCATCCTGAAATATTAAAACAGTATGAAAAAAGTAATAAATTGGTGGAAAATTTAGGAAATGGGAATGCAACAGCACGCAAATCATACACTATCAAGTGCTTGATACACATTTAAAATTACTGCCTAGTACGGCAAAGCCAAATTCCTGGCAGATTTCTGAAGCGCAAAGTCACAATAAGAAGATCAGCAGAACAGCCTGAAATAATAGAATATTCATCCCCCTAATCCATATGCAATTCTTTAGGGCTTTTTTTTAACAATGCATATGAGGTCTGACTGTATTCAGGATTTAAATAAGTTGTCTCTCTTCCTCTCTCCATCCCTCCCCCTTACCCTTCTCTCTCCTCTCACACACAATCGCACTCGATTTTTGTAAAAAAATAAAATAAAAATGTATATACAGTTATCATTTCTGCTCTGCTGCACTCACGATGACAAGGTTAGCACATCTTCTCACACCTCAGATAAAAAATAGCTTTTTAAAACAACAAAAGTGTTAAAAGAAATGTATTTATTCATACAAAATTTTAAAAGACTTATTTTATTTTATTTTTTGGAGAGGAGATATTTACACTTCCTTATTTTCCCAAATTATTGGGAAGCCCATGCAATGTGCAATGTTTTAAATTTTACATTCACCTTTTTTTGCAAATAAATTGGAAGGGAAATGTATTTGGTATTAGATCTTTAAGATCATGCATATCTTTCCAGATACATGTGATTTTCGATGTATTTTTTAGAGAAGGGATAGTGACCTACTGAGGAATGGCTGAGAAAACTCAGATGCATATGCTAATAATGCTAACACAGCAAATGCCAGTGTGGATGTAAACACAGCAAAGAAAGTGATATTTAGTGTGGCATAAAAAATACAGTTGCTATGGACCTGAAATGAGGAATGACAGAGAGGCCCTCATACTAGTTTTACTCATTCAATTTTCAAAAGATTCATACTGCATTGTCTAATTCTCAAAATGAATTAAAATCTATCAGTGTTTAGTGGTTGCTGCAGTCAACTAGAAGTGCACTCAGTACCAGGGAACTAATGGCCTGCTCAGCTCTCATAAATTCAGTGAGCATTTAGGAAACTTGTTCGTTATCCTGGAATCTACTGGTAACAAAAAGCCCAAAAGAAAAGTTAGAAACTGTTTGGAACAGTGTGTGTGGACTTTTACAACTCACAAACAGGTAGTGGAAATGATCAAATCATTCTTTGTCACTGGGTGAGGCCTCAGCAGTTGCTGAAAACATTTTAGAGCAGGAATGGAGAACTTGTAATTCTCCAGATGTTGTTGGACTACAATTTACATAATCCCTGACCACTGGCCACATTTGCTGGAGCTGATTGGAATGTTAATCCAACAGCATCTGGAGGGCTGCAGGCTCCCCATCCTTGTTTTAGAGGGTGAAGCTCTTGCACAGGGCATGCCAGTTCCCAGCTCCATCTTCCATCTACATAGCAACAGACACAGAAGGGGGGAAACCACCTGCAGGTTGCAGCCCTTCCCAAAAGCCAAAGTTAAAAGGGAGGAAATGTCATAAGGCTGAAGAGTTTAGGATACAGATCTGAATTGATATCTAATATTTTGCCGTTAAAACAGGCAAAGCAGAAACTTGAACCGGTTCCCCATCTCAAAGATTGCTGTGACAAATGTAAAGCGCTTTGCACAAAGTTGTTGTTGTTGTTGTTTAGTCGTTCAGTCGTGTCCGACTCTTTGTGACCCCATGGACCAGAGCACGCCAGGCACTCCTGTCTTCCACTGCCTCCAGCAGTTTGGTCAGATTCATGCTTGTAACTTCGAGAACACTGTCTAACCATCTCATCCTCTGTCGTCCCCTTCTCCTTGTGCCCTCCATCTTTCCCAACATCAGGGTCTTTTCCAGGGAGTCTTCTCTTCTCATGAGGTGGCCAAAGTATTGGGGCCTCAGCTTCACTATCTGTCCTTCCAGTGAGTTTGCACAAAGTAGTAATACTTTTTCAAGAAAACATAAAGTCATCAAATATTGGGCTAAAGGGACGTTTCCTGCTACTGCAGTTCATACTAGAGTCTCTCTTGGTCTATGGACAGGAAGGCCCCTGCACTAGGACAGAAGATAACATTCCAGAGTTATGGCCTGCATGCTTGGCGATAACCCAGGCAGTGGTGGTTTGTGGTTTGCTTTCGAATTCCAAAGGTCACTGCTAAGTGCTACTGAATGGTGGAGGAGATCCAACACTGTCATTGTAGGGCTTTACAAAATTGAAGCAGGAGCCCAGTGGATGAACATGTAGGTGCATGGCTGTTGAGTGGATAGCAGCATCCTGAGGCTGCCACTGATGCTGGACAACTTTATCCACTTGGAAGCCATGAACCTGCATGTGCTATAAGAACTCTGGTGCTACAGAACTATCACATCTGCTGCTGCAGCTGACTGTAAGGGACCCTGGGTCCACCCACCTCATGAAATATGTAATGCGGCTGCTTGGGGGCAATCAAAGGCCTTGGACCCATTCAGCTTCTTCTATTGAATTTTAAAGGATTACTCTGTTTCCTGTGACGAAAGTACATTTTTGTCATTCCTGATTAATCCCCCAGCTAATGTTTAGAAAGGTGACTTTTTGGCACTGATCAGATTTGACAAAAGTAGTTTCAAGCTAAGTAATGTCTAACTATTTATAAGATTCGTCATGCTTCTTTTTTTAGAAATGGCGTTTAGATTAGCTATAGGGCTAATTTATTGTCTTGCAACTCCATTCTGGGACTTGCATGCAGTATTTGAATCACATAAAAGAAAACCATATGCATATCAGGTTTCCAATAACTGATCTCATCCAGGAATGGATGCCAAATTATCTAATTCTGGCTGTAAGGGCTGAGGTTAACTCCTTACACTCACAGTTCTTGCCATTCAAAGTGGTTTGCTGCCGATTTGGTATGTATTTTTGCTCCATGGCTAACACACTTTCTCACTCTATTTGGATCAGCATAATCTCTGATGGAGTACTTTACCATCAGACCTTATGAAACTTGATTTTTCAAGCTGCTCCAAATACCACGACTGACACTGTAAAAGGAAATAGCAAAGATCCTTATAAGCTGTTCATCAGACCTCAAATCTTCTGATAATAAAATCCTTATAGGAGCCCAAGTGCATTCACCTTAAGGTTCAGCTGTGTTGACTTCAATCAAAATTACTCATAACGTGCATGAGAAAAATCGGCTACAAAAATATCCACTGATCTTGCAGGAAAGAATGAGCAATATGCTTGTTTTGTACACTTATACATAATAGATTTCCAGAACTGGAAGATACCTCTTGAATCAACTAGACTAATATCCTAAAAGCACCATAGCCTCCTAGACCAGTTCATTTGTTATGTTACCTGAAGATGGTCAGGCTTGTCCACAGATACAAAAATGTGTTGAGTGATCAAATTCTATGTAGTGTTAATAGTTCATATCTCCATTGCGTTCTACCTTGCAGAGATGACGGTCTTAAGAGTACAAGTAATGAACACCAGCAGGTTGGGCAAGAATATCACATGAAATATTAGAAGCGGATCACACAACACATTTGTGTCTCTGTGCATGTAGCCAGGGAAACTTTCACACAGGCAACATAACAAGGGAAACGAAAAATCACAGATAAAGCTAGCAGCAATTTACATGATTTCAGGTACTTGAAAAAAGTGTTACCACCATCTTGGAAACTGTCTTCAGCTTCAATCATGAACAACCAATTCACCTACTGTGTTGTCCGTGTGAATGTATATGAAGAAGCAGTCAAAACCATTTGCATGAAAAGGAAAATGGCCTCTGTGAATCAGCCTTAGACAATGTGGGATAAAAAAATAATAAATAAAAACATTTAACAGGAATAGCATAAAAGTATTTATCCTATTTCTTTTTCCAGTCTTCTCCAGTGTTTTATCCCTGAGCAAATACCTGGGCTACAAGCTAGCTTCATTACTTGAAGAATTTTTAAAGCTATGGTTCTCCAAGACTACTGCTAACGTACTGCAGACCTCCGCTAAACAATCCATATTAGGCACGTCACTCTAAACGGGCAGCAGCAATTAACAGTTTCTCTATTTGTTTATATAATAGGGCCAATGCCTTTTGAAGCACTTCAGAGCACTTAACTAAAGCAAACAAGCACTTGAACTTTGAATATCTAACAAGAGGAGCTATTGATAAGTATGACTTTACTTGGCAAATCTTAGTCGCTGACAACTTTAATTCAATGGTCTTGGGGACAATTCGGACATCACTGCCTGTGGTATTACATACTTCTCAGATGACTTTAACACATCAGTTTGAAATCATTTGCCACAGCTACTTCAGAAAAGAGTGATTTGGAGGAAAGATGGTGCAATAGGGAGGGTGTGTGTAACCTTTTCCTCACCTACTAGCTTTCCACCACAACACTTTACCCAAACTAGTTTTCCCCATGATGGTGTGGGTTTCCAGACATACATTTGCAAAGGCGAATACACATCTGGAATCTTCCTTTGCAGCTGGAGTGTGGAAAGAATTGCAATGAGAAAAACACAAATGGGAAAGCCTTCTATCTACATACCAAAACTGTACTCTCCCAAAGATGCTTTTCATTTTAAAAACTATGGGGGTTTTTGTAGCACATTACATCCCCCTGTAAAACGTACAGTAGTTCAGCCCTTAGAGCCAACTACACATTCAGCAAGATTATGTGGTGCAGGTCATAGATTCTACTACTTCAAATTGCAGCAGTGATCTTGTTTTTGAATACTCCCCTATTTAACATGATCCCTCCTTGGAGAAACTGGTCCATCAGGGAGAAATGTTCCGACCTAGACTTCTGTTTTTTGCAGAAGGAAATATTTATAGGGGGAGCATGCAGAATCATGATCTGCGGCTGCAGTCTAATGTGGCATTAACCCAGAACCCAAGGACCACATGACTTTACATATAGATAACCCTATAACAAAAATCCAAGGCAAGTTCTCTAATTTCTCTGCTATTTAATAATGAATCTATGTAATACTCCACTCTCTCACACAACTGTTGATGTTTCAAACTATTTTACATAGAGAAGAAATTGGGATGACAGTGATGACAGTGAGGAAATAAAAATGAAGTCCTGCATTCTGAAAACTCCCAGTTCTTTACTTGCTTTCTATAAGAACTATGGATAATCAAAGTTGTGTCCCATTTATGGAGCCACATTTAAGTGGAAATCAACAAAGGCATCTTGTCCTCCTGAGTCTTGTCAGTTGTCAAGCACATGTTCAGAGCATGAACCACACTCCTGTTGAATTTGCTATGAAGGTTGCAGATCTCATAGATAACAATATGAATGCATTGAACTACTGAAAAAGATGTGTAGATTCTCACAATGATCAACTGCAAAACACCACTTCACCATCATGGTGATGGGTCCTATTTTTGAATATAAAAAACTTGACAAGACAACCCAGATGGCTGCATAATTTCATTAATGTTGCAGACTCATTAATACCATATTTTTACCAGTGTATCATTCTACCGATCTGCATGACAATGGCTAATATAAGCATGTTCCTAGTCATGCAAATTAAATGCAATTCTCTCAGAAGCACTTTCCCTGCTTACTCCACCATCATCATTAATCTAATAATTCTGTCATGCAAATTTCTGACTGACCTTATGGAGGATCCTGCTGGTAGAAATTGGAAATACAATTTTTGTCAATTCCCTCAACAGCTCTTTTTTCTCTCTCATACTGGTCTAGGGGATATCAGAATGGTTTTTGGGGGGAGGAAAATCCAGTGAAGGTCTCCTTCCCGCTTCTTCTGGCAGGATCACTATGTAAGTGATCCAAACTACAGGATCCAAACTTATGTTTCCAGAAAAGTGGTTGCTTTTTTTAATGTCATGCTCCAACTCCATGTTTCTAAAATTAGAAATGGCATGACTATCCAATAGTTTAATTCACCATATCTATGGCAATATATTGTTATTTACCATGCCTTTAAGGTATTTTCAGTTTAAGGAAATATCTGCACATCTAATGTGCAGCCTGATCCTATCCATGATCAGCTGAAAGTCCCATTTACTTCAACCAAGCATGTACAGGATTGCAATCTAACAGTCTTGCTGAGTTTCAATTCAACATTTATTTTTAGATGCTGTGGTACAGAGTGGGTCCCATTGCCATGTGATAAAATGTGCTAAGTACTTATTGTGCAAGAAATGGCTTTTTAAATTCTCTGAAATACTATTAGTTATAATTGGGTTTAATGCATAAAATGGCTGAGTAATTTAAATGTTTGAAAAAGAAAACAGTCTTTCCTAGAGTTTATGAAGTGGTAAGCTATTTCTCATAACGATTAACTGTGAATCATCATTTCAAACATGAGCATCTAGGAGCATATGCTCTATGCAACTGTTGCTGTGAGAGAGCTCATATTAACCAAATTAATGGGTTTAATTTTCATCACAGCCTGCATTTTTACACCAGCAAAAGTCCATTGACCTCTCAGCATAAATTCCTGGGTTTTGCTGGTAAAATAGATCTGTATTTTGGCCACCCTTGAATATATTTTTGAATTGCAAAATAAAATTAAACAGACTGTTATATGGGATGATCCAGTGCTCACCACAACCTTCCTTTAAAAAAAGAACAACCTTACTTAAACTGCCATGTTGAGCTAAAAGCTTAGCTATGAAAACAAAGTTGTAGTGGGAGAAGGCAGACAGGTTGGCCATATTAGACAGTCTGATTATATTGAGTTCAAAGGATGAATGGAAAGAACTGCTGCAGGCAGAATAACTTTCTATACTTGCCCCAACACCATCATGCAGCAATCAGAAAAGCTTACTTTTTCTAATATATGTTAAATGGAAAATGATTCCTAATAAGATGAAAAACTAACTGGGTGCAGTTTCAGTTACATCAGAGAAACCACCTTGAAAGAGGAGGTGATCTCTGGCAACTTAAGTATACAAAACAAGTGACCAAAAAGTTTACTGATTTTGAGCAAATAATTCACTATAATTACTATCAGTGAAAGTTTGGTCATACAGGCTTACAGAATTTTCATGGCTAACATTTGACAGACATTACTTGGAACATGTTTTGAATTATGGTGCTGGAGGAGACTCTTGAGAGTCCCATGGACTGCAAGAAGATCAAACCGATCCATTCTTAAGCAAATCAGCCCTGAGTGCTCACTGGAAGGACAGATCCTGAAGCTGAGGCTCTAATACTTTGGCCACCTCATGAGAAGAGAAGACTCCCTGAAAATGACCCTGATGTTGGGAAAGATGGAGGGCACAATGAGAAGGGGACAACAGAGGACGAGATGGTTGGTCAGTGTTCTCGAAGCTATCAGCATGAGTTTGACCAAACTGCGGGAGGCAGTGGAAGACAGGAGTGCCTGGCGTGCTCTGGTCCGTGGGGTCACAAAGAGTCAGAAACGACTAAACAACAACTTGGAGCATGGCACCCTAATTTAGGGGTGGAAGAAACAAAATATCCTGGGATAAAAAAATAGAAAGTAAGTATGGAAGTATTCACTAATTCTAATATATATAAAAAAAAATTAATGTAAATTACTGGCACACTGGTCTTCAACACTTTGAAATATATAGACAAAAATATGACTGACAAATGTTGGCAATATGTCAGAGAAAGAGGAACATATTAGCAGATGTGATGGAAGTTACCTCCAACTTTCCTGGAAGAACTAGGAAATATTATAGGTTGCTTTGCACAAGCAGACTGTATCCTATGTTTACTTCCTGTAACAGACACCAAGGCACTAGAAAGCTTTAGCCTTTACTCTTCCAACAATAGCCATATGTCATCAGACTGGATCAAAATTTGCACAAGTGGATTTCTACTCATGCCTTAATTATTTGCCATGCAGAAGAAAGCAATTCCAGGCTGGCTTGAGAACATACAGTACCAGTATTTTTACAAAGAGACACGAAATGTGTCTCCCTTTTCTTCTGGCCGTTATTCTCCTCTAAGCTGCTTTCCACCTCGCAGAGAAGAGACTTGAGTATCCATATCTTCTCCTGCAAGTGGAAATGTAGTCTCTGGGGGCAATGTTTAGCAGGGAGAAAGACCAGTTGTATGTGAAAGGACTGCGCAGCCATTTTCCCTATCCACCATCATTGTCCCTCTGCTCAAAATTTGCATCTGCTTTTGGTTTTTAAAGAAAGAATGAAAGGAAGATATATGGGTGGACCTAGAATAGCCTCTGAAGCATTATATAACCTAACAGGAAACATTTCCTATTCTCACTGAGAAATGTCAAGATAATTTAAGCCTAGAATCTCAGCCAAAGTTGTAGTCATATACTGATGACGATCAATCAGACACTAACATTATCGTAAGGCCGCATGCCTTGCACTTTTGTTTCATTTGCCTTTCAGTTAAAAGGAAATAATAGAAAGATACTGAAGAAGTGAAAAGCAATTTACTTGGTTTCTTGTAATACAGCAATAATAAATTACTTCTTTGTACTTTAGGTATCATTCTAAGCAATATGCTACCAGGGCTGTCTATTTCTTATAACAAGAGTGGCTAACCTGTGGCCCTCCAGATATTGTTAAACTCCCATCTATCCCAGCCACCATTGCCAATGGTCAGAGAGTTCTGGTACAGCAACAGCTAGAGGACCACAGGTTAATCTCTGCCTAACAGCTTATATATGAAAACCCCTATCATAGTAGTTTACATATTTAGGCAGAAACCACCACTATTTATTTTATGGTTAAGAAGAATTTAGTAATTTTCCAACTCACGGTAACTTAGGAGATCATGTACAGGTCTGAAGGCAGCATCTCTCTTTATATGAGTTTATGAAACTGTCTTATATTTTAGGCCCTTGCTCCATCTACACCAAGTGTGTGCTTCTCCCAATCTCACAGAGTCCCTCATCCAATGTCTATTCAAGAATAGAGGCGGGATTTCTTTTCAGGGCCACATTCCATTATAAGTAATCTCTTAAGGGCCACACGACAACAGAAAACAAGGCTGGAGGCATCAATGCGTGGGCTGAGAGCCCATGGTACGCAGGGCCATCCCCCCCCCCCGTTTCTCTCTGTGACATCCTACCCCCTGCCCCACTCCTTATTCATCCCTGCTTGGTGGCTTACCAGAAAAAGCCAGAGGCGGATGTAGAGGAGCACGGCTGGTTCGGTTGCACTGGGTGCAGAGCCTTGGAGCACTACAACGATTATTTAGAATGGAGCGTGAAAGGCAGAGGACACCAAATTTTGGCATCGCAAAGGACGCTGCTGAAATTGGAGGCCCCAAGGTCCGCCACTGGGAAAAATCACTATTGCTAGAGGTCTGAACCGATGGCTCACAGAGAATTATTCCCACCTCTTCCTTCCTTTATTCTATCCACTTTGCCTTCCCCACTCCCACCCACCCACCCTCCTTCCTTGGTTACCTTCACCCATGTTAAATAGGTCAAGAGTACATATGACTCTTAGTCTGCAAGTTCACCAGTCCTGGTCTATTCATTGCTGCAGGTTTTTCCCCCTATTAAATAACATTTGTAGTTCCTTCTCAGTTAATGTCTCCTGCAGTTAAAGGAGATTCAAATCTTACTTTCGTAAATCTCAAATATCTTCTCAATGATATTATAATCACCATATGTAGATGATGTACACACACACACACACGATCTCCTGGTCCTATGCATTACAGTTTAGTCTGGGAGAGCCACCCCCTCCCTACACACACACACACACACACACACGTGTAGAGGCTCATAATTAGCTTTGATGAATATTGCTGCTGTGCTCGTTTAAAGCTATAGTCTTTCATAAACACATACATTCATTCAAATTAAAGAGCCAGAAAAAAATAGTACTATGATTCAAATGACTGATTTCTGAGCTATGGCAGCTATGACATAGATGACTTTCACCATAAGGTTACAACCATGTAAAATGATGAACACCAGTTAAAACAATTTACAATCAGAAAAAGAGGGTTGGTCCTAAGAAAAAATATTAGTACACTGCCTGTCTCTCATCCCCAAACTTCTCCTGTTCCTCATATTTGTATAAGCTCATGGAATGAAAGGCTATCAATGGCTACCAGTTGTCATCACAGTTCATTTGATTAGATCGTGATGATGATAACACCAAGGTTGTAGGTTCCATCCCTGTATTGCAGGGGGTTGGATAAGATGATCTTTAGGGTCCCTTCCAACTCTACAGTTCTATGATTCTATGATGGATGTATACAACCTTCAGTTTCAGAGGCAGAATGTCTCTGGTTGCCTCTACTTGATCAAAAGCTGTTCCACCAGCAGAATGTCAGCTCTGGATTTCACTCTCTGTTTTAGACTTTTTGCACTCAAAACAAATTATTCTCTTTTAAGAATGCATTTTTTCTCCAGTCATATTCAGTATGCATTGCACTAGAAAGACTGTAAATATTTTGTCAGGGTTTGTTACGGCCACATCACTCATTTCCTCTGGGATGCTCAAGCAAAGAATTGCCAAAGTTTTCAGCGAGCTCAGAAAAGGAAGTCTCAAAATACGAAAGAAATGTGATTAAAAAAGAGAGACTCAACACCACAGAAGGCTTCCCTTTTTTTTTATTACCATGTTTTCACTGTCTAGAAACTTTTAAAGAGCATTACAATGTATTTATCACAAGGTGCTATTAGCACACAGCTCGCTTCAAGTGTTACCAATTCATGGACAGATTAGAGGGCACATTAATAACATAGTTAATATGAAGTGTTTAGAGCCTTTACGTCGGTGACAAATACGACTCAGCCAAATTTCCTGACCATTGAGGCCACGGAGGAACAATTTGGTAGATTTCATCAACAGTTCTAATTATGTTCCTGTCAAGTTGAGAACAAAGCAATCCATAACTGGGGGGCTGCTCAGAGACAGTGGCACATAAGAGTAATTTATGCCCGAGACAGAGGGCCCTTTCTGTAGTTAGTGTGAACAACGCTCGACTAACAAGTGGGTTCAAAACGGAATTTATTAGGGGGAAACAGGAGGCTTCTAGTTCTGTCTGTCTTTTCGCAGGCAGGCTTAGGAAGCATTATGAGGCAAGGACTTCTAGTTAAGTCTTGTTTATGACAGTGTGTGATGACAGTGTGTGACCCTGTACCTTCGACAATGGTGGAAGCAGGATTTTAGCTGCAAAGCTTCACTTGGACTCTATTTTGATGATTCATGCCGTCAGAATCTCCACCAAAGGCAATTTGCAATGACAAATTTGCAGATATTCGTAAATATGGTACAGATACGGAGGTTCATTTATACACAGACACATAATTTTGTATGTGTTTGTGCGTGTCACCCACACATAAGTCTTTGAAGGCAACGTTACACTGTGTGGGAATTTCAGCAGAAGCAGCACAGAAGCAGAATACTGTAAAATACACTTTTATAGCAGGCTATAAATAACATACCAATGAAATACACAAAGGGATGATTAGCAACTGTAAACTAAAATGCTATGATAAATTTTGCACATTTCATAAGACAGCTGAACTAAGGAGGGGGAGGGGGAGAAAAAGAAAGGGGGCCCCTCTTGTGTAATTTTGAATCATTTTCCACTGTGATCTATATTGGGCTGCAGTTTGTGTTCTTTCAAACAGGGTAATTTTATAAATGACATTCTTATTAGATTTTGTAAAAAAGGCAAAGATGCTTCCCTGGTGTGAGGAAAAGAGTTCTGATTGGAAACATATCATCAAGGTTGGGATTATTTTGTTACTAATACATTGTGGATTAGCATAAAATAATACTCAGTAAATTAAATTCAGAATAAAACTGAAAATTAAAGAAATGGAAATATTAAGTGAATTAGCTAAAATACACTCAGAATTCAAACACATTACAATTGTTTAATAATAGGCATTGGTTGCTGATTAGTGAGGTGTGGGTTTTATCAACATCATCATGATTTTTCCGTGCTTATTTCAGAAAGAGTGAGAGAGAAATGCTCCTGGCTAGTAATCTTGCCACCCAGTGGGATCCACTTTCATAAGTGACTAACAGCCTGATACAGCTAAGGAGATCCATGGACATATCAGAGTGGGTCAGAAACTGCAGGTATTAATTGGATATGGATCCAAATTAGCTGCGGAGTGCAATTCTGAGCATGGATGCTGCCTATCCAACCTTTATTGTGTTAAAACAGGGCTCGGCAACCTAAGGCCCATGGGGGTCGTTTAACTGGCCCATGGACCCCTGCCGCCCGCTTGGTCGGCTCCCATGTGCCACTTTAAACCGGCGCAGAGCAGAGTGGGGACCACCTTCCGCGATGCTGGCCGGGTTCCTATTGGCTTCAGGAAGCTCCTGCAGCCAACGGGAAGCTGCACACACCTCCTTCATACCGGAAGGAGCACCGGAAATAGCGTTTGCGCATGCGTGTGTGCACGCTCACACACTCCGGCCCACCGCGGCATCTGCAGGACCATGAACCAGCCCAAGCCACAAAAACTTTGCCAACCCCTGTGTTAAAAGGTAGCCACAGTCAGATGCCTTTCCCTATCCACATAAGTAACTTTTTGATTGTGGCAAAAGACATATTGTTGCCACTATTATGAATATGGGTCAGCCTCCTGTAACCTATATACTCCTCTACTGCCAAGTGTTCTTTGCAGACATACAAAGCCCAAGCTGATTAAGGGATGGTTAGTGCTTTTAATGGTATCTGAGATGAAGTGCAGATGATGGAATACTAGTGTAACATATTCCTGAGAATCCAACACAGAGAAGCTGCCACTTAGTTGGCGAGTGGCTCACGTTTTGTGCTACATCCTATGTTGTTAGATTGACTGATATTTGGTTCTGCACCACTTGCACATTCTAACATAGTCCTAAGTAAGGAGCCATGTTAGTCACACTTTAAGTGTGCTAGAATAGTGGTCTAGTCTCAAGGTCGTGAAAACACAGATGGCAATAACCATATCTGAATCTCAAAGAAAAGTTCACAATCTTGTCACTCAATGAGAAATGAAGACAAACATTCAACTTTGTTTTCCAGATGTAAAGTCAGGAACACACCAAGACTGTGACCTTGTTTGATTGGGTTGGACACCATACACAGCTGTTCATGCTTCCACACAAACCGTGAAGCTTGCAGACCATTATTAAGGCAGTCTTGTACATTTTAACTCTCCATCAGTTCACCTGCATCAAGTACCATAGTTACACATGGACCAAACAGCAAAACCACACAATCCAGACCAGGGATGTTCACCTGTGACCTTCCTCTTGTTGCTGGACTACAACTCCCAGTATCCTTTACTATTAATCATGATGGTGGAGGCTGATAAGAGTTGGAATAAAACAGGTTAACCACTGGAGGGACACAGGTTAGCACCTTTGATCTAGAGCCTTCACCATTTGAAATGATCCTGAACCTCACAACTTGCCTACAAATCGAAAAGAAATTGTGACATATTGGTCCCACAATTTCTTCCAGAGGTTACACACATTTTCTTATATCTCTGTCTCATGCTCCAGTCAAATATAATCTAATACAGTGGTACCTCGGGTTATGAACTTAATTCATTCCAGAGGTCCGTTCTTAACCTGAGGTACCACTTTAGCTAATGGGGCCTCCCACTGCCACTGTGCCACCGCTGCACAATTTCTGTTCTCATCCTGAAGCAAAGTTCTTAACCCAAGGTACTATATCTGGGTTAGCGGAGTCTGTAACCTGAAGCGTCTGTGACCCGAGGTACCACTGTATCTACTCACACTTGTTTTTAGCAACAAAGTGCCAGTTCTAATAAGAAGAAATAACATTTGGTACAGTTCTTTTTGAACTGTGCAACTTCTGTTGCTGGATTGCCAGTTAAAACTCTCCTGAACAGAGTTATATCAGGGAGAAGGGTTTTAGCAAATCCTGCTCCTGGACACAGTAACTTTGAATGTTCAAGGAGGTTTTTTGAAAACATAGGACAGGGGCAAGTGGTCAAATTTTCCATAAGCACTGTGAAAGCAGGACTGCACCATATTTCTGCTTGTTTGAAATGTCTCCTCATGTAGTAAAGACATGATGATCCCATTAAGCGTCTCACATCTGTGATTGAGCACTGGAAAACTAATTTGGTACTTCATTTGTATGTAGAGCATAAACCGGATACATTTGCAGATTGACTCACCCTATGTTTTATCAAAACAAATCAAACTCTGCTGGAAAGCACAGTCACAGAGATTAAGTTACTACTCTGAAAAGCATCAGGAATTCACTCCTGCCACTATGCCAATTTCCCTAGATTTTCCTTTACTATTATAAAACATATTGATATGGATCCAATAAGAAACTTACATAAAATATAGATCCCATGAATTGAACTGTTGCTTAGTTTGTGAAGAATATTTCAGTATGAGGGTGCTACAACACAATCCTATGCATGTTTACTTAGAATTAAGCCCTAGTGAACAAGTACCTTAATTCTTGGTAAGTATGCCATCAATAATGTTATAGTATTAAAGTTAAAAATGACAAATTGAAGAAGATTCATGGACACAAGGAAAGGTTCTCATTCAATTATATTTCTAGATACATTTCAATAATATGGGCTTTTATGCAATGCAGCAAGAGTCTGTCAGTGCAAGGATCCCATTTGCGCAATGGGACACCCCCCCCTCCTCCGCCAGTGAATCCCCTAAATCTGTTCTGGGGTTTTCCCAAGCCCCCAGAGCAGATTTGAGAAGGATGCAGAGCATGTGAGGGAAAGGAAAGGTGGAGAAGTTCCACTGTGCAACCAGGAATCCTTGTGCTGACAGGACACTTATTTACTGCTGTGTTGAACGCAACCCCTATATCCTTATCCATCCAACTTCATGTAGTTTCTGACATGCCTGCAGGCATCTAGTGCTTATTGCAAAACTCTCCAGTGTGAATTAAAGCAAATGTACCAGAAATTCTTCTAGTTCTCCTTCTAACTAGTGCCAAAATTTTGAAAGACAACTTGTTTTAGCTAATAAAAGCCAGTGAACTAAACCATACAGTCTGCCAAATACATAGGTCCTATAACTTAGCAGTTCTTTTTGTTTAAATATTATTTGCTACAACTAGAGAACATTGGCTTCCTTTGGAAATGTCACAAATGGTGATAGGCTATAGAAATATTAGCACAAATGGCCATAGGCTATAGACAGTGGCTTATTACTAGTTAAGAATAATTGCTGAGCAAGTTTCAATATGGTGGGAACAAAAAGCAAGAATGAAATTAATGTTGTATCTTCACTAGTGGGTTAAAAACTAAAAGCTGTAACTCACTGAGTTTAACTGCAGACTGCATCTCTTTCATGGATTTTTCCTCCCTCTCTGTTTTTGCTTTCTGAAATCAGAGGAAGGACCCAGCCTAGCAAGTCTGTAATCACTCAGCGGGAACCTGGTAGAAGGACAATACAGCCAACAGCTAGGCATTAGGAAAAAGAAGGAAATATCTCCCTCCTTCCCTCTTATGTTGCTTAAAGGGGCCTGGTGTGAATGAATCTTCCTGGCAGTGACCAACAATTTCTTACCCATTCTGAGCAATCATCAATTTCAGCATCAAGTGGTTCAGTGGATCTACAACTGGTAGCGGCAGCAGAGTAAACCCAGCATGGAAACATTTTGGCTAATTTAAAGTCTTTGTGCTGCCGAATCAAACATGACAAGACAACAGCAAAGGAGAGAGGCTATTATCCCAAAATGAGAGCCAGCGGATGGCTGGGATTAGTCTGAGTGCCTGAGACAAAGGCAATGGAAGAAGGAGGGACAACTGAGAAGGATGATCCCAGATAAAAAACATATACCAACACACAGCAACCATTTGAAAACAGTGCACATGTGATAATACAAAATGCAGATTGAAAAAAGTTGCACAGACAATTGAACAACATACATTTAAAAGGTATACAGTATAACTGGTTAACCACATACAAAATTGCATTAGGCATGCCTTTGGCATAAAAAGAGGCAATACCAGAGCTGTTGCATTCTGCCTGAATTCATGCCCTGTTGTCTGATATCTGCCATCCTTCCTCAATGTGGGGTCCTCCAAATGTTGCAGCACCCATCTACAGCTATTGATTGACCATCCTAAGGTTGTGGGGTTTGTGGGGGTGTTGAAATGCTGTGAATTAAATGCACAGCAATTTTCAGCAATTGTTCTTTGGTTTTTATAAAATGTATAGATGCTGTATCTGTTTTATATTTTGGTTTGCTACACTTTGGGACATTTCTGATGTAAGGAGACTAATAAATGACAGTATAATATCATAGTGACCGTTGATCATGCTGGCTAGGGCTGATGAGAGTTTAATCTGAAATATCTGGTCCAAAATAGCCATCAGATTGGGAAGGGAAGCACTATGTTAGGACAGAATAGCCTTAAACCGGGGTGGGTGAGGAATAGTGGGGCTGCTCCAGTAAGCCCACAGAGCTATCAAACAACCACACCTCAAAGAACTGGTGGGGGAGGCGGGAGGAGAAAGGCAGAAGAAATTAAATTTTGGACAGCATTTGAGAAAGCACAGTCAGAATGAAGATGTGCCTGAGCCATGAACCCTAGTGGCATCTTCCAGCACATAGAATGATGACCTGGGATGACTGGAGAGCAAGTGAATTGTCCTTAGCAAGATTAACAATTTAAAACTGCAGAAATTAATTTTGTTTAATAGCTGTGGGTGCACATGTTCCTTACAAAGGTGGTAACAAGGTCAGCAAAGCCTCTGTAGCCATTTAAAATGCAGCTTTTTAATAGGGTCAGTAGATTTAGGATGGCTAAAATGTTAAAAGGACTTTAGAAAGCATGGAAACACCAAGGGGGTCAAGCTTGTCCTTTATTTCATATCTTGGGTTAACCTGTTTATACTTATTTCATGACATGCAGGCTCTGACAAAATAACCCCCTTTTAAGGGGCTAGTCTTATGATGGTAGGGTGATGTGAAACTAAGTGAAGGTGAAAGGGTACTAGTGAAAGAAGTAAAAATAAATGAAACACATTACCAATCCTTAACTCAGCTATACTCTTCACAGAAACTTATGAAAGAAATAGGCTGAGAGAAAGTGCTAACAAGACACTCCTCATATCCTTTTCATCATTTAGAAGTAGTTCATTCATGACCCTCATCCGCCTACATGAAAAAGAGCACTGAGCTATACAAACCACTTAGGTATTGCAAAATTGGTCAGCTCAGCTACACACAGAGGTGACCAACTATGCAGATGAGATTCTTTTTTTTTTGAGCATAGTAATTGGCATAAGGCTAAAATGAAATTCTTCAAAATTTCAAAATGCCATAACATCATATTTTTAAAGTTTGCAATTTGGATCCTGATGTCAAAACTTAACCTCAGACGCTGACAATTCCATTGGTTTGATTGTTAAATGAATGGAACTGCTACTGAAAAATCTTCAGTTGTCAGATATTTGCAGAACACTCACATATCCAAACTAAAACAAAGCAGGTTAAAATGAGCCCCAAATCATTACCAGCCATTATGGAGATAACCTAGTACAACACACCAGATAAAATAAGTAGGTCTTAATTGCTTTCCTGAAAGAATACAGTATGGGCCAGGTCTCTTATGTCAGAAAATTCCATTTTAAAAAGGTGCTGTCACAGATAATTACTGCTTCTGGACTGTACCTTCCAAGCAAGGGAGGGCAGAGAAAGGAGGAGGATTCTATCAGCCAATCTCAAAAGGTAAGAGTTTTCATAAGGGACAAGACACCTTAGTACTTCAAGTAGCCCTAACATGCAGAGCCTTTTAGGTTATTACCTGCACCTTGAACCATGACCAGAAGTACACTGGCAACTGACGCAGACTGGCAAGTACACCTTTAATATTATTTATTTAAACAATTTACATCCCTACCCCCACACTCCACAAAGGAGCTGTTCAAATCAACTTAGAAATATAAAGGCAAACATAAAATAAATCAGTAATTCAACCACCGAACACAAATTACCAAACTATAAACAGCACATGCTCATCTGCACCGAACTCTCAAAAGTGGTGTGCTGTGACAAGTCCCAGTCTTCCAGGACAGCCACACATAAATGGTATTATAGTAATCTATTCAGTATTGACTACAGTATCAAAATATATTGATCACACACTAAAATTATAAAATATTAGCTGTTATGTGCCATTATTAATTTTCAAATTCAGGAGCCTTTTCCTGACAAGGAGGCAACCTGCTGGTCATTAGAAGGATTAAATTAATTCAGCTGCAAGCTTGCCTTTTGACACTTACCAGAACTGACATACCAACCATTTTTCTCTACCTGTCCCACTTGGAGAGAGACAGAACAAAGGAAAATGAGACTTACAGAAAAATTTAAGACACCACTGCAAGGAATATTATTTCAACTGCCACTGAATACTGCTCTAAATGATACATGCTATTGTATACCATATTGCTTCCTCCTTTTTCTACTACTTGTAAGTCGGTTTCATATCCTCATGCAGCAGTTCAAGGAAACCTCAGTTCACAGTTCAGCAAGGCCCTACTTAAAAGGTAAGCCTGATGCAGGTCCTTAGGGCATCTCATCCATCCTGTGCTTGGATGGCACTCATCACCAAGGGACCCCATTAAGAAGGAAGGGCAAACTGAAATCCTAACCCAAAGCACTCTGAAACACAGCACCAGTACACTGGCAAATGCACGATGGATGAGATTCCATTTGTCTTCAAAAGACTGGGAACCAATATATCTGCCTCACTATGAACTCAACTATTTCCCAACCTTGTAGTGTTCTTAAAGTAAAACACACAAGTCAAGCCCATCCACCTGGGGATGTGACAGAAGACCAGTGTCATTCAAGACTCCAATTAAACAGATTGTCTAACTCTCTCTGTATTTGTCTAACACTGCAAGAGATCCATTGTTGTTCTTAAGACAGTTTACTCTGCCAAGGAACAGAAACAGACAGGGGACTTGCACTTCAAGGGTCTATTGCTGGTGTTGTTGTCAAATAAGTGTATGTTTGTGTGCTGAAAGAGGGGAAATAATGGATAGAAGTTCTTCTTGGGTCAATCGAAATATTTATCCTCTTCAATAACTTAACATTTATTGGTGCATAGTTTGGTGGTCAGAACTATTTAACCAATTTCTTGACTAACTTATGGCCAAAGCCTTCTATATTTTTTCAGAGACTGGACAAAGTCAGTCCACACCACATTACATTAAGTCAGAATTAAGCTTAATGAGGTTCATATAAAGTGAAAGCAAAGGACTGAAATATTCCCTGAGTACCACTCATTGCCAGAAAATGAGTCTTTCTTTCTTTCTTTCTTTCTTTCTTTCTTTCTTTCTTTCTTTCTTTCTTATTTATTTATTTCTGATATTCATAACCTGTCTTTTACTCAGGGGCTCCAGAGCACAAAATACAAAAAAATTTAAAAAAAATCTTTAAAAATGTAACATTATTTAGAACAACCAACCAAACATATTAATTAATTAATTAATTCACAGTCAGTGCTGCCAATGACATTCAATTAGTAGCAGGATGCAACACAACCATAGTCTAGAATGTACTTCACCTATAGCCCAAAATGTGGACACAGAGGTATATTTTCAGCTGTCTGTGAAATGAAAATAAGGTTAAAGGACTACACACACTTCAAGCAGAGTGACAGAGTACAGGAAACCTTGGAGAACAGACAGGATAAAGATGTAATAGCAATACAGGCTATTGGAGTCTCTCTCAGTTTCCTTTCTTCTCCTGAATCAATCCCTTTATACGCGTGCTCACAGTATGCATGGGCTGTGAGGGGAATCGAGATGAAGATGCAAATTTTTGATACATTTATAATTCATAGGACATTTATGTATTGAATATCATTAGAAAAGACACTGGTGTTCTTAAACATCATTATGGATTAACTACATTAACTATTGCAGAGATACAGCAAGAGAGGGCTATTACTCTTCAGTGCTTAGAATCTGTCCTAAATAGTTTTCTCAACCAAATAATTGTTGTAACCATTACACATTATATTATCTCCATTTCCAAAAGAGGGCACAATCCAGCAAAAATCAATAATTAGGAGCCACTATATGCATTGGCTTTCATAGGGTCTTAAATGAACCACAACTCTCTTACTTTCAATGCAACATGTAGCACAAACCAAAACATACTAAGATGTAAGCCCCATTATTTTCCATGGGGCTTGCTCTCAGAACAGCTTACATAAGCTTGACGTCTTGCTTATGCCTGTTGGTTTCTGGGCACAATGCAGGGTAAAAATAAAGTTCGATTAAAGGGTGCCACCACCATCCCTCGAAAATCAAGTAACAGAGCAAGAATGAACAGTTCATCTTCTCAGTTCTAATACACTGTGTCTGGATCAAATAACCATGTTAGCTTTCACAATAGCTTGCTCAGAAATATGGAGCCCACAGTGAAAGCAGAACAAGGAACAAGGACAAATTGAATTTAAACTATCACATTTATTTCCATCAGACAAAGATATAAACTATTCAGGAATTAAGTCTGTAACAGCAAAAGTAACTCCATTATAATTACTGCACATTTGAAGCCCTGTCTCCCCTCACACACCCCAAGAGTGCAGAGATTTTCAGAACTTGATTTTATTAGAGGAAGACTATGTATTTTCAGCAGTGTTTTACAAAATATTCCATCAGCAGAAGTGTAAGGCAGGTCGGAGACAGACTAACTTTTCCAAGGTATTAAATTAAAAGATGTTGAATTAAGTTAAATGCCCCACATTGAATTGACATTTCCCTTTTTTTAATGCAAGCTAAGATTGATGAAAAATACCACTTATCTACATTAAGGGTCAAAATATCCAGCAAAAGAAGTCTCTGGTTCATCGCGTCAGAGCAAAGTCAGTCTTACATAATCCGAGGACCGAGACGCGGATCACATTCTGATGATCCAATTAATGGTGGGATACTTTGCAATCAGCCAGGAAGCAAGGCCCCTAACAGATTGTGGGGCTGTAACATCAATTTCTTAAGTGCATTTAAAGGATTACAAATGTTAGTCCTGGCTTGAGATTGAAACACCTATTGAGGTGCTCTGAACCACATTACAGTAATTGGGTACCTGAATTAATGCCATTTCTACTGATGGTGAACAGAATACATTGGAAATAAGGGTCCCTTTGGCTATATTTCTCTTTTGTCCCGTCCCCCCCATCTGCCCCCCTTCCTTCCAAATGAAGCCTGGCAAAGTATATCCTTTTTATCTGTGTAGCTTTAACTACAGAACATGAATGCTATCCTAATTTTGTCATTCACATTGTTTGAGTGTATTCTATATACTCACTTATTATCAAACTTTACAGCTATTAATATTTCTTGAAGCCACACAAAAGAAGGAGAGTGAGAAAGACCACCAGAGAGCAGAGGAGAAACCCTTTTTCCATTTTCTTCTTTACCTATGCCTCTTTATGTGTGCGTTAGATACTCTTTGCAGTAAGTAGAGAACAAGAACTGGAGTAGCCTCAATTAGTGTCCTACTGAAGTGCCAAAGTCTTAATTATATCAAAACATAATTCTAACTCTCTCTCTCTCTCTCCCTGTCTCTCTCTGTGTGTGTTTCAGCCTAGACATAGGAGAACGAAAATGCTGATATGGACTCCAGGATGAAAGAGGGACAGTAGAGCAGGAAATGGGCAGGGCAGCCTGAAAAGGAGGGGAGTAGACTTCTTACAGGGTACATTTGGTGGGAAAAGACCTAGAAGGGCAGCTACATGATTCTAAGATATTCCCAACCAGGTGCCTAGTTCAGCATCAGCAGAGGGCCACAATGTAGGAGGCAAGTCAGTGAGACCCCTGACTAAAAATACTAATGAAACTAATAATAATTGTGAAAAGTCTTGCGCTATCCTAAAATGCTGGCTGCACTAATAGGCCCCAGGAGGAACAAAAAGGGACAGGGAGAAAGCTATAACTACACGACACAGCAGCAAGGACAAAAGGTGCAGCACCAGGTCAGCGCCAGAGTGTACTATATATCATATTCTCTTATCATATTAAATTGTTTCCCAATGATACATTAATGGCTTCTAAATAGGGACCTTGTAGGAAGCAGAGCTTCATGGTATAGGACAAAGCCTGACAGATATTACAAATCTATGTTCCCATTTCCTAGTAGTTTTTGACTCATTAGACTGCTCTGATTGAAATGATTTACATACAGATAATTAACATAAAAACCCCAAGGACTACTTAGCTGTTTAGCAGTATATGCATTATATACAACCATTTCCATATATCTAGTTTTAAATCCATTAACAAAAATTAATTTCTTCTCAGTGCATTACACTGCACAGCATGTTGCAATTGTATGCTTGCTAAATTACACCTTTTCATCACTTCTCAAATGATCTTACAAACAGTTAAACTTTGTTGTTCTGAAAATGGGAACCACTAGTTTTTGGCAATGGATATGTATTAGGCTCAATCCTAAGTATGTGCATTATAAGCCTGTGGATAAACTCCACTCCTCCTTATAGTGAACTTAGATGGCAAGTGCCAACAGAATATAGCCAAAATCGGGCCACTGAGAAACAAGAGGGAGGTACAGTATTGTCATTTTCAGTTAGCCCAAAGGTTAAGTAAGTATACATATAAAAAATAAAAATCCAAAAATTAAAGTTTTTGAGGGCAGTCTCTCTGAGTATGCTCAGGAGCCATAAAATGTTGAGAAACAGTTGTAAAGAGAAAATCTGAATGGGAAGGGGAGGGACTGGAATGCCCTGCTTGGAGGAGAAAGATAGCTGGAACCCTGAACAGGATCGTTCTATTGAAGATGGAGGATACACTGCAACATTTTGTTGCAGGTCCAATTTGTAACTTTAAAATAGACAAACACACACACACACAAATCAACCCCACTGAAAAAAGGCATACAGTGGTACCTCGGGTTAAGAACTTAATTCGTTCCAGAGGTCCATTCTTAACCTGAAACTGTTCTTAACCTGAGGTACCACTTTAGCTAATGGGGCCTCCTGCTGCCGCTGCACCACCATCGTGCGATTTCTGTTCTCATCCTGAAGCAAAGTTCTTAACCCCAGGTACTATTTCTGGGTTAGCGGAGTCTGTAATCTGAAACGTCTGTAACCAGAAGCGTCTGTAACCCGAGGTACCACTATATATACCAGTGATTCCAATATTGAATCTAGCACTCTCCTCATGGCTTTTGCTGGCTGCATTTATTAAAAGCACTGCATGTAAATTTGTTCAATTAAGAGCTAATTCACCACCTTTTTCTAAAGCACAATTACTCTTTTTAAGTTGCAATTACCTCGGGATGAGGAAGGATATGGTTTCAAGACATCTTCATGTTATGCAGGCATAACAAATAGCCTCTTGTAGCCACAGTTAAGAAGTTGTGAGGGTGGCACAAGCTGTGCTCCCTAGCCCATCTCCCCACCCCCCACCCCCACGGAGTAAATTATCTGCACCCATCTTAATTGCACTTAAGGATTATGTCAAGACCTATGTCAACCACAACTGAGATTAACTAGAGCCCTCTTTAAGAGTTCAGGAACTGGGGAAAGCAACACATGGGAGGGGCGCTAGGAAAAAACCCATTTACTCAACTGCCCCATTCCCTCTTCACAAGTTGGTGGGCAACTGTCTGAAGCAGGGAGCCTGCTTCTATTCTTGTAAGAGCTTTGCACTATGAAAAATGCACCACACAGAAGCCTTTATAAACACTGTGCAGGAAGCTTCCTTGCCTCAGAGTGACACTCTAATTCACAGAGGGCAATTGTGGGTCCCCTGGTAAGTTGCTTTTCCCAGTTCCTGAATGCCCAAATAAGGCTAATATTCCAGGCAGGGGATGTTCCCATCACCACCTGGAGATGCTGGGGATTGAGTCTCGGACTGTTATGTACTGAGTTGAATAGGATCCAAAATTCAGCAGTCTGATTGGTCCTAGAACAGCAGGATCCAAAATGCAGCAGTCTGATTGGTCCGAGAACAATGGGATTCAGAATACAGCGGTCTGATTGGTCCTAGAACAATGCAGCAGTATGATTGGTCCGCAGGAACCACCCAATCCAGCTCCAGGTGGAAGTGAATCCACAACCTGATTGGCTTACAAGAGAATCTGGGAATTAGCCAATCACGTGCAGCCCATTGTGTAAATAATATATATAAAGCAGATATTTTGGGGGAACTTCCATTCCTCACTGCTATGAGCTGAATAAAGAGCATGAAATCTACACTCAACTCCGAGTATATTTCAGGGACCATGAGCTTTGGTCCTTCCCCAGTTACTAGTGATGCTGACAAGTCCCTAACCACGGTTAATGCAAGGAGAGTTTGCTCTGGGAAAGTACTGGGGAACAGGACAGGTATATCTTAATCCTTCTCAGACCAAGGAGAAGGAACAGCTGCCTCCGCTTACCTTGCTCTTTCTTTCTGAATAGCCGTGCGGATCAAGCCCAAAGTGGGAGGGGAGGGAAATGAATGGGCAGTGGAAACAGCAGTGAGAAGGACATGGCCTGAGTCAGGAAAGGGGTCCACTGAGGAGGACATCTTGTCCAAGGGCCTCACAAAATCTGGAGCCAACCCAGTAGGAAAAAAGAGAACATAGCTGAGGGATAAAGTATATGCTTTGCACACCTAAAGTCTAGGTTTGATGCCTGGCATCTCCAGTTAAACAAATTGGGCATGCAGGAGATAGGAAAGCCCTCTGCCAGAAAGCCACTGAGACCTACTCAGGGTAGACAGTTCTGGGTTAGATGGACAGATACACAGGCTTTGGGTCAGGGACTGTGGCTCCATTAACCATCGCTTTAAAATCTACAGGAGATCCAGTCACAGATTCCTTAGTATCATTAGGTCTTCAAACACTAGTTAATCAAGTGGGATTTTAATATAAATATCTATTTTGCGACACAAAATGATCTATATAAAGCACTTTATGAAGTTTGCCTGCAAAGCAGCATATCTTAAATAATGTCTTAAACAGATATCTTAAATAAATATGCAAACAAGAATTGCACATGGTGAACTGCATGCATAGAATCATAGAGTTGTAGAATTGGAAGGTACCCTGGGGGTCATCTAGTTCAACCCCCTGCAATACAGGAATCCTGCCCAGAGCCATCCCTGGATGGGCTCAAACCACCAACCTGGTTAACAGCCAGATGCATGGACCCATGCGCCACATGTTTCATGCTTTTTTCTATATGAAATGAGGCCTCACTTTAGCATGAAAAGGCACTTGTGGTATTTGTGAGCAGGCTCAGGAAAACCTGGCAAGGGCATAAGAGGGTCAGCATGGTTGAAAAACAATACGTTCTCACACATGTTTTCTCCTTTGTTAGTTAATGACCAGGCCTTCTACTAATTTCAACAAATGATCGGCAATTTCATGTGCCACAAATCACAATAAAATCATCATAACTGCTGCATTTCGAGCATCAAGCTCCTAAATTATATATTGGCACATGAACCACCTTATATTTGACTGGGGTTGTTTTTAATCAATGCAGTTTGCTATGATAGCACGACTCACAAATAAAGTAACAACTAAATTATTATATGGGATGTGGTTTTGTACAAATCAGTCATAGAACAGAACTGGTCACAGTGAAGCCAATTGCAAACAACAATTGGTTTTAGTGGATTTGGATTGTATTCGATGTTGGAAAACCTTGTACATTACATGGTTTTGTTTTTTTTTTTTTTTTTAAAGAACCTTCATGTACTCTTTCCATCTTCATATTTCACAAATATTTGCAGTGCAGACCTCAAATCTGAAATAAGCCAGGGAGAACTAATTCATTGTTTACACTTTGAATCCTAGGTGGCCCAATTCCATAAGGGCAGCACAATGGTACCTCACCGTTCTTAGTGCTTATCTCAATCTTAATAACTAGCCAGACAACTGACTCCAGAGTCCTGGCTTATCAACTGGAATTCGTCACATGCACAAGAGAGAAGACAAGAAATGCATTATATTAACAATGCCATAGAAGTATTTAAAGATTTGTAGTCAAATACTGATATGAAGCCATTTTTGTGGTACTTAATTCCACTTGTTATTAAATTTGATAGCAAATGAACAAAAAAGCATGCTTGGTACATATTTATCTGCAACACAGTTTGTTTCCAAAAGATCAAAAGGCTCCTTTTTTACTACATTTTCACTATTGCTATCTAAAGCAATCCTTTTGCAAATAGAATTTGATATGGAATGATTATTTTGAGAACTGACTGAAAAGCAGTCAATGGCGCAAGCCTCTTAAGCACTGAAATAGGTTCTCTACCAGGCTGATCCCATATCTTAGGCACATACAAGGTTTTTTGTTTCCAAGTCATGCTTTGTTCTATATAAAAGGGATTGAGAAACTGTGCTGGGTGTCATCAGTATGCACCTCTGCCCAAATGTCTGAATAACCTGATGCAGCAGGTGCACAAATGCATGGAAGATCACAGAAGTCAAGATGGGACCCTGGAGCACCAATAAACCAATGGACATGGGGCAGAACAGTAGCCCTTGGCATCCCCTACTGGGACCTATCCGCCTTGGCCATTGTGTCTATGCTGCTGCATCACTGAGAACGCTGGAGTACACAATTGGAAGAGATAGAACTCCCTCCTCTCATCTGTCCAGGTCTCAGCTGTACATGCAGATAGTCAGAATGTTGCTCTAGAATTAGGTAACTGATGCTTTGTTCCTATGCTTTCCCGTTCCCATTTACTGACCTGATAAAATCTTAAGATACAATAGGCTGCTAGTATGGTGATCGTGGGGCCTTTGGTTGAGAGAAAAATCAGAAGAAATGGTCACCAACAACCCCTACCTGGTAAGGGTTGGAAATGCACTCAGGTAAGTATCAAAAAAGGAAGAGCAGAAACAAATGTGCCTGCACAGTCAGTTCCACATTCTCAACACAGGTACTGTACTATTATTTTCTGATGGTCCTGTTTTGAGTTTGAAAATGTAGCTTTTTCCAAAACTTAACTTTGTGATGCCTTTTTCAGACTCCCTGTCTGATGGCATCTGAAATCCTGGATCAGCGCTGTATAGTGTGAGGATGATCACTTACACATCTTCCCCTTTTCCTCAGTTTTACTTCTTTCCTGTTCTGCATCTGGAACGTTGACTTCCACCAAGCCACTCTTTAGGGCCAGGGCTATTGCTCAATGGATAAGCACATGCTTTGCACATGCTTTAATTCCAGGCATCTTCGTGTTAAGGCAAGGAAATACTTATGTCTGAAATACTGCCAGCCAATGCAGACAGTATTGTGCTAGTCCCACTATTGTGCTAGTGGGGTGCTAGTTCAACTCAGTATAAGGCCGCTTTCTATGTATGCATGCATACATGCACACCCATAGACATCCCTCCATCCAGATAAGCAAGGTGCAATGACACATTCCAGCCAGACAAAAGCACCCAATGAGGTTGCCTGGGGCAGTGGTGTGACCTGACATGAGTCCCAAAGGCTAGATAGAAAGATGTAGAGGACCACAACCAGCCCTGGGCCTAAGGTTCCCAACAGATAGACAGATTTACTGTATTAGCCTGAATATAAGCTACACTTTACAAAAAAATGCCTTTTATGATATTGCTGCTGAAACAGACATACGGTAAAACAAAACGGGTGTGAGTGCCTGTGGAATTTTAAGGGAGTAGCTTATAATCAGGTATTGTCTTTTTTTCTCCCCGCCCCCCCTTGAATTTTAAAGGTGCAGCTTATTTGAGGGTTAAGCTTATATTCGGACCAATACGGTACTTATGTCTGTGCTTGAAAGGAACCCTGGACAGTCAAGTCCAGCCAAAGGCGACTCTGGGGTTGCAGCGCTCATCTCTGCTTTCAGGCCGAGGGAGCCAACGTTTGTCCACAGACAGCTTTCCTGGTCATGTGGCCAGCATGACTAAACCGCTTCTGGCACAACAGAAAACCGTGACAGAAACCAGAGTGCACAGAAATGCCATGCTTCGGTACATATTCATGTGAACAGTGAAATGTTGTGTCAGTAGCAGGGCTACTAAGAAATAAATGAACGAAACAGGGACAAGCTATAAAAATGAATTGTTGAAGTTACTCTTCATCTCCTTTTATTTTGGTACCTCTCTTACAACAAACAAGATATTCTTATCCATATTTTTATATCCCCCCCCCCTTTTTTTGCAAACTAACAGTATTTGGCAAATCATCTTAAACTGAAAGTACCATGTGTTATAAATATTCATTATTCAATGCCTATTTCTTAAAAAAAAATAACCACTAGCACGTGTCTTCAGCATTAAAAGGTCAGGATGAGTATAGCTTTACTATATATATAATGTGTGGCTTATCTAGAATGAATACTGTGTACATACAGGAAGAAATTACTTTAATGGTCAGTCTATTTTCTTCATCCTCTTGCAAACTGCCCAGGTCCTCCTAGTTTATCGGAGAAACCTGAATGAAAGACATATGTTATTACCTCTGGTGCTATCACTTTGCTGAATATCACTAGGGTGTCGTCCATCAAAGTAACACCTCCTAAAGGACAGCATAGTGTCAGGGTTTGCTGTCCACTGGAGAGAACATGCCATTTAATACTGAACACCAGCAAGTTAATTCTTCCTTCTGTGTCATTTCTCTGCTAAATACATTAGGGAAAGACCAATACAAGATGTACTGATAAAAAGAACATTCAAGTGGAAAAACATGTACAAGCAGTCTGGAGCCGTTTACTTGTATCCCAGCCACCTTAAATTGAAGGACATGTGAAGGACCTGATAGGAAGTCCAGCTCAAGAAAGAACAAGGAAGCAAAGGCTCTGAAGAATAAATGTCAACGTCTCAGCACTAACATACATTATAAACTGAAGAAACCCTCCCTAGATTCAGAAAATTTAAGTAACTACCAGTCAGTTGCCAATCTCCCTTTCTTGGACAAGGTTCTTGAGCAGGTGGTTGTGGACCAGATCCAGACTCTCTAATTTGTTTCAGTTGGAGTTTAGGCCTGGTTTCAGCACAGAATATGCTTTTTTTGTTACCCTGTATGATGACCTCTGTCGGGAGGGAGACAGGGGAAATGTGTCCCTGTTAATTCTCCTCAACTTCTCAGCGGCTTTCAATACCATCAACCATGGTATCCTTCTGGAGCGGCTGTCCAAGTTAGGGGTGGACCTTTGCAAAGGTTCCAGTCCTACTTGGATAGTTGTTTCCAGAAGGTGATGCTGAGGGAGTGCTCTTCAGCCCCATGGAACCTTCCATGTGGAGTTTCTCAGGGAACGGTGTTATCCCCTGTGCTGTTTAACATCTACATAAAACCACTGAGTGGAGTTATCTGGAGGTTTGGAGTACGTTGTCAGCAATATGCGGATGACGCACAGCTCTACTCCTTTACCTAAATATGACATAATAGGCATCACTGAAACCTGGTGGGATAAGTCCCACGATTGGAATGTAAAAATGGAGGGATACAATCTATTTCAGAGAAACAGACCAGACAAGAAAGGAGGAGGAGTGGCGTTATATGTCAGGGATGTGTATACCTGTGAAGAGATCCAAGATTTAGAACCTCAAAGCCAAAGTGAGAGCATTTGGGTCAAAATTAAGGGAGAGAAGAATAATAGTGACCTCATTGTGGGAGTTTACTATAGATCCCCAAGCCAAACGGAGGACATAGATGATGCCTTCCTGGAACAGATGGCCAAGCATGCAAAAGGAAGGGAGATAGTAGTAATGGGGGACTTCAATTACCCAGATATTTGTTGGATGTCAAACTCAGCCAAGAGCGTAAGGTCAAACAGATTCCTCACTGGCCTTGCAGACAACTTCATTGTCCAGAAAGTGGGAGAAGCAACAAGAGGAACAGCCATTTTAGATCTGGTCCTAACCAATGTCGATGACCTGGTTAATGGGGTAGAAGTGGAAGGATCATTAGGCGCAAGTGATCATGCTCTTCTGAAGTTTACTATACAACGGAAAGGAGCAGCCAAGCATACTAGGACTCAATTTCTTGACTTTAAGAAAGCCGACTTCATAAAACTTAGGGAAGTGCTGGGTGAGATCCCATGGACAGTAATGCTAAAAGGAAAGGGAGTTCATGATGGCTGGGAGTTTGTTAAGAGGGAGATAGTAAAAGCACAACTTCAGGCAATACCAATGAGACGGAAACATGGAAGGTGCCTAAAGAAGCCAGGGTGGCTATCTAAAGAACTTTTAACTGAGTTAAGATTAAAAAAGGATGTGTACAAAAAATGGAAAAGGGGGGAAACCACCAAAGAGGAATTCAAACAAATAGCCAGCACGTGTAGACACAAAGTCAGAAAAGCTAAAGCACAGAATGAACTCAGGCTTGCTAGAGAGGTTAAAAGCAACAAAAAAGGCTTCTATGGGTATGTTCGTAGCAAAAGGAAGAACAAAGAAACAGTGGGGTCACTCAGAGGAGAAGATGGTGAAATGCAAACAGGGGACACAGAAAGGGCTGAACTCCTCAATGCCTTCTTTGCCTCAGTCTTCTCCGATAAAGAAAACAATGCCCGACCTGAAGAATTTGGAGGAAATGATTCAGCAGAGGAAACACAGCCCAGAATAACTAAGGAGATAGTACAAGAATACTTGGCTAGTTTAGATGTATTCAAGTCTCCAGGGCCAGATGAACTGCATCCAAGAGTATTAAAAGAACTGGCAGATGTGATCTCAGAACCACTGGCAGTCATCTTTGAGAATTCCTGGAGAACAGGCGAAGTCCCGGCAGACTGGAGGAGGGCAAATGTTGTCCCTATTTTCAAAAAGGGGAAAAGAGAGGACCCAAATAATTACCGCCCAGTCAGTCTAACATCAATACCAGGGAAGATTCTGGAGCAGATCATTAAGCAAACAATCTGTGAGCACCTAGAAAGGAATGCTGTGATCACCAATAGTCAGCATGGATTTCTGAAAAATAAGTCATGTCAGACTAACCTGATCTCATTTTTTGACAGAATTACAAGCCTGGTAGATGAAGGGAACGCAGTGGATGTAGTCTACCTTGATTTCAGCAAGGCATTTGACAAGGTGCCCCATGATATTCTTGTAAAGAAGCTGGTAAAATGCGGTCTTGACTATGCTACCACTCAGTGGATTTGTAACTGGCTGACTGACCGGACCCAAAGGGTGCTCATCAATGGTTCCTCTTCATCCTGGAGAAGAGTGACTAGTGGGGTGCCACAGGGTTCTGTCTTGGGCCCGGTCTTATTCAACATCTTTATCAACGACTTGGATGATGGACTCAAGGGCATCCTGATCAAATTTGCAGATGACACCAAACTGGGAGGGGTGGCTAACACCCCAGAAGACAGGATCACACTTCAAAACGACCTTGACAGATTAGAGAACTGGGCCAAAACAAACAAGATGAATTTTAACAGGGAGAAATGTAAAGTATTGCACTTGGGCAAAAAAAATGAGAGGTACAAATACAAGATGGGTGACACCTGGCTTGAGAGCAGTACATGTGAAAAGGATCTAGGAGTCTTGGTTGACCACAAACTTAACATGAGCCAACAGTGTGACGCGGCAGCTAAAAAAGCCAATGCAATTCTGGGCTGCATCAATAGGAGTATAGCATCTAGATCAAGGGAAGTTATAGTGCCACTGTATTCTGCTCTGGTCAGACCTCACCTGGAGTACTGTGTCCAGTTCTGGGCACCACAGTTCAAGAAGGACACTGACAAACTAGAACGTGTACAGAGGAGGGCAACCAAAATGGTCAAAGGCCTGGAAACAATGCCTTATGAGGATCGGCTAAGGGAGCTGGGCATGTTTAGCCTGGAGAAGAGGAGGTTAAGGGGTGATATGATAGCCATGTTCAAATATATAAAAGGATGTCACATAGAGGAGGGAGAAAGGTTGTTTTCTGCTGCTCCAGAGAAGCGGACACGGAGCAATGGATACAAACTACAAGAAAGAAGATTCCACCTAAACATTAGGAAGAACTTCCTGACAGTAAGAGCTGTTCGACAGTGGAATTTGCTGCCAAGGAGTGTGGTGGAGTCTCCTTCTTTGGAGGTCTTTAAGCAGAGGCTTGACAACCATATGTCAGGAGTGCTCTGATGGTGTTTCCTGCTTGGCAGGGGGTTGGACTCGATGACCCTTGTGGTCTCTTCCAACTCTATGATTCTATGATTCTATGATTCTATGATTCTACCTGGGCAGGCGTAGCAATGGCTGTGCTGGACCGTTGCTTTGCCTCACTAATGCACAGGATGAGAGCCAACAAACTGAAACTCAATCCAGATAAGACTGAGGCACTGTTAGTAGGTGATTCCCTAGACCAGATGGATGGGAGGTGGCCTTGTTCTTGAGGGGGGTTACTCTCCCTCTGAAGGAGTGGGTGTGCAGATTGGGGTTACTTCTGGATCTTTTGCTGTCTCTTGAGGTTGAGGTGGCTAATCATTACATATATTTCGGTGCCATATGAAAAAGTTTCTTCAGAATTAGGTCTTTAGCTGACTAACATGCGATGGCCTTTTAAATATGTTTGTGGGAAGGGAGTCACTGGTTTCTTTTTGTTTTAGTATGTATTTTGTTTTCTCATTTTGTCTTTTTATGTTGTGAACTGCCCTGCAATCTTCGGATGAAGGGTGCTGTCAGGGGTTCAGGAGCAGAGTCACAGGAGAGGGAAGAAACGGAGAGCGAGGGGGAGGAGTCGGAAGGAAATGTCAGCGGCGACAGTAGTCCGAGGTCTCCGAGTCTCTCCAGTGACTCGGAGGATTCACAGAAAGGGGCCCCCATGGTCAGGGCAAGGGGAGAGCCCAGGGGGACACCTCGGGAAGGAGGGGACTCAGGGAGTAGCAGCTGGAAATCCGGGCCAGCGTCTCCCCCAGAGTGCAGTAGGGGGGAGGAGTCCAAGGCATCGGGATCAGGGAGCGCGCAGGCAGAGGGAGAACGTGAGGCAGGACTGACCACACCCTCGTCAGGGAGCGAGGAAACGGTCATCCGGAAAGTAAAACGCGCGCGCGCGCCAAGTTCAAATGTACAGGAGGGCGGCAAGGTGGGCAGCCCGGGTAGGGAGCCAGGTCCTAAAGCCCGCCGAAGAGAGGGGGAGGAGTCAGAGGGGTCAAGCTCTGCGTCGGAAGAGTCCAGGAGGAATGAGACCCCGGGGGGTAGTAAGACCCAGAGGAAGAGAGAGAGAAGGAAGAGGTGGAGTAAGATTAGAGTATTAAACTGGTGCACAGGGGGCGGAGATCCAGACAGAGCTTCGCCGGTCTAAAGTCCAGACGTAGGGCTGGGACGCTAAGACTTGTAAATGGAGACTATTCTTCAATAAAGACTTTGTTACTGTACGATCGGCTAGCGTTGGTCCTTGGTGAGCTGGGACCCGGAGCCAGCTCTGACAGTAAGCTCTGTCTCCAATTTGAGAGTTTTGGCACCAAGAACCTCGCCACGTGAGTCGACGCAGCGAGGACAGAGGAGGGGTGCTTACAGAGCTCACAAAACTCAGGCAAGATGACGACGGAAGAGCAGATAAAAGCCCTGCAAGAAGCGGTGACGCACCTCAGCACGGAGGTAATTGCATCCAGGAAGAGAGAGGAGGAAATGGTTACCTCCTGCCGGGATCTCCAGGCCAGGTTGGACGTGCTTTCTAAACAGGGGCAAACGGGATCCAAGGCAGAAGGCATTGGCTTGGGGAGGAGGGGAGGCAGCCTTGTATCGCATTTCGACGGGAGTTTGCAGCAGTACCCCAACTTCAGAGCAGACCTGCTGTTTGCGCTGGATCTCCTTGACAAAGACTTTAGAGATGAGAGAGAGAGAGTGGGGTTTATCCTGTCCCATTTGCATGGGGAAGCCAAAACGTGGCTGCGGAATCTATGGAGGGACAATGATCCAGCGCTCCAAGATGCGAAGGCTTTTATTAAAGCAATGGACTCATGCTTTTTATCAAAGGTAGACGTCGATATTGCCAGGAGGGACATACATGGACTTAAACAAGGCAAAGCCAGCGTGCGGCAGTACCATACTCGATTTTTCGGACTGGTTCATGCCCTGGGGTGGGAAAAAGATTCTGCGCCAGTCAGAGACCTCTTTTGGGAGGGGTTGAATGCAGATGTAAAAGCGGAGATTGGAAGAGGGGAGAGACCAAAGAGCACCCAGCAGGTAGTCCAGAGGGCTCTGGAGATCGGGGTGCATCTGGAAGAACGTCCTTGGAACAGGGAAGAAGGACGTTGGGGAAGGGCACCAGCCAGAGCACCTCCCTTCTTTCCCAGAGAAGCAGCGCGTGCGCACTCCACACCCTCGCAGGGAGGGGGAGAAGAGCCGATGGAGATAGGTGGTGCCAGGGCTCAGTCAGCTAACAGAGCCCTAACGCCGGGAGCAGCCAAAACGAAGCCTCCTAGAGGGAACAGGAAGTGCTACATCTGCGACAGTGCTCAACACATGGCGAAAGAGTGTCCCCAGAGGCTCCACAAGCACACTGCAGCCTCGGCAACAGTCGCTGAAGCAGCTCAATTGAAAACGCAGCAACAGTTAAACGACGGAGTCTGGCTGGAGGAAGAGGCACTGGGGTCCAGCCAGACAAGTCAATGAAACAATCCCCAGCACTTTTGCAACCCACAGACCCCCTCCCACCCAAACCAGTGGTGCAGCTTACAGCGTCTCTCCAACTGCCCAATGGACGCACTGTGGAGGTGCCGATCACCATTGACTCCGGCAGCAACGCTGACTTTATAGGACTGGAATTCATTCAGCAGCACAATATACCACTGCTACCAGCCACACTGCCCCTGAACGTTGTCACGGTGGATGGCAGAGACTTGTTAGGGGGGCAGGTGGTGAAACAAACGCAACCAATGGTGATGCGGATTGGAAATCACCGAGAAGTCATCAGCTTTAACGTCACCCACCTGTCGGACACGCCTGTAGTCCTGGGCATGAGTTGGCTACACAGGCACAGCCCAGCATTGGCGTGGTATCAGCGCCAACTGACCTTCGGCTCCTCCTATTGCGCGGAACATTGCGTCCTTCCTAGCCCGGAAGAAGGAGGGGACGACCCGCAGCTACAATTAGGCACGCTGCAAGCAGTGCCGCGCAAGTACGCAGCGTTTTTGGAGGTTTTCTGCGAGAAGGAAGCGGACAAGCTGCCTCCCCACAGGCCCTATGACTGCAAGATTGACCTCCTGCCAGGAGCGACGCTGCCAGCCGGGAAACTGTATTCCATGTCTGAGGACGAGCTGCAGGAGCTCAAGGAGTTCATAGACCTCAACTTGAAGCGCGGTTTCATCCGGGAGTCGAAGGCAGCGGGGGGCAGTCCTGTATTCTTTGTGAAGAAAAGGGACACGCCCCAAAAAAGACTTGTGGTAGACTTCAGGCTCTTAAATTCAAAGACCAAGCCCGCGGCCTTTCCCATGCCCAAGATAGATGACCTGCTGGCGACGGCGAGGAAAGGACGCGTTTTTACAAAGTTGGATCTGCGAGGGGCGTACAACCTGATTCGCATACGGGAAGGAGACGAGTGGAAGACTGCCATGTTCACGCCCCTGGGCACATATGAATACAGAGTTATGCCCTTCGGTTTACAAAATGGCGCCCACTGTTTTCAAGCTTTCATGCATCACGTCCTGGCGGGTCTCCTCTACAAGACATGCGTCTGCTTCTTGGACGACATCCTGATATTCTCAGAATCTGAGGAGACCCACGAGAGAGACGTCAAGGAAGTTCTGCAGAGACTGCAGGAGCATCGACTGTATGCCAAGCTGGAGAAGTGCCAGTTCGACAGGAAGGAGGTGGATTTCCTGGGCTACAAGCTGTCGGACAAGGGGCTTGCCATGGACAGCGCCAAGGTTCGCGCAGTGTTGGACTGGAAGAGCCCGCGCAATCGGAAGGAGGTCCAGCGGTTTGTGGGGTTCGCCAACTTTTACCGCAAGTTCATCAAGGGGTTCGCGATGCAGACGGCGGCCATTACGGACACGCTCAGCTCTAAGAAGAAGAAGTTCATCTGGACGGAGCAAGCGGAGCAGTCCTTTCAGAACCTTAAGCGTCTCTTCTCGTCCGAAGGGCAGCTACTGCATGTGAATCCCAGCAAACCGCTGAGGGTTGAAACAGACGCCTCAGACAGAGCCGTGGGCGCCGTACTGTTGCAAGAGGACCCGCATGGAGACTGGAGACCGTGTGCCTTCTACTCTAGGAAGCTCAGCAAGTCGGAGCAAAACTACACCATCTGGGACAGGGAGTTGCTGGCCATTCATGCAGCATTCAAGGCGTGGCGGCACTTCCTCGTCGGGGCCAAGCACACCGTGCAGGTTCGCACGGATCATAAGAACCTGGAGTACTGGCGCACGGCAAGATTCCTAAACCAGCGGCACATCAGATGGGCGGAATTTTTCGCGGATTTCGACTTCAGGATAGAATACATCCCAGGCGACAACAACATCATGGCGGATGCACTGTCCAGGAAGCCGCAATACCTTGAAGAGGCGGCACCAGCAGCGGCCAAGCACATTTTCGCTCCGAAAGCGTGGGCGTGCGCTGCAGCAACCGTGGACTTGGAGGCGGTCCGTCGAGCACTGCAGGGGGACCCCTTTGCACAAGCCAAGATGGAGGAGGTGCACAAGGGCACGGTGAAGGACGACGAGTTCCAAGTACGAGACGGATTGCTCATCCGCAGAGGAGCTCTCTATGTACCGGGAGACGACCTCCGGGCGAAGGTACTGCAGCAGTTACACGACGCACCCACCGCAGGGCACTTTGGCAAGGAGAAGACGGCAGACCTTGTTGCCAGGGATTTTTGGTGGCCCAAGATGCGGGGGGAAGTCGCGGAGTACGTCTCGAGGTGCGACACCTGCCAAAGGGCCAAATCAGTGCACAAACCTCCGGCGGGACTGCTCGAACCGCTGCAGACTCCGAGCGAACCGTGGGAGAGGGTGGCCCTGGACTTTGTCACGGATTTACCCAGCTCAAGGGGTAAAACGGCAGTGCTAGTGGTGGTGGACATGTTCACTAAAATGGCCCACTTCATTCCGTGCGCGAAGGTGGCCACGGCAGAACAGACCGCCAAGCTGTTCATAGACCACGTCTTCAGAGTGCATGGACTGCCACGGTCTATTTTGTCCGACAGGGGGCGCCAGTTCATTTCGAGCTTCTGGCAGAAGCTGATGGGTTTCCTGAATGTCAAGATCAACCTAGCGTCGGCGAGACACCCGCAGACCACCGGACAAGCGGAACGCGTCAACGCCGTCATGCAGCAGTACCTGAGATGCTATGCAAATCAACAGCCGACGACATGGGTGGACTACCTGCCGCTCGCTGAGTTCGCTTACAACAACACGAAGCACGTGTCCACAGGGGTGACGCCGTTCTTCGCCAACAACGGGAGGCATCCCAGAACCTTCCCGGGATTAGAGAGACTGGGGGAGGGGGAGCCACAGGCAGCGGAAGTCTTGGCGGCGGAATTGCAGGAAGTCCACGAGCAGCTTAGGAGGCAGTTAGAGCTGGCAAAGCACGCATACAAACTGCAGGCTGACAAGCACAGGAGGGTTGGTGAAGACATACAGGTGGGAGACTGGGTGTGGTTAGCGGCCCACGCAGTGCCGACAAGATCCTTAGCTAAGAAGAAACTCGGACATAAGCAGCTAGGACCTTACCTAGTTGAGGCACAGATCAATCCGGTGGCCTTCCGGTTGACACTTCCGGAAGGATCCAGAATGCACCCAGTATTCCATAGGTCGGTGCTCACGCCCTACAAAGCACCTCACCGATTTCAGGCGCAGGGCACGGCACCAGACCAGTATAAGGAGATCCCCCCAAGGAGGGAGTCGCCAAGACGGGAACCCATCAACCAGGTCACAGAGATTTTGGACTCGAGATGGGGGGAAGAGGGAGTCGAATATTTTCTCGCAAGGGAAGGTACCCCGGCCAGCGCCAACAGTTGGGTGCCGGACTATGCCCTGGACGAGCCTCTCCTCAAAGAGGAGTTTCATGCCTTGTTCCCACACAGGCCCATGCCAGCCGAGTATTTCGACGACTGGCTTTTCACACCCACGCTTTCTACCAGCACGTTCCAGGGATTCACCTCGGACGAAGAACCAGCATTAGAAACACGTTCACCGGAGGGCTCGCCCTCGGGGTTTGCCTCAGACCGCTCCTTTTGGTGGGACAATCGAGGAGAGGAGAGGTGGCTGAGGGGCCCTTGGCAGGCAACGGACCCAGAGGGGAACGAGGGTGAGAGGGACATGGACGTGATGGGGGAGGACGTTGGGTTCGAGCATGGCGGCACGGAGATGGAAGCAGAGGAGAACGAGGTCGGCGAAGACATGGAGGACGAGCCGGATTTCTCTAACTGGATGCACGCCACGGGGGACGAACTGTATCCACCATTCACCCCCACAACGACGGAGCACCCAGCACCCCCGCCGGAGGAAGGGGAGGGGGGAAGGGGGGGCTTCGAGGGGGGGATGGATGTCAGGGGTTCAGGAGCAGAGTCACAGGAGAGGGAAGAAACGGAGAGCGAGGGGGAGGAGTCGGAAGGAAATGTCAGCGGCGACAGTAGTCCGAGGTCTCCGAGTCTCTCCAGTGACTCGGAGGATTCACAGAAAGGGGCCCCCATGGTCAGGGCAAGGGGAGAGCCCAGGGGGACACCTCGGGAAGGAGGGGACTCAGGGAGTAGCAGCTGGAAATCCGGGCCAGCGTCTCCCCCAGAGTGCAGTAGGGGGGAGGAGTCCAAGGCATCGGGATCAGGGAGCGCGCAGGCAGAGGGAGAACGTGAGGCAGGACTGACCACACCCTCGTCAGGGAGCGAGGAAACGGTCATCCGGAAAGTAAAACGCGCGCGCGCGCCAAGTTCAAATGTACAGGAGGGCGGCAAGGTGGGCAGCCCGGGTAGGGAGCCAGGTCCTAAAGCCCGCCGAAGAGAGGGGGAGGAGTCAGAGGGGTCAAGCTCTGCGTCGGAAGAGTCCAGGAGGAATGAGACCCCGGGGGGTAGTAAGACCCAGAGGAAGAGAGAGAGAAGGAAGAGGTGGAGTAAGATTAGAGTATTAAACTGGTGCACAGGGGGCGGAGATCCAGACAGAGCTTCGCCGGTCTAAAGTCCAGACGTAGGGCTGGGACGCTAAGACTTGTAAATGGAGACTATTCTTCAATAAAGACTTTGTTACTGTACGATCGGCTAGCGTTGGTCCTTGGTGAGCTGGGACCCGGAGCCAGCTCTGACAGGTGCTATACAAATTTTATAAATAAACCGGAAAATTCTAAAACGGTACAATTAGAAGAATAAGACAAAAAAAGATTAAAACATTGCACTTTCCACGTAATGTTTCTACATAATGTTCTACCGGAAATGCTTTCATGTGGTATTTGTGCTTCATGTTGTTGTTTAGTCGTTCAGTTGTGTCCGACTCTTCGTGACCCCATGGACCAGAGCACGCCAGGCACTCCTGTCTTCCACTGCCTCCCGCAGTTTGGTCAGACTCATGCTGGTAGCTTCGAGAACACTGTCTAACCATCTCGTCCTCTGTTGTCCTTCATACAAAGGTCTATAATTTTTACCATGAACCTATAATGATTATTTGGTGGGAATCTCCAAGTCAAACATGGGGGAGATCTTCTGCATGACCAAGGCACAAGCAGCTACAGTAGGTGTGGGGAAACCTTAGTGCTCTAGAAATTGCTGAACTATAACTCACATCATCCTTGGCCCCTGGCCATGCTTGCTTGGGCAGATGGGAGTTGTAGTTCAGCAACATCTGGTGGTTCAAAGGGTTCCCACACCTGGGGTATAGTAACAATTCATTCTGTGCCACCAGATATAAAGAAAAGTAGATGTTAGAAAGGGGGAAATAGTTTGTTTCTTTTAAAATAAAGAGCTTCAGCAAGTGAATTATTTGAGTGGAAAAGTAATAATAATAATAATAATAATAATAATAATAATAATAATAATTTTTATTTATTAGGGTACTGATTTATTTATTTAGTAGGGTACTGATTGTTTCTCTACTCAAAACTGCCATACTTTTAGCTTTTGGGGGGGGGAGCACCATCCCTCCATTCCATGTTCTCTTGTGTAACATGTAATTAGCCACTAATATTTTAGAAGGGTTCAGACGTCCTGCCTTTGATCCATTAGGAACACTGCAAGCTGCCTTCTACTGAGTCAGACTATTTGTCCATCTAAATCAGTACTGTCAACACTAACATGGAGTAGCCCTTTCGGGTTTCAGAAAGGTGTCTCTCCAAACCCAACTGGGAATGTCAGGAATTGAAAGTTTAACCTTTTGAATGCAATGCCTATGCTCTACCAATAAGGCACAGCCCTTTCCTGAATGAGGTCCACATTAAGCTGACTTTCATCAAATCAACTGTAACGAAACCAAGTAATGGGCATGCACGTAGGCTTCAGTCCAAGTACTGCAGTCTTCAAAGCATGGAGATTGGGTTGCCAAAAACCTCTTTCTTTAATTCACAAATAATTATCCTGCTATCCCATGGTAACAGTAAGAAGCAATGCAGTTTACTCAAAGTGATTGAACCACTGTTCTGTATAACATCTGCATGTATTCTCTGCAACATATTGCCCACCAACTGACTGGCAGCTACAAGCTCAAACACCTGGGTACAAGATATGCACAGATGTAGGTTTGATGTTGCTGATCCATCTACACAATAGGCTAACTCTCAGAGGTTTGACAGTGGCTGAAGAATCAAGGTGAGAAAGATACAGCCTCAAGCATACTGAGAAGCATATTTTTAGTTTACGGCCTCCTATTTTTAGGCTGTTATTTTTATTAGTTCTAACCCCTTACACCAGGGATTGGGACTTGTCACTCTTGACCCAGCTCTGGATAACTTCCCAACTGTTTGTTCACACATGAAAAGAGTAACTAGCATATGCTAGTTCTCAGAGATGTCTTTTCAGCTAATTGCCTTTTGCTAATGCCAATAGCCCCCTAGCAGACTGCACTTTTGAAGGTGGGTTTTTCTGTGCCTAATGAAGTTTCATATAAAATTATCATTTAAATCTTACAGCACAAGGCTATTTCAGTAGGATGTTCTGTAGTTTGATTAAAGAGTTTGTGACCATTGAACTGAATAAAAGAAGAAAAGGGGAGAGATATTGGCAAAATACCATACATGAAAATAATTATATCTAAAAATGTGCTGCTTTTTTTGTAAAAGAGTATTAGGCTTATACTGTGAACACTGCAAGGTGCTAAATTCAACACAACTTGCAAACTAGCAGCTGATTTAAAATAAAACTTGATCCTTCTAGAAACCACAGATACTTGAAGCATACACAAGTAAAACTAATTTAACCTTTGAAAAATTTTCTCTGGAGGGAAGAATAGAAATCCCTTTATAAGATTTTTAAGCACTGCAATTATTGACAAGGACTGTATTACCTCACTTTCTCTGATCAAAAAACAAAAAAAGGAAAGAAAGAAAAAGAAGCAAAACCACAGGAGACATCAGCAGCTGTCAGGCTGTTTTCCAATTGCAGCGAGGTAGTTTACAGTGGGCTTGTGCCATCTCTCAAGACCCAGTTAAGAAGGCTTTTTAAAATGCCTTAAAAAGCCAATTCATACATTAATCAAGTTGAGCCCTCATCCATACTTACTGCAATACATCAATTACCATGTCTTTTTTTTATTTTAATAAATTCCAGTTGACAGCAGACACCTTATTAAGGGGTTGCTAAAATGATACAACAAGTAAAAGGCTATTAATATTGCTTTTTCCCCCTGCTGCTATTGTCTTGCCGCACTGGTCTGCAAACATATTCCGGCTGCATTACAATTAATGCCAGTGGAACTCCTTCTAACGACTTCCAGCTTGCTAATTTTTTACGCTAATAATAAAAAAAGGCATTGCTATGCAAGAACAGCCCCCTTTTATCATGCTCACATGGCACACTAGAGAGCTCCTGCCATTGTTCACAGGAAAGACAATTAAACCCAGGGACATCAAACCCAAAAATGACAATCTGCTAACCAGCACTGTTGCTAGCTTTTCCCCCTCTGTTTTCTGAAATGATATAAAACAATTCTCCAAAGATATTTTTTCCCTTGCATGCACCCTCTTTAAAATAAAATAGAAGTTTGAAAAATACCCGCTGCTGATTTATGCATTTCTGCTCAGAATTTATTAACTGTCTAGGGCCAATTTCACACCAACACTTCCATAGCCTCCAGGTTTGAATTCTGGACACATTTCAGGAAATGCACCAATAATACTGTCCATATAGTTTCATATTTAAAAAACAAACATTAAAAAAAATCCATGGTTCATGTTTTTCTGAAACACAATATAAAATGCCCAAGGGAAAGGTGAAAGCCAGTACTGCAACAAGTTTATTTTTCATGGACCTCTGGGGATGAAAAGAATGAGAGGAAGATTCTTGCAGCTGATTGAAAATTAAAAATTAAGAACATTAAAAAATGTGAATGTAGGCTACAGTCCTACTTGCAAGCATGCATGTATTGAACGAACACACACACACACCGGGGAAGAGAATGTTTTGCAATGCCTTCTCTCCTTTAAGGAAAAGGGTCTGGCTATCAAGATCATTGCCTTGCATGCGGCCGCAATCACTTTCTACCATAAATGCTTGTGCCTGCCTGATCTGTACAATGATTTCCACATTTCACCCCCACCCCCCACCCCCCGGCCACAGACACCAGAAAACCAATTATGTATACTCTCCTCAGGGATGTTTGGACACTGGGCACCATTTGTTGGTGTAAGTACAAGAGCAGACTTTACTGAGCAGCCTCCTCCCTGGCATTTTTCAGTGCTCTACACATCAGGGAGTGCACCGCCAGACCCCTCGCAACAACAGCTGCTAAGGGGCTCATGCCAGAGGAGACAATCACTTCTCTCGCTCTTCCCTTAGAGTTTGGGTGTGCACCTCAATAACTAACCAGCTATGTAAAGGGAGTACGATCTAGCCAAAGACCTGCCACCACCTTGCCTGGTGGTGGACATTAAAAAGTACCCGGCCACAAGGCCTGTCACCGTTGGCTTGTTCCTAGTGCATGCCAATGGTTGTTGACTTTCCAGTGGTCAATTCATGACAGTACTAAGAAAGGCCATCTTTGCTTGTGGGTTAAACCTTTTAGAAGATGCTTCTCATTTCTTCCACATAGGGGCTTTCATTTTTCCTCAGACAGCATAAAACCCTTGAGTCGGTGGCACTCATCTGTCTATAATGTTTACACCAGAACCTCTGTTCTCACTCTTTCATGTTGATGGTTTTTTCCCCCTCAGGTGCCGGTCGTAAGAAGGTATGGATCTGCAACCACATCATCATGCACTGGGCCCAGCTGCACACTATATCTACTTTGTGGGGTCAGCAGCTCAGCTTGTATGACAGGAGCCATATTATATGGTTGGGCTGGAGGGACATGCATTGGGATGACCTGATGCCATGGCTTACATCTTGCTTCACAGTGCATGGGCTGCCAGATGCCTTGGTGATTCAGCTGGGAGAGAACAACCTAGTTGGCAGGAAGGGTCTCAACCTCACCTTAACAGCAGCCACAGACCTAGAGGCCTTGCACACAGAACAGCCTCAGATGTCCATCTTGTGGTTGGAGTTGTTGGAACGGCAGCAAGGGTGGGGTGCTTTGGAGCCTGCATGTATAAACAGCATGTGGAAGAAGATGAACAAGGCAATGCTGCATGCGGTGGGCACAGCCAGGGAGCCAGGTGATTTGGCACCCTGGCCTCTCATTTGATAAGGTTGAACTGTTTAGGCCTGACGGAGTGCATCTGTGCCCATTGGGCAACGAGGCTTGGCTGATGGACTGGGGCCTACATGATTGGTTGCAGATGTTAGTGCACTGGCAGAGAGCCAGTGAGAGGCCAAACTCAAGTGGCAGAAAAAGGCATTGTGTTGCATCCTGCCCTGGTAAAAGGGTCCAGGGGAAGGATTCTGTCCAAATGTCCACATGGGGGCTAATGGGCGACAGAACTTCCCAAATGGCATCCTGGAAGTATTGCCTGGAATTGATCCATATCATAGAGTGATCCTTATCCCCAAGACTGACCCTGAAGGAACAATCAATCAGCAAATGGGCTGATTCAGGGTGCATACCCAATGCCTATACCAAAGCCTACTGACACCAAAGATGGATTGAGGGGAGCTCTACTGGTGCAGTCACACTGGGTGCAGTGTGGGGTGCTGCAGGGGGCACCACGCCTATGACATCCAACGGAAGGTGAGAGGCAGGGGGTGCTGGATTTTGGCATCACACAGGGAACCAATGAAATTGAGACTCCAAGGTCCGCTACTGCTGACATCTGTAATCAATAAAAGTTTTGGCCATTTTGATCTCAAGACGTTGTGAAGTCTTCATTTCTGCTTCTCACACCCCTCCCCCTCCTCAGCGACCTGGGGCTTACTGCGCCTGGGCCCACAACTGCATGCTTACAGGAGACATCTACATACAGTGTACAATAAATACAAAGCATACAACTACATACTTCTAAATATAATTGTAACGATTACCAACATGCCTTATTATAATGCTTTGCATTTATGCATTGCATTTCCATTCTACTGATTGAACCATGCAAGACAGGCAGAGATTATATTTAACAGTCATTTATCCATTCATAATGTACCTCTTTCCTGCTTTTTAAGGCAGCAGCTTGGATTAAAAGTTTTTTTTTCATCTCAGTGCCACAAGATCTTACTAATTTACCAGTGAGGGAAGATGCTGATAAGGGTACTAATAGCTGCTCCTTCCTGTGACTCAACAAGTAAAGTTTTGTGTTGTTGGTTTTTTGCTGAAGTACAGTAGGAATCAATAAGAGTTAATACCATGTAAATAAATGCATGTTACTTGATTTACTCTGTAATAACATTTAATGGCATTCATATAGGGTGTATTTTATTTTTGCACCACATATGTGCCTTTAACAGTTGCACAAGAAGCAGAAATCCTCCAGCTGAAGCTTTTCCCATAACATCATCTGCATCCCAGAAAGCATGTTCACTTACCACATTTCTTTCTATTTTAAAGTTGCTAAGGCATACTGTACAAGGACTGCCTGGGGATGGAGGGATCTTGGTAACATTCAGCTGCAATTAACAGGCAACCAGAAAATGGTTCAAAATCCATGGGAGGGTTCTGATAAAATACCTGACCCTCTAACAGCAAGAAATGTTTTTTAACAGTATTTTGCTTCTAACTTCTACTGAAATGTTAGGAAAGTGCATCACTGCTAGCAGATATTTAAAACAAATCTTTTAGTTATGCCATTTCTTCCTATGTTAATTTGGTCGTGTGTACAAAAGCCAAATTACTGGGTTTTAGTGGAGGTGTTTCTTGCTGAATTTAATGAAAATGAGTACTGAACACTCGAAAGCACTTTCTCTCTCTCATATATATATATATATATATATATATATATATATATATATATATGTAGTTTATTGCACATACACTGCAATTCACCTTTCTCTGCAATTGTCATGGCAGTCATTTTATCACTGATATTATTATCCTCTGAAGATGGCTTGTGGACAGGCCTGTCCTAGTGTCCCCTGCTAGGCTGTCCCAGTTTTATAAACTGTAAATCTTTTCAGTGTATTCTACAGAAAAACGGGGGGCAGCCTTTTTATATAAAAAAGTGAAAAGAAAAAAGGACAGTGGATCCTATAACAATGCATACAAACTGAGGGAAATTGTTTGTTAACATTTGGCAACAATATTTCCATTCACTGAAATCCAGTTTCCTGCTATGACATTACAAAAACTGAAAGAGAACCTAATACAGTGGTACCTCGGGTTAAGAACTTAATTCGTTCCGGAAGTCCGTTCTTAACCTGAAACTGTTCTTAACCTGAAGCACCACTTTAGCTAATGGGGCCTCCTGCTGCCGCCGCGCTGCCGGAACACGATTTCTGTTCTCATCCTGAAGCAAAGTTCTTAACCCGAGGTACTATTTCTGGGTTAGCGGAGTCTGTAACCTGAAGCGTATGTAACCTGAAGCATATGTAACCCAAGGTAGCACTGTACACATAACACCCTTTCACTTTAGCGTATCCTGTGAAACACACACACACACAACCCAAACCAAACCCCAATCGGAAGAAGGGAGATGATAATACAATGCAAAGGAAGGTACTCCAGGTTTTGGATAAGTTTTGCTGTACTTAAAGCTGCTTTCTGAAAGATAAGGCCTATGTGGTGCTGCCTGGTGAACCACTAATCCAATTACATAAGGTACCTTGCTGCGACTGTAATGCTATGGATATAAACAACCAACAGCAGGAAAACAGGGAGGCAGTAAAGTGTGGAGACCTCAACAGGGCTGAGGGAAGGGGCCAAAAACCTGCCATGTCTGTTAGAAGGTGTTTACATTTCAGCAAACGGAGGACAAGGAGGGCTCCCTACTGACTCCCAAAATTAACTGGCAAAGGAAATCTCAGGAGGGAAAAGAATAGGTGCAGAAGAACCCTCTCCCATGAGTGGTGAAGGCTAGGGCACATGAGCAAGGAGGAATATGGGAGATTGGGGGCAACTTGGGCTATCTGTATTCTCCCCCCTCCTCTGAAATCCACACAGTATCTGGGCATTGTAAGCTGTGCACTGCACGGAACCTTACATGTGCACATATTTATCTATGTGCATATTTAGAGATAAGAAACACCCATCAACCCACCCTGAGATTTTTCTTCTAGAGACCCTGGAAAAGGATTTTAAGCCTGAAGAATGACACTGCTAACAGACAGTACACCCTCAAATGGCAAATGTAGAGATGTAACAATAATAATAATTTACAATCTATTCAAGGCTACACCTGGATCTATCCACCATGTCTCTCTGTGGTTATGTGCCCTGCTGATCAGGGGAATCTCGTCTCCAGCTCTGCATTCTTTTGTCTATTCAGGTTGTCTAACCAAATCCAGGTATTTCATAATTTGGTCCCAAAGCATGGGCCAAAATTTGCCCAAGAGTGAGTGAATAAGCGATGGAAATGGGTGGCATCCTGACCAAGCCCTTCAAAACCTTGAGCTAGCACAGTTCCAAAACTTATATTGCTGGAATACTTTTTTCTAATTTCTAAAAAGCTTTTTCTTTCTTTCTAGAGTGTGTAAGAGTAAGACGAGTGGCTTGCTCAAACCTATATAAATCACTTATCTGGTTGTGCATGCCTGACCAGAAGGGGGCAAGACAAGAGGAAGGACTTGTGTAGTGCAGTCAGTTCTGAATGATAGTATTTCTGCTTCTCTGCAAAGAAAGCAAGTAAGATGTTTCACACTTTAGGCTTTGTGGTGCCCACAAACTTTAAATGTGATTTAAAAAGCTGTAAGAGTAGCTGCTTATCTTGTAAGTGCATCATTTTATTCATCTTTCATTCTTTGCTAAAATTATTACAGTAATTATGTTCTATAGCAAAGGTACCAATGAATAAAACCCATCTGTCTACAGGGAGCAAGAAAGGTGCAAACAGATCGGCATTGAATTCTAATGAATCTCTATGGTTTCTCTCTCTGTCACTGCAGCACTTTGATGGAGGATAAAATTTACCTTTACTTCCAACATTTTCTATAAAGAGGGTGGTGAGCATTCATAACCTTAAAAACAAAGCAAGGCCTACTTTCGCTTTGGTGCGCATTTAAAATTGTTACAATTGAGCTTTGTGCCTCATTTCACTTTAATGGATATGCTACTAAAATGTTGCCCGCAGTTACCAAGTATAAGTAATGAAAGACCCTGGTTGTTGCTTGTCACATTAATTGAAAGGGGACGGGAGAAAGAAAGGGAGGTGTGTGTGTGGTTGTTGTTGTTTTTTTTAAAAAGCAAAGAAAAATCCAAGGAGTGCTTCAAAGGAAATGTATTTGTACTGAATCAATCTAAATCAGTGTTAAATGCTACTGGATGAAACATCTGGCGAATGACAGTTACAAGAATATTCACTAGCTTCTGGTATAATACTGAATAAGCCCTAAAAATTCATAAGTGACAATATTAGTGAATGAGCAAAGCTGTGATCAGCAGCTAATTTGGAAAAGGAGCTATAAAATGAGTAACAAAATGGGTGGGGTTGGCATGAATTCACAAGATTTAAAGTTGTTCTTCATTTTATACGAACTGTATTCAAGAAAAACAAAAGGAGGTACTTTTTCACACAGCAGATAGTTGAACTAAGGATACAGTCCAGCAGGATCTAGCGAGAGACATCAATTCAGATGGCTTTAAAATAGGATAAGGCTATCAATAGCTACTTGCCATGACGGCTATGTTATATCTCTAGTGTCTAAGGTAATACGTCTCTGAATGCCATATGCTGCGAATAAGAAGAGGAGAGAACGTTGTTGCACTCAAGTTTCATTTGTGGATTTCCCAGATATCTGCTTGACCACTGCAAGAACAGGATGCTGGAACAGTTGGGCCTTTAGTCTGATCCAGCAGGGCTGTTCTTATGCCATTATATGGTAATTGAGCTTGATGACATGCACATATCAAGCTCGTGTGGTGAAGGTGCAATAAATAGGTTGTATTAGATCTGAAACTGTGGCTTTTATTCCATGCATCCAACTTCAATGCAGATTTCAATCCTCTTGGTAATGCTCCGAGTTTCTTGTTTTCCTTGGCTTTATATTGAGTTGGTATTAGATGGCAGATGGTTTTAGCTGTATTTTATTTTGGACTTTAATATTTATGGGCTGGATGCATGTCATATTATGATCACCATGTTTTATTCATTAATTATGGTGGGCGTCATATTGTTTTCATTCTGCAAGCTGTCTTGAGATAGGTAGCGTGCCTCCTGCATCAATATTCTGTCATCCTTTGTGCATTTCAAGCACAAACAGGTGCACCAAGTTGTGCCCAACATTTGGGGGGGCGCATCACATGTGCATGATGTCACACACGACGCCCCCCAACCCAACCTGACCCACTGAGCCCACCATCCACCGGGTGCATTTTCTGGAGGGGGCATGACCAAACCCCCCCCCCAACCAGCTCCAATGGGTGTGTGATGGAGCTGCTGAGACAGCTTCCTTGGAGTGGGGAATCAGCCGCAGAGACCTGCCATCCCTCTCAACTGGGCTGGCTGGGCTGGCTGCACTGTGCACAGCTCCACTGCAGTGGAGGAGACCTGAAGCCTCCTCCGTTCCCTAAACATGGAGCCCATGAGCACAAATAAATTGCATGGAAGCAGGGAGGATTGACAGATCAATGTGCTGGACTCCAAATCCCTATCTTTCATTGAACCATCCAAATCCTGCAGAGGGCATATTTGGAGCTGAAGGTTGTTCAGAGAAGTGTCTCATAGATTTGGCAGTTTGGGTGGTGGGCAGCCTTCTACCATGATAGATACAAGACAGCAAAGGACTGAAGTCTCTCTTTTACTGGATAAAATAAGTTGCAATGGCTTCATGCTGTGGCTTCACTTACGTATGTCATGTGCTCCTGAAGATGAAGGAGGGGTCAAAAACTGAACTCTGGTGAGGCCTTTCAGAATCCTTCACACACAGGAACTGCACCAATGCTGTGAGTATCATTATTTGGCTTGATTGGATATCATCTTTCCCTGGTAGTTCTCCCTAAGCAGGGCAAAACAACCACTGGGAGTAGTTCATAATCACCCACGAAGTCACAAGCTTTATGTATTAAAAGTAATTTGTCCTAGAAAATGAATTGCAATCTTATTGGCAAAAGAGATACTTACTTCAGAGATCAATAGCGGCAGGGGATGGGGAGGGAATTACCCAAGATACATCTTTGTCCCTAGAGGCCTAAGTGTCCTCTGTGGCTAGGAGTGCCCTTGTTTGGTTTGCCAACTCCGACTGTTCCTAGACAGGGATAGCCTGACCATTGTAATCTATGCATTAGCAACCTCGATGTTAGACTACTGTAAGGCACTCCATATGGGGCTGCCCAGGGGTCTGGTTCAGAAGCTCCAGATGGTGCAGAATGCTGCAGTGAGGTTGTTGATGGGAGCTTCTGGCTGAGAACATGTGACACTGGCTACCCATCTGGCTACCAAGCCAGGTTCAAGGTTCTTGCTGATTTACAAAGCCCTGACCAACTGTGGTCCAAGATACCTTATACTCCAGACTGATCACTGAAATCACACGAAATTCAGTCCTGTGTAGAACACCCTGACATTAGAAATTCAGCAGGTGCCTTCCACACCAACTTTTAAATGCCTGCTGAAAACTTTTCTGTCAGGCCTACTCAGGCCATTAAGAGTATACCCCCCCCCCATGGTCTGCTTATGTTTATCTTTAATTTGTTTTTGCTTTTAACTTGCTTTTAACATTTTATGATTTTATTGTTGGTTTTACGTTTTTATATTGTTGCAACCCACTGTGCTATATATTTTTGATACAGCAGTGTATAAATATTTTTATATACATACATACATACACTGGCAAAGGCAAAGTCCATATATGCAGATTCTGTCCATTTCAATTTTTTCTATGTCTAATTTTTCTCATCTTAAATTCAGCTCTTCACATTTTTGCAGTATTTTTAAATAAAAATCATGAAAATCCTTTAGCATTTTACTGCAAATTTTTCCAAATCACCTTTTTATATGCACATTTGACTAATGTACACAGCTTTGCAAGCAATTTTCCTAATAGAATGCATGTTTGTATATTATTTTCATATATACATTCATTTTTAAGCACACTTTCCCCCAATATATGCATTTCTGTGAACATAATATGGTTGGTAAACTGCATAGCAAAATTAAGAGAAGTGTTAATTTTGAATGACGACTGTGTTTTGTTTATTTCAGAAAGTGTGAATTTAAATAACTGAATCAAATTTCTCCACCCTCCCCAGTCTATATAAGACAAGACTTCATTTAACATGTAAGCAGAACAACTAATTAGCAGCGTTTTCTTCCCCCACCCCTCTGTCTCACTCTCCCCGACTAATACACTTCACTAATAGTAAAAGAAAAGATTGAGTGGAATGCTGCTGTCAACACAATGGAATTCCAGATAGTTATGGTGATGAATTTCATTGTAAATGAGGATCAATGTCCAACACTACTTTGGAATAGTAATTTCTTAATTCTTATTCAGCTCCAGCAGGAAAGATAATATAACTTGATCTGAATTGACCATGTGATCCTGATGGCATCCCATTAATGGGCTGTTCATTTAATTTATGTAATTTTTAAAAATTAAATAATCATATTTTAAATCCCACTGCAACTATTCGGTTTGAAAGTACATCTTCAAAAAGTTATACAATCTTTATAAATCAGCATGGTGAAAAGTTTAGCCTGTTGACTGTACTTTTTAAAAGCTATTTTTAAACTCATGCTTCCTTTATCTTCTTCACTCTCTTACCCCTTGAAAACACCATATTTCTTTTATGCCTACCTTTTTCTTTGGTGCTATGCAGAAGGTGTCTATAAAGACATCTATGCTAAATAATTCAAGGTTCTGTGTCTATATAGGGTCAACATAAAAATAAGGGACACTTACAGTGAAAGCTATGAAGCTAACAACATTCCATGTCTCTAAGAAAGTATGTAATATGGATACGTATAGCCTTCAGAAATACCTGACAGCATTGAAAACATGCAGGCAAGCCCCAACACAGACGCTGACATTCATGTTGGCCACACAAGCCCAGCCAACGTTTGATAGTTATTAGCCTAGAAGGTGGCCTACCTGAGTACAGGTACTGTATATGAATGCCATGTTCCTGTCCCCATGAAGAGAGCCCTATTTGCATAAATTCAGACTAAACTGATCATCATATGGCTGGCATATCTGAGGGGTGGGGCTAATTAGCACACACTCAAAAGGTCACATATTTATGTACTCACAAGACTACTGTTTCAGTTCTCAGCAGGCATCTCTTGTAGATGTCAGGTTCTGAGACCCAAAAAACAACTCAAATGTACCCAGAGTCATGTCAATGATTAAGTTTCGGGCAAATCAGAATCCAAAAGGATAGAGGCAGGGATGCTGTCAAAGCTAAGCCAAGGATGAAGTCCAGACAAGACAGGGGGGTGAAGCAAGGCAAAGCCACAGTCTGTAATGTTACTCTCACTTTTGGTTTGATTAGTTGGAGCGGTTAGCTCTGAAGCCAGACACCAAGGAATGGGAACCTGTGGCCCTCTGCACGTTGTAGCTCCTGTTAACCCCAGCCAGCATGCTTGAATGAGCAGAGGTGATGGGAATTGCAGCCAGCCCAGCAACATCTAGAGGTCCACAGGTCTCTGGGATATGCTGATCGGTACTGCAGCCATGCTGGTGTACTTGACCCATGTAGATTAGTGGGCTGGGCTTGCTGAGGAGCTAGAGGTGCAGGAGGTAAGCTGCCTGCTAGAGAAGCTGCCTGCTAGAGATCCTGGTTATAGATGCCCCAACCTCCAGTGTCTTACACACAAGAATTTAGGCATTTTATTTTACAAAAATTATACTGCTTTATTCTTTTAGGGCTGCCAGGTAGCTAAACAAATAATTCTTTTTACTTTTAATTATCCTGCATCAACAGCAGGTGCTGTTGCCGCTGCAACTCTTTAATGGCTATTAATTGTTAGGACCTGTTACCCAATCCCAACATACATTAGTTCAAGCAAAAAAAGGGGCTTCTATCTCATCACATAGCAGGCAGGTGAGCGGCAGGACCTTTAGCAAAAGAAACCAGATAAGAGTTGCAGTGGTGGTAACATATCATGCTTCTGCAAGAAAGCCAAACTATTCTCTGGCTGTCTAATCATAAAAAAGCTCAGGTTTCCACAAGGGACATATTAGCAGTTCTGGAGTATGGGCTTGGGGTTTTGAAAGTATCTGGTAACTAAGCGTATTTTGCTGTTCCACTAGTTTTCTTTAGTTTACTATGCCAGCAACTTTGGGAGAGACGTGGCCAGCAGAAGGCACACTTTCTAGAGGAAACCATTTGATCTTCAGGGACTTTTATACATCTCAGGCTATTTATTATTTTTTCAAGAAAAAAAATGGGTTACAGGCAAGACTTACCTGGCTGGGTGTCAAAGAACCCACACACCAAAGGAAAGTCTCTCTCTGTGTGTGTGTGTGTGTGTGTGTGTGTGTGTGTGTGTGTGTGCACGCACACACACACACCTCATTAAGAAAATGTATGAAGTACTGTTTTCTATTCTTGGCTACAGTGATATGTGCTGACAGGGTCACAGCTGCCTTACTGTGGTTTCCTCAGAATTTAGTTGATCAAGAAGCACAAAAACATTAACTTGGGCTCTTTGCAATACACAATCACACTGCAACATAAAGAAAGGTAGCATTGGACATTTAAAAAGTGATTGCAGTACTACAGGATTTTAGCCTGCTTAAAGAGTATTTCGCAAAGAACAGGGTTTGGGAGAATAAGGGCAGACTTCACTAAAGGACATATGAATGCTACTGAGATGAGATAACAAAGATAAGGAAGGAAGTGCTCACATAGGATAAATATTATATGAGATGAGGAGGCTCAAGGCCTTATATCAGGACCGGTATTGCTCAATACCCAACATCCTGCAGGTTTTTTTCCAATTCAGAATGTGGGAAAGCATCCTGGAAACAGATTATCTGCAGCAGCATAATTATTTCCAGAAAAGACTGTAGGGCAGGAGTTGTCAACGTATTGCCCTCCAGAGCTTGATGAAGTGTAACTCCATCAAGTGAAGCCAATGGTCAGCGATGGTGGGAGGAGAAGCCCAACAACATCTGGCTACCCTTGCTGTAGTGGAACTGTTTAGCCATTTTTGAAAGCATCTATGCTTCTTTGACAAGTCAGGGGACAGGGACTATCTATCATGTACTCCAACAGTGATCCAATACAGGCAGGACAGTAAAATTGGAAACATTAAATAATTAGTAAGTGAGGATAAATTCAGTTTATCAACTTGGAGCACTTGTCCTTTGAACTGCTATTATTTATTGCTCATAAGACTGCTGCTATCCTGTTTTTATATGCTATTATGACTAATTTAGTTTTTAACGTGCTGTACTGTTTTGTTATAGTGTTATGCTATTTTAATGTTGTTTATATGCTTAAGTTTGGTTTATTTTGTATGATGTTGCTGGTATTGTTTATTATTGTTTATTATTATGAGTGTTATAACCTGCCCTGGAAACACTGGCTTTAGATGTCTTATTTAATTAATTGAATTCTGCATGCATGCAGCACCTCAATGATCCAGTTAGTTCAACTATAAAGTCTCAAGTAACTCACCTTCCCTACCTCCTCATGACACCAAATTTAAAATTAAAATGTAGTAATACAAAGTTTACTGAGACTACAACCCGGTCCATAGGTGCACGTGCTCATGTTCCATTGAAATTCTATATTTAGGTTCTTCAGAAGTGTTCTTCTAATTCCTAGTAATCGAGTTCACTCTTCCCCAGAAAGAATATCCAGCATCCCAAACAGCAACTGAGTGAATGGAAAGCCAGAAATAGAACCCGGCAGATCAATAGATTTGACTGAGAAAGCGTTTGCATTCTCAGGGGTAGAGATCATTGTGTTTCTAAGTGGATCAGAGATATGATCCTTAGCCACTGTGAATGGAATGGAAACTGGATGCCATCAGAGGGAGATACAAGTGCTTACGTGGTGAGGCAATATGGCAAAGAATAGAACTGTGGGAGGAATGAAAGACTGCCTAGAAAATCTTTAAATAAGTCCAGTCTTAAATTCCAATTCACAACAAAGGAACTGAGCAATGGCTGGAGGAAACACTATATTCCATCTCAATAAATACATCTATAAACCTAAAATGATATTTGAAATTAATTCCCAAGCCCATTCACATATATTACAGTTGAATTTTAGAACATTCTCAATGTACTCCTGTAGACAAGAACATAATTTTTCCATGTATCTCAAAATGTATTTATTTATTGTAACATTTTCTAAATTGCATTTTTATCCAAGCATGAATTCCAGGGTGGCATACATACAAATTCCAAATTACCAATGCAAGAATAAAACAAACAATAAAAATATCATAATAAAACAAGGATAATAAACCAAAACTATTCAACCAACTAAAACTAAACATTACGCCTAAAAATTCTGGGCAAATAAAAATCATGAACTGGCAACAAAAATAATATGATGTTGGTGCCAGTCTTTCTCCTTTCAGAGGGCATTCTAAAGCCAGGGCACCACCACCAAATGGGCTCTCTCCTTCATGGATGTACAATGTACCTCTTCAAATATTTCCCTTTAATACTAAGAGGCCATAAAAAATAATGTAGATGCCATACACAACTTGGGTCTAAAGTACCTTAGGGACTGCCTGACACTTCAATTGCAGAGATCCTCTGATGGGGCACTTCTGGTGGTTCCCCATGTCCCTAAGATTCGGTTGTCCTTCACTAAGGACAGGCCCTGCCCTATGGAACTCCCTACCAATAGGGTTTTGGCAGGAACCACCCCTCCTTTTCTTCAGACATCTTTTGAAAAGCTTTTTATTCAGAAAAAACTTTGCAATGTGATTTTTTTTCCTTTTAACCAATCAGTATTTATTGATTTTTCCTGATGTTTTAATGATGTTTCTATGGTTCTTTTTTCTGGTTTTACCCTTAAAAGGATACTCCACTTTGCTATATGTTTATGAAAGTGCGTATTATTTGTAAATAAAGAAATAAGCAAGCAAGCAAGCAAGCTGAGGCATGGCCATCAAATCCCATAAATGCTACCTGACCTGCAAATGGCCTACAACACAAACCATCCTTTTTTGAAAGGCATTTGCTATTCTGCTGGTTAAAACTCTTGAGGTTATTTGCAAGTTGCAGCTCACTTTTTCTAACCAATGATATGGTGTGAGCATCTGCCGAATGGGGATTTGAATCCTGGTTTCCAGCTCATAGACTGACACTATGACCACTACACCACATTGGCTCCCTATGAGAACAGGATGCTGGACCAGATGGACCACTGGCCTGATCCAGCAGGCTATTCCAACGCTGCTTGGATGTGCTATAGAATCAAAACCAAATTATTTATTCTCCAGAAGATGTTATCTGTCTTGTGCAAGGATGTAGATCCTGCTGAAAATAATTTGTAATAATAAACATGAATCCTGAATTTGTTTCACACTTTCAAATGTATTAACTAGTTATAGTCCTTACAACATCTTAGTAAGGTTAGTAAGTAAGTTGTAAGCAAGCTGAAAGAGAGAGACTTGCCTAGGGGCACTAGGGGTCATGGCATAACCGAGCTTCAATTTGTAGTTAGAAGGGTGACCCAGGCCTGTGTCTGGTGTATATCTAATGCCCAGGCATTTAACTGAGGTCACTGATGGGGATGACCTTATTAGTCTTTGACCCATTAGGCATTTTTGCCTCTGTTGTTCATTGGAATACTTTGAAGGCTTATAACATATCATTCTAGGTTACAGAGAGTAGGGGCCACAGCACCATAGAAGATATTTTTAGTTGATTGCTGTGTTTCCTGATTGAATGTGGTGTAGTGGTCATAATGTCAGTCTACGACCTGGGAAACCAGGATTCAAATCCCCATTTGGCGATGAAAAGCAGTGGGTGACATTGGACCAGCCACTGAGTCCCTCACAGGGCTGCTGTGGGGATTAAGTGAGAGTGAACCATGTATGCCACCTTAATAAATGAATGCCTGCGGAAGTCTGCAAGCAGAACCTGAGTACGTCTGCACCTGCAGTTTCCAGCAACTGATATTCAGAAACATTACTGCCTCCAACATATAGTAATGTAAGCACAACAATGGGTTTAACTAGCTAGACATAAATTTATTGTCCCTTCTATAGGAAATCTGCTACCCATAGAACAAAAATCAGTGAACACTTGCTCATAAGATCAGGAAATCAGGCAAAACTTGGTTTGTAAGCTACTGGCCATTATCTGAGGCAAAGGTTTGAAGCCCTGGCCAGCACAATTATACATACGAAAGAAGCTTCTCCCTCCAGGTTAATACTTTGTCCACAGTGGTTGTCAGATTGTCATCTAGGAGGATAAAATGAAGCCAAAATCTGATTAGAAAATTTGGACTTCCTATTACAGTACGCTGATTTTTTAAAAAATCAAATGTGATTTCAAAAAAGGACTGTAACTCCATGGTAGAAACATCTTGCACACATAAGGTCCTAGGTTAACATTCCTACCATTTCCTGGTAGGTCTGGGAAAGCCCTCTGTCTGAAAACCTGGTGAATTGCTGTCAGTCAATGAAGACAATACAGTACTGAACAAAAATGGCAGGCCATTGGTCTTCCTTAGTATTAGGCAGTTTCCTATGTTCCATGCAGCAAAACCATCAGTGCATGGATGTGCAACGGTTCCTGCTTCTTGGACTAACAAACAAATGGCAAGGTTCAACTGGGTTGATAAACAATTTACCAGAATTTATTGTGACAAACAGCAATGTTGTACTTTGGAAAGAACTGCACTGATGCAGCAGTACCCAAAGACATCTGTTCCGTAGCATTTGCTTCAGGTGGGCTTGTGGGAAATGGGAATGTGGGGAGGGGGAAATTCCTTCCAGACCATCATGACCAGTTTTAACAGCTCATAGACTCAGCAAAACAGCTTGTAGGATCAGGATCATTGACATTAAGTATCATCTGTAATTGGATTCTGCATAGAGAACAACTTTCAGGAGACATTTTTGTCTTTGGAAAAATAAAGAATTTTTTAAAAAGCTAAACATATGGGTACTGAGACTACAAATACGGATTTTGTGACAAAACATATGGAAGCCCATAAGGAAAACAAGGTTTCTTTGCCAAAAGATTGTACTGAAAATTTATCCCTTGATAAGAACAGTACAAATCTATCCTTTCACTGTACAACACTGTTTGCTGATGGATTAGAATGTTATAAATTCACATGCAAATTTGGCAAACTATTCCACTGTTATCATCTTTATTAGATTTACGAAGACAGTCCTGCTTATTTTCTTTTATTTTCTTAATCCCTTTCATCACTTAATAGCTCAGAAAGTAATGGATTTTCAGCAAAAAAAGGCTTATTACAATCAATCCTGTTGCGCTGTTGTGTGCACTCTCCCTCTTTCTACTCGATGCTTAACTAATGAAACTTATTTTTCTCCAGAACCTCAACAGAAAATCTTTTTCTAAGGGGAAAATATGCTTAATACAGCACTGACATATAATACCACAGCTGCACTATTCTTCTCCTTTGGGTGACCACCTAGAGCTTTGGAAAACCCATTATTCATGCTGTACTCACTAAAGTCTACCTTATAGTAGTGAAACAAGGAGCTATTAAATATATACGTTTCACTTCAAAATTACCGTGGGACATGATCTATCCTCTGGTGACGTCTAGGGTTCTTTTCCTCTATTGTTTTAAACAAAGAGTTAATTTTATTGACCACAGGTTTAATTACTAAGAACATATTTACATTCAATTCCTAGTTAACATCAGGAACCTCCAGAGCACTAATATAAAGAAATAAAATGCATATAGTGTATGTGTATGCACTGCAAGTATCCCAACCCGTTCTCAGTTCACAACTACAATCACTTACTTACTGGCTACTGAATGAAGGGCTGTTTTGTCCAATATGAACTTGCCAAGTCATTAAGATCAGAGGCTCATTGCAGGAGCCTCTATTTTCCAAGATGAGGCTGAAGAGAAAGACTTTTCAGTTTATGGAATAATCTTCACAGACAAATGAGAAAGGCATTTGTCTTAACATAGTTTACACAATGAGTTAAAACAATTCACCAAAGTTTCTAAACTATGGTATGCTTTTTTATTCAATTTTTGTTATATTTATGGCTTCTATTATTAACACTTCAGATTTGTATGGCAGCTGTTATGGGTCTTGTGTGCTCCATGGCTATTCTCTGTTTTATTATTTTAATCGTATTAATAGATTATTTGTATGATGATGTAGATACAAACCCCATGTCAGTAATGTTGTCGGACTAAGTGCTTTAGTCTGAAGCCTTCCTACAAACCATATGTAGACACAAGGTTGCTGAAAGCCTTTTCAACACAAATGTGGAATATATCCGCAAGGGTAATTGGTCATAAAGCAAGGGTTCATAGGAGTCAAAGACCTCAAGAGAGGTACTCAGAAAAAAGAAACCTGGGAACTCATACTACACAGGGCAATGATTACAAGAATATGGCCCAATTTTGCCAGTATTTATTCATGTGATCAGCTTTATTCACATAACTCTCCCTATTGACTTTGGCCCTCATTCAAGCCCAGGGAAGTAAATAATAGGTCTTTTTTCCATTGACTTCATGAATGAAATTATTTGTGCGTTTGTGGAATTGGGCCCCAAGCCCATTGAATGAATTGTAGTGATAGATTGTTTGTAGAGATCTGACCAATGAACAAAGCAGCTAAGGATTCTACTCCAGCGTGGGCAAAAGAGGATTATCACTGAGGCATGCTTGCTCTCCAGTGAATGTTCCCAACTGATAGATTTGTACAAGGCTGACTTTGTGATTAGTCCGGAGATATGAATGCTTCCAAATGTAAGAACAAGATGGAAAAAATAACTTTCACAAATTGAAATGCAATACTCAATTCAATTAAAACAAAATGCTGTGATCTGGAATTGACCCAAGGCTATATGATAAAGTTATTTGTTTTGTGCCAAGTTTAGTAGCTGTTTTCCACAATGCCCATTCATTTAAGTTTTATGGAAATATTGACCTTTTCACCCAGAACAGAAGCAAACTAATTTCATTAAAGTTGTTAGAGGCGTGTGTGTTTTTTGTGTGTGACCATGCCAATTCTAGAATTTCATTCTGCTTTCTGCAGTGTAATGCTTTCTGTACTCTCCCTGTCTTGTACCAATTCATTCCATTGTGCAAAAATGCAACTGTCCAGATGGCCGTGTGTCCCATGCTGGCATTAGCACCTTAACAGTAAACCAGAAGTAAAGGGAAATATACTCACATATTTGAGATATGAGCTCTCATTGTTTTGCTCACAGTTCTCCTTTTTCCTATATGATCCTACTAGCCCCCAAATTATACTTAGGACTACTAGGACTCTGCATTTGGAACAATTCAATCTTCACAGCTTGCCTGTGTCCATAATACAGCAACAGCATGTCCAGTATTCTGAAAATGTTCTTTCTTAAAAGCTGTCCACTGCATGCACTCTTTTTTAAAAATGTAAGAAGAGCCCTTCTGAATCTGGTCCAGCACTGGCCAACCAGATGCCGATGTGTAGCATGCAAGCAAAACATGAGTGCTCCAAGGATAAAGCGGGAACATGTGTTATGAAAAAAAGGGAGGGGAAGGAAGGGAATTGTAGCTTTAAAAAAAGGTGGATGGGAGATATCTCAAAAATTTGCTTTTTAAGAGTATTTCATGAGTTCTTTCTTTTGTATATAGTATTATAGTGCTCTATACAGCAGACCAAGACCATGATGCTTTGCAGCAACCACTAAATGTACTTTTATTGAGTATCTTTTCAATGCGCATATTACATTTCGGTAGCATATTCATGACACTGATACTGGGACTCAGTTGCCTTGTTCTATATACAAGGGGTTACTAGATTCTTGCAGGAACATAATGCAACTTTTTGAGGGGTTTGTAATAAAAAGCATTAATAAATTCCACCCTTTCTGCTATTTTGATGTACTGCAGTATTTTTTTTAATTTTGTGATTAATTTTAGATTCTGTGATTTTATTTAATTTTATGCAGCTCACTCTGGGACCCCATAGTGAAGGATGACAAGTACTAAATAGACAGAAAGGGAGGCAGTCTTTAAAATTGCTATCTCCCACGCTTGGAAGTCAGCTCGCTACCATGGAAAGTAGCTGGCCTCTCATAAAACAGCTTAGTTTCCAGTGGCATGTAAACCCAAATTATCTGAAAAATAGTGTCTAGAAGGGATGTGGTCCTAAATAGCGCCAAGGGTCAGATAAACAGCCTCCACAAGCTCCCAATGAGACCCACAAGCGGTAATGCATCTGCCACTGGATTGGGTGGCCAATAAGGCCTGGGCACTACAAATGTGGTTTATAGCAGTCCTGGATAATGGGATGGGGACCTCTTGTTCCAGATATTGAATCAAGTAAAGCATCTACTTTACTGCCTGTCTCTTTTGTGCTACAACTCTTCAGATTAGCACATTATAGGCAAAACAAACAAACAAACAAACCACACAAAGCATTGAAAGCTATGTATGTACTGCAATGTGCACTAGATGGCACTGTCTCATACTTTGGACTTGACTTGTGGTGCTCTTGACAAAAATGGTGGCCACCACTGGACTTACGGTAAAACAAGAAAAGCCCAATTGTCTGACTAGAGTTACCAGCTGTCCTCCATTTGATGTAGAGTCAGTGTTCCAACAGTATTATCATGCCATATCAGTATTATCATGCCAAATGCACTGTAATGTTCCTAAAAGTTGCTCCTCCACCATCAGTTCACACTTTTAATGTCCTTTGGATTTCCAAAAAGTTGTTTGGTGGTCTGACTTGAGCTGCTGAAAAACAAACTTTCAGAAGATATTCACTGCATGTGCGCTATCGCTTGTGCATCCAGCAGCTCTAATAAACTCATGTGAGAAAATTCTGTATGTATATTCTCTTTAGACAGAAACAGCCCTAAAAGTTTCCTGAGGAAGGAGTTAGAAAAATTCATGCTTGATAGCAATTTATACCCCTAAACTCTGTAAGAAGGAACAGTATTTGCTACTTGCCAACCAGCACATGTGCATAGAGAGAATGCGGTCAAGTGGTCAGGAGCAGAGCTGATGTTAATTAGCAATGAAATGAGGAATGAACCAGCATTAGCCCTGAGACTAATCAATGGGAAAAATCACTCCAAGCAGGCAGCTTAATGAAGTACTATACAGCTGTTTATTTTTAGTCTTTTTTTTAGCCTGGAAACAAAATCCCTATTAGTTAAAAAAAAACTTTCTAAGTTGTTTTTAGAGACATGATACTGTATAGTTCTGATTTGGCTGTTCTGTTAACTATTTTAGTCTCTGACACTGTCACAATTTACAGGACTTGGAAAATTAAGGTGACTCAGACACACTAAACTATTAGTGCATATTATGTTGTGTGATCGTGGGACGCGGGTGGTGCTGTGGGTAAAAGCCTCAGCGCCTAGGGCTTGCTGATCAAAAGGTCGGCGGTTTGAATCCCCATGGCAGGGTGCGCTCCCGTTGTTCGGTCCCAGCGCCTGCCAACCTAGCAGTTCGAAAGCACTCCTGGGTGCAAGGAGATAAATAGGGACCGCTTACTGGTGGGAAGGTAAACGGTGTTTCCGTGTGCTGCGCTGGCTCGCAAAATGCGGCTTTGTCACGCTGGCCACGTGACCCGGAAGTGTCTCCGGACAGCGCTGGCCCCCGGCCTCTTGAGTGAGATGGGCGTACAACCCTAGAGTCTGTCAAGACTGGCCCGTACGGGCAGGGGTACCTTTACCTTTACCTTTATGTTGTGTGATCAGCCCTTCTTGTTGCTACAGTTATGGCTGTAATATTAAATAATACAAAACATAATATAGTGCTATTGAGAGTTCAAATCCTTTTACATGTTATATGTCAATAGTTCCTTGCCATGTAACATAGTCCCAATGAGAATTGTAGCTCTCCCAATGCCTACTATTACTATTAATACTTAAAGAGATGCATCAGCAAGCAATGCTTTTGGCTCTTGTCTGCTTTAGCCCTTATAGTAACTATACAGGGGGCAACCATTTTGCGCATGTCCAATTGACACATGACTGCCAGTGGAAGGCTGTTTTCAACCCCAATTGATGGCAGGATTGAGTGAGTATGCATGTGTGTGTGTGTGCATGCATGTATGCATGCTTGTGTGTGCATGTTGCCCAGAACAGTACTGTATCTGGTTTGCAAATATCCCTATAATCCATGGTACACTATCCTAATACTTATAGAAAATAAGTCCCTTTAGTTAAAGCTGGTGCACCACTGCAATACTGATACAAATCTCACAGGGAGATTAGAGGAGTAGAGAGGAAACAGCTATTCCCTGCTTCCCTCACATAAGATACCAATGAAATTGCCCCAGCCCTCACTCAACTCTTGACTGCTCTGAGCTAACTGTGAATTTCTGGAAATAGCTAGCCCCTGACCAACACAGAGATGATATTCAACTTGTTGCCCAGGATAAATGCCCTGGGTGAGGGGAGCTCACTGCCTCTATTTCTCTATTCATCAAGTGCCATTACTTTGTTTTGTGTCGTGGAAACAAACATTCTGTTTAGTCCAATTTAATAATATGGTAGGATGATTTTATTATATGAAAGTAAGTAGTACATTTGTTTGTGAGTGCTATTGCACTTTTATACAAATCAATCTGATTCATTTCTAAATTAAATTACCTTTCTATTAAAGAGTATGTGTTTGAACTTAAAATATTACTGCAGAGCTTTCCAAACTGTGTGTCGCAACACATTAGTGTTTCGGTTCCAGCGTGTAGGTGTGTCACGTGAACACTTCCTGTGCTCCTCTTGGGGCTGAAAAGGGGTTAGTTTATCCTCCGGTTTGCTAGTAACACCGAATTACTGTGTTGTGAAATGATGCATGTCTAAAAGGTGTGCCACCAACATGAAAAGTTTGGAAAGCTCTGTATTACTGGTTCCTTACACACCTAGTTGCAATATGCTGCACTGAGTTACAAATGCTACCGTTCTGACTACACTGAAGCCTTTTCTTCAGTAACAATAGAACAAAATACAGGAACTTTTCTTAAACCAGTAGCTCAAGTAGTCTTTAAACTGATATCATCAGGGACAATTTCTAAGTCAAGTTCACCTCTGGAAGATGAAAACATTACTGTGAATGTATTCATTAGGTCTGGACTGACAAGTCTAAATTAAAATGTACTGTGTTTGTAAAGGAGGGAGAGAGGCTAGAATGAGGGAGTTGAGGAGACAGAGTGTGTACGGGACAGCCCCAATATTATATAATATGCAAGATATTGAATATTCACATTATTTGCACTAAGAAAGCTAGAGAGCAGGCAATATAGATTTTAATTTTCAAATGATCTGTGTTTTCCAGGCTTAAAAGCTACTTTTTGAAAAGTGACAAAACACAGATGTATTTTGATGTAACTCTCATCCATTTCAATGGAACTTACTTCAAGAAAGGATACTAAGGATCATGACCTCTGGAGAGAATTTTCAAAGAGAATGAAGATTTGTTTTGAAAGGGGGATTTAGGTACCTATCAGTCTGGAGCCTATTCTTAAAATGTTGCATTAAACTGAACATTCACAAGTCTGACTATAAATCAACAAAAGTAGGTCAGCTAAGTATGAATGCTTCCCTTTCCCAACAGGCTGGGCTAGAACTGTTCTCCCTAACATGCTGACTTTCCAAAAAGTGGAGAGGGGAGAGGTTTTTTGTTTGGGGATTCGGTTGATTTCAAACATGCCCCTGCTGGTATTCTGAATTCCTGGCCCATGCTGAGGCCCAGGGCATGAGTCTTGTCCATGAAATGTACCACAGTTTCAGGTTAAGTACGGACCTCCGGAACAAATTAAGTACTTAACCCGAGGTACCACTGTATATTTCTCCTGCTGTTCTTAAGTAACTGGTATTTCAGATGCTTGTTGCCTCTGATCCTAGAGGTAATATATAGCCATGACTAGTATCCATGAATAGATCAAATAATGACTATTATCAATGCCAGATTTTGGTTCCACAAAAATTTACTATTATTGTGGTAAAAAGGTAAAGGTAAAGGACCCCTGACAGTTAAGTCCAGTCGCGAACGACTCTGGGGTTGCGGCACTCATCTAGCTTTACTGGCCGAGGGAGCCGACATTTGTCCGCAAACAGTTTTTCCAGGTCATGTGGCCAGCATGACTAAGCCGTTTCTGGTGAAACCAGAGCAGCACATGGAAACACCGTTTACATTCTCGCTGGAGTGGTACCTATTTATCTACTTGCACTTGGACGTGCTTTCGAACTGCTAGGTTGGTAGCAGTTGGGGCCGAGCAACGGGAGTTCACCCCATCGCAGGGATTCGAACCACTGACCTTCTGATCGGCAAGCCCTAGGCTCAGTGGTTTAGACCACAGCACCACCCGCATCCCTTCCATTATTGTGGCAGCCAGTGCTATTTTTCTAGAAAGAGGTACTGGAACACACCATGAACACCTCCCTTGTTCTCTTACAATGGCAATGGAGCCTACCTGAGAGGCGCTGGAACTGAGTTGCAGTTAGTTTCGGCAGAAAAAAAGCCCTGGTGGTAGCCTAACCTACAATGAAGGAATCATTTCTCAAATTAATGCATACTTTGTATTCTAAACAACAACACAAATACTGTAGAATTTCTTCTATAGATATACTGCCAATATCTCATTTCATGAAAAGATCAATCCTCTTATTTTTAACTAAACTCAAATGCTTGTGGTAAAAGCTTGGCAGCAGCTATACATAATGACGCCAATCCTATGCATTTTCAGTGAGGCTTGAGTGAAAAGCCTCAGGTTCATGGACTCTAAGTAATCATCTGTGGAATCTGTCTGAATATCCGATGGTTCAACTAAAGGCGTGGATACAGAATGGAAGCCCCAGTAGATATGCAGAGACATAACTTTATGGAGCTAGCTTGACATAATCTCAAAGAAAGAGATATTTTGATTTAACCGTTGACTTCCCCCAGGACTGGCCCAACACAGTTTGTGCCTGAGGCAAATGACAAGAGGGCATCATCCACACACACCCCTTCCAGAACGGCAGTTGACAACATTGTCAACACTGGTGACAAGCAGCATGTTTAGGTTGGCACAATGAAAGTCACAAGGCCTTCAAACATGGCAAATTGTTGGTGGTCTGCCACCACTACATCTGTCAACTGTTTCTCAAAAAGCTCATAAGCTTGTTTAAATGAATCTTCAGGTTAGTGTGGTTCTTTTCAGTATAAAATACAAATCATGCGTGGGGGGGGGGGGGGAGAGATAAGCGTGGGAAAGGACACCAAATTTTTCAATTTCCTGAATACTCATATTTGGTGCTTTTCTAAATACCCCTTTTTAATTAAAAAGCAAAAGGTATATGCATTGCAAAAGCAACACAAGAACTGCACGTGGTGCATTACCATCCAGGTAATGTTGCCTTTTTAAAGCCTGATTTGATAGCTCATGGAAATCTAGCTCAAGACACAACACTATGCAATCTCAACAGCTGGTTTGGAAATTGCTACAGATTGTTAAGAGGAGCTGCAAACTAGAGATAGGCGTAAGGAAGGTTAGAAATGATAGCCTTTTCTTTAAATAAAAACAGAAAGAAAGACAAATTACCCCAAAGACCATATTCTTTAAATCATTGAAGCAAAACATGTTTATTTGATTTGTTTGTATGCCTATTACAAAAATGCTACTTTGGGATTCTAGGAACCCAGCCTGTCAATTTTTCAGCCTCTGCACTTTCATGGTTGCTTAGAGCTGTTTAATGCAAATACAGTTCCAATAAGAGATTTCATGCCCTTAAATTACACCCAGTTAAAGGCGAATGAAAATGTAAGGTAAATAACTATAATCAGCCATATTATCTTTCTCTTGGCACCTCTCACTTTACAGACATATTTAAAAGATATCTCTGGGGTCCTATTCTTTTTAACAAGCAACAGAGTAGTTCCTGGAATATTACTTATGATGCTACGCTGTGAACATGACACACGTTAAAATGTTACCTAGAGATCTGAAACAAAAAACAAAAACTGTTGCTGGGCCATGCTTGATTTCTTGTTTAGGAAAAGGATGAAAGGGACATCCTCAACCAGGGGATGAAAGACAGATGAAGAGAGTCTTTCATGTACAATTCTGTTGATCAACAATCATGCAGGAACTGCACAGGAATTCCAGGAAGTCAAAGAGAGAGACAGTCTAGGATACAAACCATTAGTGTCTTGCTATCCTGTTCTACTGGGGTTTGAGGCTCAAAGGGGAAGTGGGAGCAAGAAACATGTCATGTTCAGCCAAGGCAAGTCTCTTCATCTGAATCTACCTTGAGGGGGGCTGGATTCAGGGATCACAACATCTGCAAAACACTATGACAACTTTAAAATGCTTGAACCCCCGTTCTACTCAAAACATTCAATTCTTATTCTTTTTTCATCTTTGTTTATTGGCCTTCTGGAAAAAAGAATCAAAGCTGATATAAGTATACTGAAGCCACAGACACAACTGCCACCAATAAAATCACACAATAAACAATAGTTAAGATACAATGGGATAGTTTGGCTTAAATTATAATGTTCATACATGAACTGAGGGCCCTTCCAGATGACCTATGTATTGAGCATTCATCCTGATTTGCTTGCACAAAGCTTAGACAGAGGTTAGACTATATTCAGTCTTTACTGAACATTTATTCTTATTTGCTTGCAGGGTGTTTACAGTGGTACCTCTGGTTACGGACTTAATTCGTTCCGGAGGTCTGTTCTTAACCTGAAACTGTTCTTAACCTGAAGCACCATTTTAGCTAGTGGGGCCTCCTGCTGCCGCAGTGCGATTTCTGTTCTCATCATGAAGCAAAGTTCTTAACCCGAGGTACTATTTCTGGGTTAGCAGAGTCTGTAACCTGAAGCGTATGTAACCTGAGGTACCACTGTAGTTGCATTTCCATTAGACATTTGTTCATCCTACACTTTGGAATACATCTCCCAGTCACTTTCAAAACTGCAAAAAGTGGATTTGTTGTTCTAGGACCACAGAGCACTTTAATCCACTTAAAATGTGGATTTTAAGGAGCCCTTTCAAAAAAATACTGATAGTCTTGAGACACCCCATTTGTCAGGGCTGGAGTCAGATGCAGGTCAGCACAAAACACACAAGTTCCATTCTCAGAGACATTAACTCTGTAGTCAAATAAATGGCCTACAATTCAGCAAAACTACCCAGTAGGTCTTGCCCCAATGGAGCAGTTGCCAGGACTGAAAGTCCCTGCCTTCCACCCTTTCTAAGGTTCCTCCTCTCTCTGATGTTTCCCAAGCAGTCTCAAACTGCATCTGCACACCTCTGGCCTTTGTTCTGCTCTCCTCGTTATTCTGCCCATTCTTGGAGACCAGGAGGAAGGGAGTTTGTTGCAGCAGGAGAGGGAGACTCCTTGGATTCTTCAGCAGCCTCTTGATTCCCCTCCTCTACTTCAGCCTCAGAGTCTGAACAGCTCCCTGCCCCAGGCTCTTTCTGCTCACTAAACCCTGTTGCCCCTTCAGCATCCAGCCCCTCCTCCCAATCTTCTTTCTCTGACCCTTCCTCAGTGTCCCACCACCAACCCCCTGGCTCTGAGCATTCCTCCTCTGGGTTTTCCCTTGGGGATTCACCAGCTGGTGCTTCCCAACGCTCCTCTTCATCTAACCAGTTCCTGAGACCATTATACCTACGCAGCCAAATGGAGGCTTGACTTTAATATAGTGATGAATAACATCTATGCCTAACAAACAGAACTGAACCAAAAGTTCACATTTGCTAACTTTAAGCTCAACCCTCCCACCAAACAAATGATTCCCATCTAGGTTAGATTATTGCAATGCACTATACGTAAGGGCTGCCTCTGAAGACAGTTTGGAAACTTCAGTTGATGCAGAATTTGGCGGCCAGGTTGCTCACCGGAGCAAGAAAGTTTGAGCATATTACACCGATCCTGGCCCAACTGCACTGACTGCCAATTAGCTTCAGAGCCCAATTTAAAGTGCTGGTTTTGACCTACAAAGGCGAGCATCATCTGAGGCCCTTCTTTGTGTGCATCTCCCATGAGAGGTCCAGAGGATCACAACATGAGAATAGCCCTTTTTTGTGGTGGATCCCAATTTGTGGAATGCTTGCCAGTGAGGTTTAGTTGGCATCTTCATTATACACCTTTAGATGCCAGGCAAAAAAGTTCCTCTTCAATCAGGCCTTTAGCTGATTAACATCTTATACCACTTTTACATGTGTTTGTAGGAGAGGGTTGGGAGCAGGAGTTATCGGTTTGTGGTCGCCCCCCCTTGTTTTTATAATGCATTTTGTGTTTTATATTCTATTGCACTGTATTGTATTTTTTTATGGTGCGTTTTGTATTTTTATGTTGTGAACCACCCTGAGATCTACAGATGAAGGGTGGTATGCAAATTTAATAAATGAACAAATAAAATCCCTTTTTGCCCCTCCCCCCCAAAAAAAATGTATTGGAGAGTTAGGGAAAAAGCATGCAAACATTTGTTAGTACAGGGGGTGGAGAATGAGGAGAACTAACAGCAGCATTGAATCAGGTCCTCTGTAAAGGTTTGAGGGATAGGCTACCACACCAATAAACATCAGTAAATGACTCCAGTGAATTTCTCTCTTTGAAAGAAAGAAAAAAGGAAGATTAGGTAGACTCTTCCTCCTTTTCTTATCTTCCATTCAAGACTAACAACAGAACCACCATCCTGACCTAGAGTATCATCAGTGCCCAAGCTGCCACATATTTTGTTGCTACAGCCCTTGGGATGCCTTTCCCTGTGGATCCAACGAATATTCAGTTTCAGCTCCAGCATTAATGATGTGCTATTGACAGAATGACAGGTTTAGGGCACAGCTACCAGACAATTGGATCCAGGTTAATCCTATTGTTGAGTGAAATGAGACTGCTTCTGTGTTTGTTGTTTCATTAATACTGTACCCATCTCCAATGCATCTTTAATAATGTGGTTTAGAGTCTTTTTAGGGCAGAATGGGAAACTGGCTTAACATAGAAAAAGAACCACTCATATACTTTGTATGGAATGAAAGTTTACTGTCCCCCTCACCCCCTTCTCTTTCTCTATTTTCTCTCCTCCTTCTCCCTACTTTTCTTTCCCCCTTAGCACATTGGCTGTAACAAAAAGGTCTCAAATTGACTCTAACTGGTGTGCATGAAAGTTTCTATGCCTTGAAAACAGAGACACAATGTACTTTTGTTAATCATGAAAAATATTTTTTAAATCCCTAGAATGCCACATGAGCAAGGGGACCGTATTTCAATGTTCTGTGTAACACACACACCTGATGAAATTCACATCCTGCTAAGAGCAACAGCAATATGGCTTTTTATTTTAGCCATCTGTAGTGCACCTATGACTTGTATATACTTTTAATGAAAACTCATGGGAATGGTGCACTTATTCTAATCACTTCTGTAGTAATATTCCAAAGCAGTTATTCATCAAATGTGGACCCAGCCAGCCCTTAAAATCATCTATTGGTCTTGAAAATCATGACAGCTGAAAAACAACAAAACAAAGCACCCTTCATTGCTTCAATAATTGTTTTAGATCCTATAGCATTTTTGGAACAATGAGGGTTGTAATGCAAGCCAAAGTTCTAACCATCGGTCTCAATGAGTATATATATGCCTACCTAATGCTCTCTTTCTATGAGAACAAAGTAAACAACACACATTGTGCTTTCTTTTGCTGGAATACACACAGGGATGTTTTCACCCTCTGATGGACCATCTTTGCCTTCATTGTGCCTTCCTTTCTTTTTTTTCTTCGCAACTAAAATGTATTTAATCAGTCTGGTGCCTAGAAGTATTACTATAAAGCACAGAAACTGAATCAGCTGGTTATCCATCTCTTTCCATGCAAATCCTGAACCTAGAGACAGTTGGGAAAAACTGCATAGCGGCCATTTGCCTGTGTGAGACAGACTATACTTGAAGGAAACACGTGGTATTACAATTTTCAAGCTGTCATTAAGTGCTCATCTAAACCTTGCCTCGCCTCTGACAGGGTGAATCCACACATAAGACTTGAATTTTTTTCTTTTTAAATGGGAAACTTTAAGCACTCAAACTCTTTTGTAAAAAGATCTGAAGCATAAGCTGAATAACAGCCACATAAGAAAAGTTTTACCACTTAATCCAGCCCTTAATGATCAAGAGATATCAGGAAAGTGTCAAAGGAGATAAACTTAGTTATCCCAAATAATGCATCTGTATCTTCTTTGCCAAGGGATGCAGATCTAAAAGTTTCTGTCTTGTGCTAGGAATATAGAAAAACGTCATAACCTCTCAAGGAATCAGCTTATCCTTTACATCATGCAAAGCATCCTGGTCACTTTACCATTGCTGCAAGAAATGGCTCCTTAAATGACCCCAAATACATTTAAAAAATATATATTCAGCACTGTTTATTTCAGACATTTCTAACCAAATCTTCACCACAAGGTCCCAGGGCAAATTACAACCATATGATCATACAGCATTTTAAAAAGTCAGTTGAAACAACAAATAAGCTCTTTCAGAAAACCAGCAACATTGGTATGAACTGGGCATCTTGTGAGTGTTTGAGCATGTTTGACCCTGCTTTTAGGAGGATCAGTAGTTTTCCCTCAAACCTGTAAGCTGTCTCTGCCATGATTGCTCTTCATTCCCCTACAAAGGAGAAGGAGAAGCTGTGGTCTACCACAGGTCCTTGGACTACTGCTTTCATCATTTCTCACCACTGGCCACACTGGCTGGAGCTGATGGGAATTGTTGGTCCAATAACATGTGGAGGGCCATAGGTTCCCATCCCTACTCTGTGCTTTTTACCAGCTTTTGCAGGTTCTCTACCTATCCAGAGAAAGCAGACCTCACCTCTGTGACATACACTCTGGTTATATCTAGGCTGGATTGCTGCAATGTACTCTACGTACCAACCTCAATTGGTGCAGAATATGGCAGCAAAAGTGCTGCAATAACAAAGCTTTCTGAACATATTACACAAATTACTCTGGCTGCATGTTCATTTCCAGGCCCAGTTTAAAGTACCAGTTTAGCCTTTAAAGCCCTGAACCAGGAACAGCCAGCAGAGGGGGAGGGGGGAGTGGCTTACCAGCAGGGAAAGAGGAAGGTGTGAGGCACCAGGAGTGTTGGAGACCTGTGGAAGCACTGGCAGGAGTCACAGATTGGCCATATGTCCCAGCAAGCTAGAAATCCCAAAGGGGCAGACTGTGGGTTGCAATACTAGGCCTCAATATAATTTAGCACTGGGTACACATTACCACCCTACATACCAAATTGTCCAGTATGATAGTGAGGAGGAGGATTAAACCAAGGTGGCATTCAAAGGAAGAAGAACTGTAGTAAATGAATGCCAGCAATTGCAATTCTTTCCATTAAAGGTGGCTGGGAATTCTTTCCAGTAAAGGTGGCTGGAAGCTGGAAAATTTCCACTCTTTCGAGGGGAAAAGGCCAGAGGAGGTGTTGAGGAAAATTAGAAAGTGAGAAAAACCCTGTGTAGGGTTTAATTTTTTGTTTGTAAATTTATGTGCACTGCTAATTATTAAGTGGTATAAAGTATATATTAAATAAATAAATAGGCATGGACATACCTGGAACCTCTTTTTCATTGTTATTTTTTCCACAATGAATCCCACAGGTCACACAAAGGCGGCTTGTCTGTTTGGTAGTGGGTGCTGCTGCAAGAAAAAGCTAAAACCCTCTTGCTGCTGCAAGAAACAAGCAAAAGCAAAAACCCTCTACTCACAGAGTCTTCCCCAGCACATGCATTGTCTGCTCCTTGGATCCCAGTCAAGAAGAGCAAGTAGCTTATTGGCATTCAAAAAGCACATCAAATTCCCATATCCGATACTGGTGCCAGATTTAAAATGCAAAATAAACAAAAACAACTCTGAATCCTTTGTATGGTTAATTAGTTTTATGCTGTATTCCGAAGGCAAAGAACCCATTAACTGTCAGATTTTTTTGGGTTACCTTTATCTAGTAAATCCCTCTCTCTCCCTATTTTTACCTGTTGGAGATGCCTTTTTTATTTTTTTTATTAAAAAAAAAGTTGAGTGAGTGGTTTGACAATTTTATCTTCAGAATCCAGCTTCCTCCCCAGGGCCTCTAGAAGCTACTCTTCCAGAGGGTGATGGGAGATACATCTCATCTCTACTTCTCTTGCACATGTGCTCATGCACATGAACCCTAAGCGGTGGTGCAGCAGAGTCTATTTCACTGCAATTACTGAAGTATATATTCTAAACTATAGATACTTTGGAAAAATCAGTCCATAAAACATTTTTGGCAGTGGTAATGATCACAAAGAAAGGCACAACTGGGGAACTCAAGATTCTTCTGGACATCTTGGAATGTGGATAAGAAATTAGTTTCAAGTCACCAAAGTCAATACCAACCATGTTTGGTTTACACTGGACTGGACAAGCAAAAACGGTTCACAAATTTATTGTTCCCTAAAAATTCTCTTCTCCATGTGCACTCCTGACGTTCTCGGACAACAATTCCAATTCCCATCATCTCTAAACAATGGTCATGCTGGCTGAGGCTGATGAGAGTTGGAGTCCAGCATCTAGAGCAGGGGTGGGGTTAACCTCTGGCCTACAACTTCATTCAGCTCCAACCAGCGTGGTCAATATTCAAGGATGAGGGAAGTTAGTCCAACAACATCAGGAGAGCCTCAGGTTCCCTGTCCCTTTCCAAATGCATGGGCTATATGTTGGTCCTAGGAAATCATGAAATATTGAAGGAAGACCAAATGCATGCAGTTTGGCTTATTTTTTTCCCAAAAAATTGCTTGTCCAGCATTATTCACGAAACATACCATTCTTTCACCACATTATGCAAAAGTGGCTACGACATTCAAATCCTAATAGCATTCACCAGTTCCAGGAGAAACACCTTTTTATTAATTTAATATTGACAGCTATGAATTTGTGTTTCTTTCACGTTATTGTCAAAATGTATTTTAGTTGTACATGGAGAACATAAGAAGTGCATGCGTGGCTGTAAAATCAAGTCACTCTTTGCTTCCGGGTGCAAAAAAGCAAGCAAGCTGCAGTGTCCCGAAGATCCCATTTTCCCTCTGTTATCTCTTCCCTGCAGGGAACTGCTGAGCTTAACAAAGTAAACTTGACTTTACTTATCAGAAGGAGCCCAGGAAGCTCTACAAGGAGTAGAAATCCAAACAAATCAGATGTAAACTAAGCATGAAACCCTGGAGATTGCTTAATACATATAATAAATGACCCATGTCCTGGTCTCCAGTCAGTTAAGAGATCTTTGGTCATTAGGAAACATGAGTACAACTGGGTCACCTAAATCTTATGTGAAATAATTCATTAGTCTGCCAAACAAGAAGACATTAATATCACTGGAAACATCATGAGAATCTAAACAGTTTCTAATTCTAGTCTGAAGCACTACATATAAATATGGATTACAATAAAATGTACAAACTCTCTTCCCCATCTAAAGTAACATCTTCAGCTACAACAAGATGAAGCCCCCCCTTTTTTCTTTTCATCATTGGCAAGGCAATAGAAATGATTATTAGAATTAGCTCTACTTGTTCAGCTCATATAAGGAAGTTCATAGGTACTAATAAATGGCAAATGTCTCACGAAAAGCTAAGCAAATGGAGAGAAGGCGGGGAAGGACCAAGTTCACAACTTGCAGATGATGCACTTATATTCTTTTTCGTTTAAAAATACACACTTTTATTTAAAGAACAAAGGCCAGAGATGGGATGGGAAACAATCCTATACCTGCTTGCCTGGAAGTAAGTCACGCTGAACTCAGTGAGAGTGACATCTCAATAATTAAGTATAGGACTATATTGTTATTTCTTCTTAAATATTTTGCTGCTAGAGTGCCAGTAGAGTGAAAAGCATTCATTGCAGTGTTACGTATAATTCTCATAACTTTAGGACAGGAATATAAATAAAATTATCAGCTTATTTATATGTATTTATTTACTTATTGTATTATATATACACAAGACCACCCAATAACAATTCATTTGTGCTCTCCTACTTCTCTTAGAAAAATTCTGGAAGGATACTGTCACTGATATCCTACTTCTTCTCCCTGAAGAGACCAATGCAACAATCCCACTCAATTTAACAAAGATATGTATCTGGGACAATTATGCTTTAGCTTTTCTTACCCTCATGCCCATATGAATCCCATTTCTCACCTTAATTTCTTTCGCAGCAAAGTCACTCTGGGGTGGATCTTTTCCTCCATTTTAATGCAATGAAATTTCATAACCATCCACATAGTTACACCCCACATTTATTGGATCAGGATAAAGAATTATAGTTTTCAATATCATCTGATATGATAAATGCCACTACATCAAAGTGTAGCAGAACAGCACACGAAATGAGGAACAAGTGACCAACAAGGATGTATTGATTTAAATCATCAAAAACTTCTTAATGCATTAAATAAGCATTAATGTGCAGGGGCTTAAGTGAGGTCTCATAAAAATAAATTACTATCTATATTTCACCAAGTCACAACTGGGAGGAAGAAATGTGTATTGATGAACACTTCATGTGATGCTCAACCACACTTTTCATCTCATCTTACACCACTGACAGGGTTTTTAGACAGAGTTCTAACTTAAAATTCAGACAAAGTAAATCCACAGGAGCTCAGTTCTCACTGAAGAATGCACTTGTAATGTAAGTGTAAATTTCACACATAGTATTTCTTTAAATATTGTTACATTACACATTCCAAGCAATATAACTGCATTTCCCAGTTCCACTTTGAGCTCCCTGCAACCCTTCTCACCTAAATGTTTGTGAATTTTGAGAAGACTGGTTATTCCAGGAGAATCTCCTGCAGCTGGAACATTTTGAGCAGGTAGTGCTCCATGTTGCAAACTGCTCATGCAGCAGGACTGAGAAAATGGCATATCCTGGCCACCGGCTGTTCCTGACTACAGGAAAATGAAAATACAGCATCTCCGCACCTGTTCACCTGATGGTGAAGGAAGGAAAAGCCATTACCGAGTGACAGGAGACAAAAAACCAAAATCCACTTCAGCAACTCATCCCAGCACTGGTGATTAATCTCATACTCCCACAGCCTGATGCACATTAACCAGATAATTAATAATTTCTTTGGGGACTATAGCTCGGCAACTGTTTTATCAACCTGCACAGCATTAACGAAGAGATGCTGCACTTGTGATCAAACCTAAGAATTCAGGGAGATGGTGTCTCAACGAACTGTAAAATATTTAAAACAGCCTGCAACCATGGATCTATTATTACAAGCAGCAATATATATTTTAAAACCACAACTTTCATGTGAGCCATAGTATAAGTAATATTAGAATTTAATACAAATTCTATTACTGCCCAATGAAAAATTATGCCTACAGTTTTTTAACTTTTTTTTAAAAAAAAAAATGATTTTTTCCCCCCTGTGCCAGAATAGGGTTATGACTTTAGGTAGGGAAGTGGGTTGTATGCTGAGACACTTCTAACCCTGGATTCAGCAAGTGCTAAAATATAAGCCAGGCTAGCTTTCTGATGAGTTGATCACCTGGGTGATGGGCCATTAAGTGCAACAAACAAAAAGGGCTCCATGTAAAATGGCAAATGAGTGGAGCCCCTCCTGAAGTTTGCCATTGGAAAGCCAGAACCAGAGTTAAGAGTTAAAGGTGACAGTGATGAGAGCTAGAGGAAAAAAAGTAAGCTGGAGATACAAAGCCATGCTTGATTTCTGTTTGAATCCAAGGCTGCAGCTATGAGGAAACAAGGACCTCCTGAGGTCATAATGCTATGAACCCTTCCATCATAGGCTCAGGTTGCATTTATGTGTAAATAAATAATATATCATAAAGACACCACAATCTCCACTATGCCTCATTCAAAAAGGATACATAAACCTTGGGAAAGTGCCTAGAACCCCTGAAATCTCACACTACTCAGAGACAGAAAATCATTTTAACTTTGGTGAACACAGAGTTAGGACAAGACTTTGTTCTGTAGGAATCCAAGGTCCCACACAGCAGAATAAGCAAAAGACCTACAAGTTTAGCTTACCACATATTGGAAGAAGTGAAGACACATTACCATCTAGAGAAGACAGCTTGCATAAGTCCAAAATTACCTAATTAAAGCACAATGTAAAGCCCTCAATGTTTTTGCTCAGTGTATTCCTTTGTTGGCTAATTTTTTTAAGGAGCTGATAGTTTTGACACCAGTGGTTCCTATTTGATGGTGACCTGTCAAACAGCAAAGACAGGCAAATTCAAGTTTTTGAAATTCAAAAATCAGCTGCAGCACACAATGCTACCAGGTCAGTTCTCTTAACTATAAGAGCTGGCATGTGCAAAATCTTTTTTTCAACACCTATCACTTTTTGAACAGTTCTCAGTAGAACCAGGATGCATTCACCCATGACAGAAATGTATCCAATAAGCAGTTTATAACTATGTAACTTGTCAGTCTGCTGGTAGTAGCTAACAGAGCAGAGCATAGATAAGACCTCTCAATAAACATGCAGGTGACAAAAAGAGGATTGTTCTAGTGTATTACTGTATACTAAACAGTGGAGAAGGATTTTCAGTTGTGGGGGAGGAGGATGTTTGTGAATAAATCAGCCTTCTTTTTTTACTAGGATACCAAAGCTGATTGTATTTAGGCAGTGGTCCATCTCCTATTTAAAGTGGATCATTTCCCATTTAAAGTATGGAAAGATTTAGCCGAGGGGTGGGGATGGGGATGTGCCACCAAAACACATAAGCTGTCAGTTCAGAAGCCAAACCTGATGGGTTTGAAAATGTCTGGATGTGTACCAAACTTTGCAGTCTCTCTTGTGAACTGTTACATTCTTGTAATTCAAATTACAAGTTCATTTTCAGTTTGTGCACATGCACCATGATTAACCTGAGGACTGCCCATCTGTCTCCAGGAGTGTCCAGCTTGGTGGGATGGTGCCACAGAACTTTAAAAACCAGTTGTTGGGAGTCAGAGGTGGGTAGATGCCGCTGGGCCCATTTCCTCCTGCTTGCAAGCTTCCCACAGGCATCTGGTTGGCCACTGTGAGAACAGGATGCTGGACCAGATGGGCCACTGGCCTGATCTGAAAGGCTCCTGTTTTGTTCTTATGTGTGCAATTGAAAAATTATAATAATAAAGCACATGACAATGGTCCAGTCCTCCTCGGACTGTACTTTGACAAAGTGCAGAATGGGAGAAGTGTGCCACTCACATGGTGTCGAAGTTTCCCCTTTCAGACCTCCTTGCTCAACCCATAACAGTTGGGGCAGTGTGGCGAAAGAGGCACAACACAATAATGGAGGCACAGCATTGGAGTTAGGGCTCAAACAACAGCCCCTGCTCCTCCATGTGAGTGCCTATACGCAAGACAAGTAAATTGGGCCAAAGTCTTACCTAATGTAGATTCCATTACTAATTGTATAGGAATCCAATTATTAATCTTGTTATGTAGATTTGGACTCCTAAGCAGGATTCTGACTCCTAAGTCAGAATGATAAACAACATGTATGTTTGGATACTGAATGACTTTCTTCCACTGGGTTTGCTAAAACCAGTGCCTGCACATAGAAAATTAGTATGCCATAGAGACCAGTTTCTGAAACATTTTGGGCATTTGAAAATGAAGAAAACTCCCTCTTCAAGTCTCCTACAAAAGGGAGAGGGAGATGAACATCTCTGGGAATTGTGTACATCTCTCCCTTTTTGAAACTAAGCTGATTAATGTTTCTTCCATCTGCTTCCGGGAACTGCCCAAAGTTAACTTTGTGATATGGAGGCACATGCTAACATGTCGTCCCACACCTAAGTTCTCAAATAGTACCAAGCCTCAAGAGACTGTGTGTATAGAGAGAGAGAGAGAGAGAGAGAGAGAGAGAGAGAGAGAGAGAGAGAAGTATTTCATACGGAAATACAATTATGAAACTGAAACAGTTGTGGAAAAATCTATACAGACTGGAATGGGAGTCCTGATATAGCTGTCAATCCTTTATGACCAGATCAAAGCATTTCAGAGGAAACTGATAGTGACAGTATCTTCATTTGTATGCAATGCGACAGATCACATCCAAACTGTTGGCTACTTTTTGAACTATTTGTCAGGGGAAGAAGACTGTTATTTGCTTTTATATGTTGCTTTTAAGGGCTTTTATTCATTTGGGGGTTTCTACCACACTCCCTCCATTAAATAACATCTCAACCCCTCTGTTCTCTCTCCCTCTTTTTTTTAAAGCCTGGATTCAAACATTAACCTTTGATGTAACATTTTTGCTACACATCAGAATAGATATATCGAGCTTCAGAAAGGCAACTGAATTCAAAGAATGAGAAAGATGACATAACTTCAAACATGAACTACTCACAAATTATGTGTAAAAATATTTCCCTCACATTCGCTACACTTCACTGCTTTACTTGGCTTGTGCTTTTACTGTTCAAGTGATGTTGATGGCCAATTCTCCAGCTTTGAGTAGTGAAGCTGCTGAAGTTTGGTGTTTAAAGGAAGAGCTGTTCCTGGAGTCCTCACCAAGTCAGGTAAGTGAATGGTGAAGGGAGGCAAAGGCTATGTTTGGGATTATCAGGAGTGCACTGCAGTATCTGAAGTCAGAAATTGGCTCAGGAAAACCAAGCTCTTTCCTTCACGTTTCAAGAAAATGACTCAGGGCTACACAAGCTGTGGTGTTACATTCAGAAATGCAAGTAAATGTGCACATTTAAACAAATGTATATAGCAGCGACACAGTGCCAAACAGGAGCAGGACCACAGGGGTTGGAGAGCGCAAGTATACTCCCCACCCCACCCCCACATGCCTCACATGAAAATGAACTCCCAGAGGCTGCTATTTGGATGAGGAGAAAGCCTCTAGTGCGCCAAGGAAGGCTTTCCTCCCAATGCAAATAGCAGCTTCGGGACAATTACCATACTTTTATCAGGTTATCTTCTTCGGTTTCATTAGTAAGCATTAAATTAAAGCACACTATTCCACTCTAAACACTGTGGTCTTCTTCTACCTGAGGACTTCTGCAGCTACTCTTTACATTTTTTAATGTGTGTGTTAAGTGCATTAATATTGTATATCTATATCTAATAATAATAATAATAATAATAATAATAATAATAATTTGTACACAGTAAGTCTGCAACTTAACATGCATTTAACTTGTGCAAATTCAGCTTTACACATGTGGCAAAAAATTATATATATGTGGGGGCAGAAAGAGGGTGGAGTTCTGGCAATCCCACCTAACATTGAACCCAATGTGTTTTGACTATATGCAATTTTGGCTTTAGGTATGATCCCCAGAACATAACCCTTCTGTAAGTTGCATGCTCACTGTACTGCTTACATGCCAAAATGGCTTCTAAGCAGTTTACAAGTATAAAATCAATTACAAAACATCCGCACGTACTTGAAATACACAATGAAGCAAGCCTGTTAAAAAGCCCAACAATCAGTTAAAACAGCAATTAAACAATTAGATCAGAAAATGTCACATCTAATTTCACTCTCAGTTTACCAAGCCAAAACCTGACTTGACGATGGAGGACTGTGATGTGCATGGCAAAGGGTGGGAAGGCCCCCTCTCATTACTAGCACAAAATGAGAATATATTGTTGCTGCTGGTAGTCTAATCTCAATTACCAAGATACAATAAAACTCACTAAGGTAGGATCTTTAATCTTAGATTTATTTCTGTTGTTTGAAATAAGTTTCTAGCACTTGTGAGTACAGTGGGGGAGTAAAAACGTGACATCTGTTATTCCAGATATGTGTGATAAGAAGATGAATAAAAATGCATGGAGAGTTTACTGTGACATATAAAGCAATGTCATATTTTTGAGGTGTTGACATGATTTTGAACATTACCTATTCAGCTGGCTGAATGCTTAGATGTCATCAGGCCACCTGCCATTTCCTTATATCTCTTTTTTTAGGTGGGGGTATAAGGCTCCTACTTCAAACACCTTTTTGGAAGTAATGTACATTGTTTGCTTAACAGCACTGCAGAACAGGCAATGTCTAGGGTGATTCAAAGGATAGGCAGCCTAACCTATTTCATTTCCCTGCAGAAAAACATTGCCAGGAAGAAAGGTTCCAGTGCATGTAAGGAGAAAGATTCCCTAGCATGTAAGGAGAAAGACCTTGTCCCTGGCCAGCCACAGCTCTGCTTAGCAGCAGGAAAGAAATCTAGCCGAGTCATTTCAGACTACAGAGAAAAGAATCTTCTTAAAAAGCTTCCCCTCATAAACATAGGAAAAGTATGCAATTCCATAAGTATATAATTATATTGTCTTCCCATCCAACAATTTGTCCATTATGAATATATTTTTATTTCACTAATATAAATCTCAAGCTATGATTTACCAATTAATAAGTAAACAAACAGAAGCACATTGTGAGGAAGTTAGACGTATGCCCATGATTTGTGGCTGCGGCTTTCGAAATACTGTAGTATTGGTAGAGGCAGGCTGTGGTATCCCCAAGCTCAGGGTGTCTGTATCAGCCTGAGAAGGACTCAGATTCAGATGACTCACCAGCAAACTTTTCTACACCACCCTAGCCTGAGGATGTGGCTCTCTTATCTTCCTCAGAGAATGACCTTTCCACAGCTTCTGCTCTACACCCATGCAGGAACGAACAATTGCAGAATTCTGGCTATTACTAGTATTTGTTTAATTCAAAACATCACATGACTATGTAGGCATCATGTGAATGACATTAAAATTTCTGAACCTACCACTCGGATATGCAGCATACATCTGAAGCCCTAGAAGGTGGGAAACAGTTATAGATCACACTATATTAATGGGAGATGACATTCATCCAGCAATCTAAGAGATACTGGTTGGAATTGATTATGGCTGCATTTTTGCTGGTGCTGGTGCTTTCTTGAGTCACCTCTGTCCCTTTCCCTCTTCTCCCCTTTATCAGTGGTGGCAGTTACAGCTCTCAAGTACTGCTACTCTGTGTACAGGCAGGTTGTGCTGGGCAAGCAGCCTTTACTTGTATTCTTCCTTCATCCCTGGCAATGGCTTTCAGTACAGCAGCCCTTTCACGGGAGAGATCCTAGCAGTGGCTTTTCTAAGATAGCAGCAGGCCTAGGGAAGCTACGGCCCTTGTGCATCTGCAAAGCTCTGTCTTTTGGTATGCACGACCAACAGACATTCTGCTTTTATCCAGAAGCATGTGCTCTACATCATGTTACCAATTTATATCTGCTTTGTGGGTGTTAATCTTCCAATTAAGAAGACAGACTAGAGGGATCCCATGCAGTCCCCCACAAAGTCAGGGCCTCTCCTGCATATCCACATCAGCCTCTCTAGTACAGCTTGTCCTAACTACCTAATGGCTTTGTATGAGCCTAGTATTTTCAAGGTGCTGCTAGATTAACACAACTAGATAGGCAAATCTGCATCCTTAAAATCCTGAACAGCTTTATGTGGATGCAAGTCCCATTTATGTTAATAGAACTTACTTCCAAGTAAGGCTCACAGCCTAAAGCTGCCTAGCAACATTATTAGCATTGCCTACCATGCCAGCTCTCTGTGTACTAGAAAGAGTGATTCCGCGGTGCACAGTGCAGGTCTTTGAAGTCCCCTCAAACATTACATGGAGTGTCACTGTTTATTAAAGATAACTAATGCCCTAAGTCTTTATTTACTTGTGTTTATTGCTGTTTTAGCAAGAGTCACCAGAGAATGACTATGCTTTGGGTCCACCAGGATTCTTTAATCACTGTTAGTAGGTAAAATCATCTGTGACAACTAATCCAAAAAGCAGATTATATTTATTTTGGCTACAGTGGCTTGCGATTCGTTAAAATCAACAAAGCCTTTTCATTAGCCCCCTGCTGATGTCCTAAAAACAGACATTTCAAGGGTCTCAAAGCACAGAGGTTCACATATGCAGGGAAGCTGGGCCTGACAGATTTCGTCTGGCATTCTTATTGCAAAAATCTTATTAAAATCTTATTAAAACCTCTTCTTTCGTTCCACACAAAAGCTTAGATAATGAGGCCTAAATTCCAAAATCAAAATCATACAGGCAACTTTCTAAAACCACACCACCGTGCTTATGAGACAACCAGTGTCAGCTGGCAGTGAAATATGTGCATAGGTCTTAAGCATGCAAAATTGGAAAGCGATGAGATCAGACATTCAGCAAGTGCCAATTTTTCCCTGATAAATTGGGAATATTCTTGCTTTCAGACAGACTGACAGCTAGTTAAGTGCCAGTTTGCTGTTAGTTGCTGCTGATCACTCTCAATGACTGAAGTAAAAATAGGGCAGAACTCTCTATATGTGTGCACTTTGACACGCTGCCTACTGGATCATGCCTTCTGTCAAAGGATTTACAGGTGCAATTTATCTGCCTTTGCCTAAGAAGTGGTTAGGAAAATATAGATTTCTGGAACTGATTCTTAAGTATATAATCATTAACAGCATATTCAGATAAAATTTATAATTTAATCTTGATCTCATGTAATCAAAACTTACACATTACAAAATTCACTTTGTACTGCATATTTCACTGCTACTTTATACTAATGGTTCTCTTGTGAAACAAACCTTCCCAAGGAAGGACTGGGTCTTGAAGCAGATGGCAACTTCCTTCCTACCTAGCCATGACTTGAGTGGACCAACTGCCACTGGTAGAAGATCGTGATGGATTCACATTGAATTTGTGCAACCTCAGCTGTACTTTCCTATAATAAAGATAGGAAAGTGTACTTGGATTGCCTAAGAAACTGGAGGAGACTTGTCCAATCTTCCAACAAAATACCAGACCCTCGAAGTATCCCTATTTTCCAGGGACACTTCCGGATTTACAGAAGCCGTCCCAGTTTCTAATTTGATCCCAGAATGTACTGCTTTTCCTTAGGATGTCCCTATTTTCAATGGAGAAAAGTTGGAGGGTATGGAGTTATGCGAACCTCAAGCCAAGGAGGTAAGTAACTATACAACCTTTAGAAGACATCTGAAGGCGGCCCTGCAGAGGGAAGTTTGTAAATGTTCAATGTTTTATTATGCTTCAGATATGTTGGAAGCTGTTCAGAGTGGCTGAGGAAACCCAGTCAGATGGCGGGGTATAAATAATAAAATAATTATTATTATGGAATAGGATGTCCCTATTCTCATCAGAGAAATGTTGGAGGGTATGAACTCCCACTAAAAAAGCAACATGAAAGTAAGTGGATTTTTTAAGGGAAATTTTGTACCCCACAAATCCCCACTGCTGCCCCCAAGTTTTCTTTTGCACAGTATTTTGGCTCTAATTGTAGTGCTGGGATTAATACCCCAGTCCATAGATTCTTGCACATAGCAACAGACTGCAAAAATAACATCAGAAATGACCCCTGCTTATTTACATGCAGAAGAGATTATTAGGACTGGTCTGGGGGGGGGGAGGG